>NC_065446.1:140599445-140955489 GCF_917563875.1 Diabrotica virgifera virgifera | reverse complement strand
AGCAGGCCTGACATGGAACTAAATGGACAATGGTATGTAGATGGAACATCGTGGGACAATGGACAATGCCAGGGAACGTGGATCGAGAACTTTTGGTGATACGAACACAAACGTTTAAAAGTGGTGAGTCTATATTTTGTTCTTATGGTATTTCCACGATATTTCATAACAAATGAATAGTATAGCAGTAATGTAAGGTATATTTCTAGTATTTTTATCTATTTATTTTTAATTATCTTTATGGGTATTATTGGAATTTTTTTTAACACATTAAAGTTATTCACATGGCATATTACCATTATTATTTGAGGTATATATTATTTATTACGAGGGTACATTTTTGCAATTTTTTTTATGATTTTAATATTTGCTATCGTAAATATACACTATCAATATAAATATACGATATAAATATATAACAAATATACGCTATATGCATAATACATTTACATTATTATTCTAACTACTTATTTACAAGGGTTAATATAACGTTATTTATTTTTGAACTATTATTTATTATTATTGCAATTTTTTTTTACATATTTTTACCATATATTGACGTATTATTTTATCTCGTTATTTTTTACTATATATCTATATACTACATATCTATATACACCGTAAGACTATCGAATTTATATTTTCGCTAAGAAGTGCAGGAACTGAGGATAGAAAATTATGTATAAATGAGTAGCAACAAAGTTACTTGGGAAGATTTTGTCAAAATAGTTGAGGAACTTGCACAAGAAGTAGGAAGACAGAGCAGAAGGGTCTTAAAGAAAAAAGTACCGAAATCTAAGGACATACAGGAAGAAGTAACGACACAGCTAATTAAATCCTATAACAAGTTCACGCACTTAACTAAGAAAAACTGGGAAGCACTTTCGGACAAACAGAGGGAAGCGTGCAACAAATATTTTGGAAAAATCAGAGACAAAGTTATACGCTCATTTCAAGCAGTAAATGTAAGAACAGTGGTTCCAAATTCAATACATCAACCAATCGACGAGGAAGTTGAAGAGGAACAAAGCGACGAGGAAGTAGAAGAAGGAAAAAGCGACGAGGAGGTAGAAGAAGAAATAATTAACGACGAAATAAAAGAGGAAAAAGGTGACATAAAACAAGATATAACAATATTAAACATGGCTCTGACAATCAATGAATTTTTGAATATCGCAAGCAAGATATTGCCCAACGAGTTCGATGGAAGCGCAGGGAAATTACAACCATTTTTGGACGCATTAGAACTACTTGGAAAATTGGCAGAAGGTCATGAAGACACAGCTGTAACGCTAATAAAAACACGACTTACCAATAAGGCTAGGAACTTAATAACCACGGAAGATACGATTCCACGGATAGCTGAAGCACTGAAGAAAGACTAAGAGGTGATAATCCGAAGAATTTAATAGCCAAATTAGCCAAGAAAAGGCAAGGGCATAGAGATGCAGCAGTGTACGCATCTGAAGTGGAAGAGTTAGCAGAACAATTAAAAGTAGCATACATAGCGGAAGGAATGCCACTGGAGTTAGCGAAGAAATATACGACGGAAACAGTAGTAACAACAATGAAACGAAACGTTAATGCAGAGAAAGCTAAGCTAATACTGGAAGCAGGTAACTTTACATCACCGCAGGAAGTAGTATCTAAATTTTTATCGATCGATACGACTGAAGAAAATGCACAAGGAAGAGTCTTAAATTATAGGACAAACTACGAGAATAGGAGAGGACAGCAGCAATACAGAAGAGGATACCATAACAAATATGACAGAAGAAGACGGAATCATTGGGAGAGACTTTATTTCTAACTTTCAATGTATACTGGACTACGCAAACCTTAAAATGCACATTAAAGAGGACAACGATTGTTACATTAGTACGAAAATTCTGGATAATATAGATAATGACACCATAATAATACCACCCCGATGTGAAATTTACAGAATAGTCAAAATTTTTCAAACGCTAAGAAACGACAGGATAGTGGAGCAACAAGAAATACAACCAGGAATATTCATAGCAAGAGCAATTATTTCAAGTAATAATCCATACATCAAAATTTTGAACACAACATACGAAACAGTAAATGTAGAGGCAAGCACAATCAGGACGTTGGACATTAAACTATTCAATATATATAGACTAGTCAACGACAGCAAGGATAGGAAAAAATAATTACGAGAATCACTGAAATTAGACATACCAGAATATATACGAGATAACTTAGTATCGTTATGCGAAGAATATGCAGACATATTCGCCCTAAGGCATGATATGTTAAACTGTAACAATTTCTACGAACAGAAACTAAGAGTTAAAGACCAAACTCCGGTATATATCAAGAATTATAGGACACCTCATGCGCAAACAGAGGAATTAAATCGACAAGTACAAAAACTAAGAGACCAAGGAATCATAGAACCATCTACATCCGAGTACAACAGCCCAGTAGTACTGGTACCGAAAAAAGCTATAGATGGAGGAAAAGCATGGAGATTATGCATAGATTTTAGACAATTGAACAAGAAGATAGTTACAGACAAATTCCCATTACCAAGAATATATTCGATATTAGATCAACTAGGAAGAGCAAAATGGTTTTCAGTTATAGACTTAATGTCAGGTTTTCATCAAATACCATTAGAAAAGTCATCGAGAAAATACACATCGTTTAGCACGGAAAACGGAGCATTTCAATTTACCAGATTACCTTTTGGATTAAATGTAAGCCCGAATAGCTTTTCAAGAATGATGTCAATAGCATTTTCAGGATTAACACCAGACAAAGCATTTCTTTACATGGACGATATCGTAGTAATTGGAATATCCGAAAAACATCACCTAGACAACCTGAAAAAGACATTTGAGACATGTCGAAAATTCAATTTGAAACTTAACCCAGGAAAATGTCAATTTTTTAGAAGGGAAGTAACATATTTAGGACATGATCTTTCTCAAGAGGGAGTATCACCCGACAATGCGAAGTATGCAGCAATTGAACAATATCCGACACCTAAGACAGCGGAAGAAACAAAGAGATTTGTAGCATTTTGTAACTATTATAGACGTTTTATTAAAAATTTTGCGGAAATATGCAGACCACTCAACAGATTATCGAGGAAAGGAGTAGAATTTTTTTGGTCTGAGGAGTGTGAAAAAGCATTCAAAAAGCTTAAAGCATCTCTGACGAAACCACCAATTTTAAAATATCCTGATTTCAACAAACAGTTTATCCTAACAACAGACGCATCCAATGAGAGTTGTTCAGCAATCCTAAGTCAAGATTACAACGGAATAGACCTACCTATAGCATATGCATCAAGAAGTTTTAGTAAAGGAGAATGTAATAAACCTATAATCGTTAAGGAATTACTAGCGATTCATTGGGGAATTAATTATTTTAAATGTTATCTATATGGAGCACCAACATTCAAAGTAAAAACAGACCATAAACCTTTGACACACCTATTTGCAATGAAAGAACCAACCTCAAAACTCACGAGGATCAGATTAGACCTAGAAGAATATGACTTCGAAATAGAGTATATAACAGGGAAAAGTAACTACGCAGACAGCCTTTCAAGAATAACATTGCATCAACTAAAGAACCTATACATAGACAACACCCATATACTAGCTATAACAAGAGCTCAAGCAAGAGAAAAGGAGAAGGAAGCAGGACAAACAAAGGCTGAAAGTGAACTCGCACTACAGCCAGAAGACACCAAACGGACAGTAAGGAAGGTACTAAATAATTTAGAGGCGCATAGACTACCAATTTTGTCCTTTGGAGCAGAACTAATCTCACCAAGACTGAGCATTAGGGCCAAAAACAAAATAAAATGCAGCAAAAGCATAGCCACAGGATTGGATCATTTCGATTTAAACCAAGCGTTGGCACAGCTTGATAAGCTGGCGGTAGAGAATGCAGTACGTAAAGTAAAGATATACGTAAATGATATTATTTTTAAATTGTGCACAATTGATGAATTTATTAAAGAAGGAAATAAAAAATTGAAGAATATAGAAATATACATATGTGAAGTACCAGAAACAATAAAAGATGACAAAGAAAAACACAGATTAATAGAAGAATACCATAATCACCCGATGTTCGGAGGACACGTAGGGAATAATAGACTAATAAAGAAGCTAAAGGCAAGATTCCGATGGAAAAATTTGGAAAAAGACGTAAGAAAATACGTTAAACAATGCCACAAATGTCAAATTAACAAACCGAAAAGAACACATGTCGAAGAGTTCGTGATATCGGACACATCTTCCAAACCATGGGACATAGTATACATAGATACAATAGGTCCATTCACTAGAAGTAATGAAGGTAATAGATACTGTATCACAATGTTGTGTGAACTGACAAAATACGCGGTCAGCATACCAGTGTGCAATAAAGAATCAGAGACAATAGCAAGAGGAATCTTTGATCATTTCATACCAACATACGGACTCATGAAGCAAATAAGAACAGACCAAGGCACAGAGTATAAGAACGAAGTAATGCAGGAATTAACAAAACTATTAAAAATAGAGCACAACTTTTCAACGGCATACCACCCACAGTCCATTGGAAGTTGCGAAAAACTACACAGAACGTTTACGAGTACGTAAGAGCATTCATAGACGAAGACAGAGAAAATTGGGATGTGTGTTGCAGAATGTTCACATACTGCTACAATACAACCCCTAACGCGTATCATGGATACACACCGTTCGAACTGCTATATGGCAGGAAGGTTAACCTACCGGAAGACCTTACACAGGAGATTCAACCATGTTACAATATAGATGCCTACTACAATGAGTTACGATACAAACTACAAAGCGCACACGAGAGAGCCAGAACCTTCTTATTAAAACACAAAAAAGAGCGGCAAGAAAAGAATAAGCTCAAAGCAACACCTCAAAACTTTAAAATAGGAGACCTAGTCCTGGTAAAAAGGGAAGAGAATGGTAAGTTTGATAGTCTTTATGTAGGTCCTTTCACAATAACAGAAGTAAATAACGTTAATTGTAAAATCAGAATAGAAAACAATAAAATCAAGGAAATACATAAGAATAGATTATATGCTTACAATCCGAAAACACAGTGAGTGACAAGTGTGATGAAACAATGTTGTTAAACGAACATTTTTATTTTTATTTATGTATTTACGTAGTTTTAGGAAGTTTGTATATAAAATAAATTTTTTGTATTGATTACAACACAGTATGGGTTGGTAGCACTACTTGCAAAATTTTCTGCCCGTAGTCAGAAAATTCTTAGGAGGGAAAGGTGTACAAGAATTCATCTGTACTCATTAGATATCTTTTAAAAACACCCTTTAATTATCTACGCTAATTTCTTTCGGTTATTTAAATGTTATCATAAACAATTCCAACCTTCTTTCGTTACATAAACATTGTTGACCTAGATCGTGAGGTGTAATTATACATACAGCCACTATAAACACTTTTCAGGGTCGACGCTGACTTTGCACTTTTAAATATATTTATACAACCAAAACATAATAAGGGAATCCTCATTACACATTCCACATTCGTCATTCTATTTTATTAGATGTAAGATTATTCACATTAAAAGATAGTGTCATCTACACTCCGCGAGACGACGTTACGTAGGTTGCTACCAGCTTGTACTCATGCGAGTATAATAAAACAACTTCAACAGTGAAACGACTATTAATCATTCCACCCCTCGTATAAGGGTTAACCACCCTTACCGGGAGAAGATAGCCCTAGTAATCCTGGACTAAGATTCCCCCAGTCATAAGTTCCCCCAGTCCGTCATAAGATTGCCCCAGTTTGCCCTACCAATTTATTTTTGATATCAAAAAATTTTAAAAAATTCTTTAACACATCAAAAATATATTCTGCCTTATTGCTTTTACTCACGTTTCTAAAACCTAAAAACCTCTCATAAATATTACCACGTAACGACGTAACGCGTATCGAACAACAATAATTGATAATTGTGAATGACATGATAATCAGAAGTTTCATCTACTTCCAGCGAAAAGCAAATGGTTTTCTAAATCTCAGATTCAATAACGTTATTCAAAATGTAACTATTTGATTATATGTATTAGTTCATTCTGTATTACGAATACACTTCGAATCAGAAAGTAAATATTTCTAAAACAATTTTATTGTTTTCTCTATAATTACTTTGATTTTTAACAAATGCTTCGATCCATCATGTCCACTAAATGATAATTCCTGACAACTTAAAAAAATTACAATATCAATTAAACGACGTAAAACGGTGTGATTTTTGACAATTTCTGCCGATGCGATCTGGCGATGCACTACCGACCGGCAGATTTAAATATGCCGTACCTGCCCACGGAGAGAATGTATGTTCGCTTGCTCATCGATTTGTTATTTCGTTGAGTTTTACGTGTAAATCGTCAGCTACGGATGCGTTGGGTACGGCTAGCCGAAAAGTCAGATGAATGGCTCGGATCTTTCATTTTTTGAGAAGTCTGTTATGCGCAGGGATCACTTAACGCTCGGATTGATCAAATCCTTTTAAAAACCATGAATAAAATTTAGTCTGTATTATCTGACAGTTTTTTTTTACTTCACAGATACAAATATTAATAAATCTATCTATATAAATGTGTGGGTCGGCACTGCCGACCCTGCCGACCCTGACCGCCCGCCACTGCGCAGACGTTCGGATACAATTAGCGTCTCTTTGCAAAGACAATGACGTCGACTTTGCAAAGTAACAAGACACTTACTCAACATACACCACAAGGTACTAGTTCTAAACCAAGGCCAGAATCAGAGAAAAAAAAAACTTTTTTTATAAAAACAGAAATAAAGCTCTTTTAAAACACTTTAAAAAGGTTCTAATGAGTATTCCCCAAAAAGTGCTTAGTTATTTTGATATTTCACATTGAAATATTCCATTTGGCGAACATGAACCTATTTTTCATTACATATCTATAACTCTGGTTCTACTAGGTGTAGAGACCTCATGCGTACACCATTTTTTGTACTTTTTTACAGGCTATATTTTTGCTAAGAATGTTTTTTTTTCGATAAAGTACTCACTTTTTGAATTATTTGCGAAAATCTGTCTAAAAACGTGGTTGTGTGGGTGTGTGTGTGCGTGTACGTGTGCGTGTGCGAGTGCGTGTGCGTGTGCGTGTGCGTGTGCGTGTGCGTGTGCGTGTGCGTGTGCGGGTTTGTGCGTTTGTGCGTTTGTGCGTTTGTGCGTTTGTGCGTTTGTGCGTTTGTGCGTTTGTGCGTTTGTGCGTTTGTGCGTGTGTGCGTTTGTGCGTTTGTGCGTGTGTGCGTTTGTGCGTTTGTGCGTTTGTGCGTTTGTGCGTGTGTGCGTGTGTGCGTGTGTGCGTGTGTGCGTGTGTGCGTGTGTGCGTTTGTGCGTGTGTGCGTGTGTGCCTGTGTGCGTGAGTGCGTGTGTGCGTGTGTGCGTGTGTGCGTGTGTGCGTTTGTGCGTGTGTGCGTGTGTGCGTGTGTGTGTGTGTGGGTGTGCGGGTGTGCGTGTGTGCGTGTGTGTGTGGGTGTGGGTGTGGGTGTGGGTGTGTGAGTGTGTGGGTGTGGGTGTGAATACACCCTGTGGGTGTGGGTGTATGGTGGTAACGTGTTTTTGCTACCCTAACGATGGGGTGATTAACTGGAAGACACTATATTTCCCATTAATACTTTATTATTATAGGTACATTTACTACTCGTTAATAGTACCCAGTTGACGATGGAATGAACGTCCCTAGTCGAGGTGGCACTCTCTACAGTAACCCCAATATTAGACTGCTAGACTGCCCTAAATATTTCTGTGTATGAATACTTATTGATTACCTATGTTTGTAATACTTTCGTATATGTATGTCAAGATTATTATTTCAATAATAATATACAGAAATGCAATCTTGCACTAATACCTACATGTGTAAGTTTTGTTTACAAGACTACTTAAACATTCGGCATGCTTGATTGTTTACTAATATATTTAAATATATTACAGTGGAATAATTTTAAGATATTTGAAATTATCTGAAATATTGTTAAAATCTAAGACACCACCGTTCCTAAAGAAAAAAAATTACTCTGCAATTTACTGTGCCTTTTCTCTCTCCCTTTTGAAAGAGAGGAATTTTTTTCGTGTCATCATCATCAACTGAATTTACAGAAAAATACAAATTTATACAAAATATACAAATATACAACTTATTACACAATTAAAAAAATAGTCATCAAACATCGTCTATTCTTATTTATTACTTCCTTATATCTCGCGAAAGTACACTGAGAAATTATATTTTATATTTTACTTTAACTCAAAGGTTTAAAAAGAAATTTACAACTTAAACTCTTAAAATTTAAATTACTCTGTTACTAGACATTTACAAGACAAATATTTTGCTGTTCTCAAATTTTTACATATTCTTCTATTAGAAATTCTCTCTTTTTTTTTATTCTTCTTGTCTGGTACTTCACAATAATTACATATTTCTTCATTTTCTTTATACTTAGTACTTTCTTCATAGTGTACTATTAAACATAAATCTTCTTCTTCTTCATATTTCTTCATTATTTCATTTTTCATTTACTTTATATTTCATATACATCTTTTTTCATATATATTCATAATTTTTCATAATTCTTCATTTATATATCATTTACTTCATAAATTCTTCTTCTCTTACCCTTACCTACTCGGTGGGTAGTTTTTCCGCAGCTTTAAACCCTTGAATTTGCTTCCGGTCCTTTTGCACGTCCTTAGTCGTGAGAAGGTTTGTTCCAAAAAGACAAAATGGATAGTTGTGCGCTTAAAAATCTTCTTCTACGTCTCGCATCCCTAAATTCCTATTTGAACCTACTGCTCACCCTTAGTTGAGAATAGGATTACTTCAAAACAAAAATTGGGTATGCTAAAATCTTCTGATCTTCATTTTGTACCAGTTTTCTTGACAAGAGTGTGTTTTTTTTTGTTTTGCCTAGATTGTCTCATATTAATTATGCTTTTGATATATTAAAAAAATCAGTTATCTCATTAATTAATCATCATAAAACATTTAAAAATCATATTTATATTAGAATTCGACCGATATTAAAAAAAAGTTAAAATCAACGATCTTAATCGTATCAAACGATCTTTATCGGTATCAAAAAACTTCAAGCATTCAATTATGAGAAAAAAAAATCCGAAAGAAAGTGTTAGTAAAAATAGACTATATTCTGTTAAAAAAAAATCGATTAAAATCTCCTGACCATAAGGAAAAATTTAAATCCTAATTCTAAATCTGTTTCTGGGCACGGGTACCCACAAAATATTTACATAAAAATTACGAACGAGAAAAACTTACAATAGCTAAAAATAGTTTATCTTTTTTTTGACACTAATTAAATATAAGTTCAGTTTCTTCGCACGAATAGTCACTTTTACGTCATAAAAAATAGTCTCTATTTCTCTAATTGAGATACAGTCTTACATGACTTGTCTTATGTTTTCAATCAAAATATATTTATATTTTAAGAATTTAAAGTTATATTATATTATATTATAGAAATTTAAAAGTATATTTATATCATACTCAATATATACTGTTTGTAGCAGTATAAAATATTCTCTTTAAATATTCTATTTTTCAGATAACTTATTCTTCATTGTCACTTCATTTTCATTATGACTTGTTTTGTCTTTATTCTTGTATCAGATTAGTTTCCAGGACATATTTCCTTAGCCTGTATCCTCTTTTCGTATAAAAAAATTCTTCATCGTTAGTCCCTATATATGGGATAGTCCTTGTATATAAAAAAAATCAGACTTCTCTTCCATATTCATTTTTTATTTTCCCTTTTTAGGATTCATTTCTTTGTAATTATCATATTTATCATAAAAGTTCTTTAAAAATGTTGAGTGCATTATTTTCAACAAAAATTTCCATATTAATTATTTAGACATTTCCGTCTCGTAAGTCCTGTATTTTGTTCCAACGTCTCAAAGTATTTCTTTTCTTATCTTATATTATATAATTCAAATAATAATATTTCTTCCATTATATTCTCAAAAATATTCTAATTCATCGTAATTCCATAAAATCTTCCTATTACATAATTTCTTAGTGTACATATAGTACTATAAATAGTCCATTTAAATCGTATATTATGACGTCTCAGCACATTCTTTTGTTTCTGTTCACGGTCAATATCAACATTTGAGAATAGGTAAATATACCTTACCTTACGCAAAATAAAAGTGTTTAAATAGCAAAAAATTGATAATCATAGTTAAAAATATAATCTATTAAGAATTGCAAAAATTCCTATCTTTCCTTAAAAATAAAACTTAATATCGATACTATAGTCAAAAATAGATATCAACTAACTTATTGAATATATTAGATTCTTTATATTATATACTTAAAAATTAATAAAAATTATGAAAACTTCACCTAGTAGTTTGATAATATTATTGTATTCAATTAAAAAGTTAATACCTCTCAAAAAGATTACCTATATTTTTACGTTTTATTTACTTAATCAAAAAAAAAATTATTCTTATCTGTGAGATTAATCTGTGAGACTGTATGCAATATAAAAAATAGCTTATTAAAAGTTACTCACGAATTCACACACAATTATTGTCCACTATGGTCCATTTTCCTTGACGCTGGGCGTGGTCCCATGTCTCCAAAGCTGTTCCTGCCGACGTCTACCATTTCTCGTATGGTTGGCCTCTCCAACTCCATATTGCAGCTAATAATGCTATTTTATAAGAGGATTTGTACTTTACCCCAAATTTTCTGTCTTTTCTTCCAGTTTTTTGTTGCCATCTTTCTTGTTGCTGTTGCTGGTTCAGAAGTCCAGTTCGTCTCTCAGGTCGCCATATGGTGGTAACGCGTTTTTGCTACCCTAACGATGGGGTGATTAACTGGAAGACACTATATTTCCCATTAATACTTTATTATTATAGGTACATTTACTACTCGTTAATAGTACCCAGTTGACGATGGAATGAACGTCCCTAGTCGAGGTGGCACTCTTTACAGTAACCCCAATATTAGCTAATTATAGAGGATGTAGCACTGCAAAAGCTCTGCAAACACTAAGAAATAAAAATATAAATAACAAGGCTCCTGAGAGCAGATTAAATATAGAAAATATGGAAGATAGACACCAAACTTTAAGAAGAGCTGGAGTATCTTATGCTCAAGTAGCACAACCAGAAACTGAAAATAATACAGACACAGTAACTGAAATGCTGCAAAAAATAATGGAGAAAATGAGCAAACAAGAAGAATTTAACAAAAAAGTACTTGAAAGGCTGGACAGACTTGAAAATATCAGAAGCCGATCATAATAAGACTATAATGCCCCCGGACCTTAGGATACTCCAATGGAATACAAATGGACTCTTACAACACCAGCAAGAGTTATTAGTAACCCTACAAACACAAAAAATAGACATATGCCTAATTGCAGAAACACATCTAACTAGACAATCATTTATTAAGCTGCAAGGTTATCAAATCTATCATGCCATACATCCACAAAATTCAGCCAGAGGCGGAGCTGCTGTCGCTGTTAAAAATAGTATTCTCCACTGGGAACGTGAAAAAATTGAAACCGAAGAAATACAATGTGCCTCTATCAGTGTTAAAACTAAGAAATACACACTTAACATTGCAGCTGCATATTTCCCTCCTAGACATAACCTCAAAAGAGAAGACTATGCTAACTTCTTGTCAACCTTGGGTGAAAAATACATAATTGGCGCAGACTTTAATGCAAAAAATACCTGTTGGGGCTCCAGACTCTCAACCCCTAAAACTCTCAACCCCTAAAGGTAAAGAATTGCAGCATGTTGTGACCGGACACAATTGTAGATGGCACTCTACTGGGAAACCCACTTACTGGCCAAGTGATGCAAACAGAATCCCAGACCTCCTAGATTTTTTCATATCCAGAGGTGTAGCAACAAATTTTATAAAAGTAGAGGATGTAGAGGAGCTTATATCTGACCACTCTCCAATTCTACTAACAATTAGTGAGCAAATTGTTACCACTGAAATGAAACCCGCGTTGACCAATAAGTTTACGGACTGGGTAAACTTCCAATCAGAAATTAATGAGAAAATTGAGTTCAGTGGATTTATTCAAACGACAGAACAATTGGAACAAGAAACCGATCTATTTATGATAAACATCCAGCAGGCAGCGTGGAACAACACACCTATAATCCAAAGAAAAACAGTAGGAAACAATTACCCCAAAGAAATTAGAGACTTGATACAGGAAAAAAGAAAGGCTCGGAAGATATGGCAAAGAACTCGAATTAAAGAAAATAAAAATAAGCTTAATAGGCTCACACAACAGCTGCAAAGGGAAATCTCGAAAATTAAAAACGAATCAATCAATAAGTACCTGAGAGAACTAACTGATGATGAATGCACCGATTACTCCCTTTGGAAGGCAGCCAAAAAGATAAATAAGCCAGTTCAGCATGTACCTCCTCTACGAAAAGAAAACAGAACATGGGCAAGAAATCCCAAAGAGAAAGTGGATGCGTTCGCTGATTATTTAGAAAACATATTTCAGCCAAACCCTGGGGAAACTCATGTAGACGATGAACCAGTAGCTTTTGATTCTGTTAACATACAACTGACTACTACAAAAGAAGTTCAAAAATTAATCAAAAACATCAATACAAAAAAAGCGCCTGGGTTTGACCTGATCAATGGTGAGATACTAAAAAAATTACCTAGAAAAGCCATAGTAAAGCTTACTACACTAATAAATGCATCCTTTAGGCTTAGATATGTTCCCATCCTTTGGAAAACTGCAGAGGTTATAATGATACCAAAAGTAGGACAAGATAACCATGAATTAACATCATACAGGCCAATCTCCTTACTATCCATAATCTCAAAGGTGTTTGAAAAATTACTACTACGAAGAATGAACCATATAATTGAACAAAAAAATATTATTCCAACTCATCAATTTGGATTTCGTGATAAACACTCCACAATTGACCAGATCCATCGAATAGTAACTGAAATAGAAAAAGCACTGGAAGGGGACAAAATTTGTTCGGCAGTATTCCTGGATATCGCAAAAGCATTTGACAAAGTATGGCACGACGGTCTGTTAATGAAGCTAAAGAAAATATTTCCTATGCAACTCGTTGAAATATTGAAGTCATACCTACACCAGCGAACATTTAGAGTTAAAATGGAAAACGAGTACTCTGAGTTAAAGCAAATAAATGCAGGGGTTCCACAAGGTAGCGTTCTTGGACCAATACTATACCTTTTGTACACATCTGACATTCCGGAGAGGGAAAACATCCAACTGGCCACATTTGCTGATGATACAGCAGTCATGACAATAGGAACAACTATAGAGGAATCTACGATTAACTTACAAAATGCAATTAATGGTATAGAAGGCTGGTCCAAAAAATGGCGTATAAAGTTTAATGAACAGAAGTCAGTTCATATTAACTTCACTAACAAGAAAATCAATAATCTTCCAATTATCCTAAACAACAACGTTGTTCCTAATAAAAAAACAGCGAAATACCTGGGTTTAAATCTCGACGTCAAACTAAAATGGAAGGAGCACGTTAAAAAGAAAACTGAACAGATGAAGATAAAGTACAAAAATATGTATTGGCTAATAGGTAGGTACTCTCAACTTTCCATCCAGAACAAGGTACTAATTTACAAACAGATATTGAAACCGGTGTGGACCTATGGCCTACAATTATGGGGCTGTACCAAAAAAAGTAATTACCGAAATTTAGAAACGCTCCAGAACCGAATATTAAGGAATATTGTATGTGCTCCTTGGTATGTTCGGAACGACGATTTGCGTAGAGATCTTAAAATCGAATCTATTCCAAATGAAATCAAGAAAGTCGCCAGGAGACATGAAGACAGGCTCCATAAGCATCCCAATCATGAAGCACTTCAGCTTCTTGTCAACGAACCCCAGATGCGAAGGCTCAAGAGGACTAAACCGTTCGAGCTCGTGTAATGTGTGAAGTTGTGCCGGGCTTAGTTAGTGTTGTGCATTGTATTGTAGCCACCACAAATACGTGAGCAATTAGTGAAAAGCAGAGTCAGTGCTGTGCTGTGTAGCCACAACAAAGAAGTGGACATTTCATGTAAAAAAAGCTAGGATGGACCAGGTGACATCTAGTTTACAAACATTTTTTAGGGAAATTAGGTTAAAGAAAAAATACTGATTAATCTTGTAGATTAGGTGTATTTATATTGTTTAAATAAAAAAAAAAAAAAATTAGACTGCTAGACTGCCCTAAATATTTCTGTGTATGAATACTTATTGATTACCTATGTTTGTAATACTTTCGTATATGTATGTCAAGATTATTATTTCAATAATAATATACAGAAATGCAATCTTGCACTAATACCTACATGTGTAAGTTTTGTTTACAAGACTACTTAAACATTCGGCATGCTTGATTGTTTACTAATATATTTAAATATATTACAGTGGAATAATTTTAAGATATTTGAAATTATCTGAAATATTGTTAAAATCTAAGACACCACCGTTCCTAAAGAAAAAAAATTACTCTGCAATTTACTGTGCCTTTTCTCTCTCCCTTTTGAAAGAGAGGAATTTTTTTCGTGTCATCATCATCAACTGAATTTACAGAAAAATACAAATTTATACAAAATATACAAATATACAACTTATTACACAATTAAAAAAATAGTCATCAAACATCGTCTATTCTTATTTATTACTTCCTTATATCTCGCGAAAGTACACTGAGAAATTATATTTTATATTTTACTTTAACTCAAAGGTTTAAAAAGAAATTTACAACTTAAACTCTTAAAATTTAAATTACTCTGT
This sequence comes from Diabrotica virgifera virgifera, assembly GCF_917563875.1. Taxonomy (NCBI): domain Eukaryota; kingdom Metazoa; phylum Arthropoda; class Insecta; order Coleoptera; family Chrysomelidae; genus Diabrotica; species Diabrotica virgifera. Next base: position 140,940,604 of record NC_065446.1, on the reverse strand, counting down.
TACTAGACATTTACAAGACAAATATTTTGCTGTTCTCAAATTTTTACATATTCTTCTATTAGAAATTCTCTCTTTTTTTTTATTCTTCTTGTCTGGTACTTCACAATAATTACATATTTCTTCATTTTCTTTATACTTAGTACTTTCTTCATAGTGTACTATTAAACATAAATCTTCTTCTTCTTCATATTTCTTCATTATTTCATTTTTCATTTACTTTATATTTCATATACATCTTTTTTCATATATATTCATAATTTTTCATAATTCTTCATTTATATATCATTTACTTCATAAATTCTTCTTCTCTTACCCTTACCTACTCGGTGGGTAGTTTTTCCGCAGCTTTAAACCCTTGAATTTGCTTCCGGTCCTTTTGCACGTCCTTAGTCGTGAGAAGGTTTGTTCCAAAAAGACAAAATGGATAGTTGTGCGCTTAAAAATCTTCTTCTACGTCTCGCATCCCTAAATTCCTATTTGAACCTACTGCTCACCCTTAGTTGAGAATAGGATTACTTCAAAACAAAAATTGGGTATGCTAAAATCTTCTGATCTTCATTTTGTACCAGTTTTCTTGACAAGAGTGTGTTTTTTTTTGTTTTGCCTAGATTGTCTCATATTAATTATGCTTTTGATATATTAAAAAAATCAGTTATCTCATTAATTAATCATCATAAAACATTTAAAAATCATATTTATATTAGAATTCGACCGATATTAAAAAAAAGTTAAAATCAACGATCTTAATCGTATCAAACGATCTTTATCGGTATCAAAAAACTTCAAGCATTCAATTATGAGAAAAAAAAATCCGAAAGAAAGTGTTAGTAAAAATAGACTATATTCTGTTAAAAAAAAATCGATTAAAATCTCCTGACCATAAGGAAAAATTTAAATCCTAATTCTAAATCTGTTTCTGGGCACGGGTACCCACAAAATATTTACATAAAAATTACGAACGAGAAAAACTTACAATAGCTAAAAATAGTTTATCTTTTTTTTGACACTAATTAAATATAAGTTCAGTTTCTTCGCACGAATAGTCACTTTTACGTCATAAAAAATAGTCTCTATTTCTCTAATTGAGATACAGTCTTACATGACTTGTCTTATGTTTTCAATCAAAATATATTTATATTTTAAGAATTTAAAGTTATATTATATTATATTATAGAAATTTAAAAGTATATTTATATCATACTCAATATATACTGTTTGTAGCAGTATAAAATATTCTCTTTAAATATTCTATTTTTCAGATAACTTATTCTTCATTGTCACTTCATTTTCATTATGACTTGTTTTGTCTTTATTCTTGTATCAGATTAGTTTCCAGGACATATTTCCTTAGCCTGTATCCTCTTTTCGTATAAAAAAATTCTTCATCGTTAGTCCCTATATATGGGATAGTCCTTGTATATAAAAAAAATCAGACTTCTCTTCCATATTCATTTTTTATTTTCCCTTTTTAGGATTCATTTCTTTGTAATTATCATATTTATCATAAAAGTTCTTTAAAAATGTTGAGTGCATTATTTTCAACAAAAATTTCCATATTAATTATTTAGACATTTCCGTCTCGTAAGTCCTGTATTTTGTTCCAACGTCTCAAAGTATTTCTTTTCTTATCTTATATTATATAATTCAAATAATAATATTTCTTCCATTATATTCTCAAAAATATTCTAATTCATCGTAATTCCATAAAATCTTCCTATTACATAATTTCTTAGTGTACATATAGTACTATAAATAGTCCATTTAAATCGTATATTATGACGTCTCAGCACATTCTTTTGTTTCTGTTCACGGTCAATATCAACATTTGAGAATAGGTAAATATACCTTACCTTACGCAAAATAAAAGTGTTTAAATAGCAAAAAATTGATAATCATAGTTAAAAATATAATCTATTAAGAATTGCAAAAATTCCTATCTTTCCTTAAAAATAAAACTTAATATCGATACTATAGTCAAAAATAGATATCAACTAACTTATTGAATATATTAGATTCTTTATATTATATACTTAAAAATTAATAAAAATTATGAAAACTTCACCTAGTAGTTTGATAATATTATTGTATTCAATTAAAAAGTTAATACCTCTCAAAAAGATTACCTATATTTTTACGTTTTATTTACTTAATCAAAAAAAAAATTATTCTTATCTGTGAGATTAATCTGTGAGACTGTATGCAATATAAAAAATAGCTTATTAAAAGTTACTCACGAATTCACACACAATTATTGTCCACTATGGTCCATTTTCCTTGACGCTGGGCGTGGTCCCATGTCTCCAAAGCTGTTCCTGCCGACGTCTACCATTTCTCGTATGGTTGGCCTCTCCAACTCCATATTGCAGCTAATAATGCTATTTTATAAGAGGATTTGTACTTTACCCCAAATTTTCTGTCTTTTCTTCCAGTTTTTTGTTGCCATCTTTCTTGTTGCTGTTGCTGGTTCAGAAGTCCAGTTCGTCTCTCAGGTCGCCATATGGTGGTAACGCGTTTTTGCTACCCTAACGATGGGGTGATTAACTGGAAGACACTATATTTCCCATTAATACTTTATTATTATAGGTACATTTACTACTCGTTAATAGTACCCAGTTGACGATGGAATGAACGTCCCTAGTCGAGGTGGCACTCTTTACAGTAACCCCAATATTAGCTAATTATAGAGGATGTAGCACTGCAAAAGCTCTGCAAACACTAAGAAATAAAAATATAAATAACAAGGCTCCTGAGAGCAGATTAAATATAGAAAATATGGAAGATAGACACCAAACTTTAAGAAGAGCTGGAGTATCTTATGCTCAAGTAGCACAACCAGAAACTGAAAATAATACAGACACAGTAACTGAAATGCTGCAAAAAATAATGGAGAAAATGAGCAAACAAGAAGAATTTAACAAAAAAGTACTTGAAAGGCTGGACAGACTTGAAAATATCAGAAGCCGATCATAATAAGACTATAATGCCCCCGGACCTTAGGATACTCCAATGGAATACAAATGGACTCTTACAACACCAGCAAGAGTTATTAGTAACCCTACAAACACAAAAAATAGACATATGCCTAATTGCAGAAACACATCTAACTAGACAATCATTTATTAAGCTGCAAGGTTATCAAATCTATCATGCCATACATCCACAAAATTCAGCCAGAGGCGGAGCTGCTGTCGCTGTTAAAAATAGTATTCTCCACTGGGAACGTGAAAAAATTGAAACCGAAGAAATACAATGTGCCTCTATCAGTGTTAAAACTAAGAAATACACACTTAACATTGCAGCTGCATATTTCCCTCCTAGACATAACCTCAAAAGAGAAGACTATGCTAACTTCTTGTCAACCTTGGGTGAAAAATACATAATTGGCGCAGACTTTAATGCAAAAAATACCTGTTGGGGCTCCAGACTCTCAACCCCTAAAGGTAAAGAATTGCAGCATGTTGTGACCGGACACAATTGTAGATGGCACTCTACTGGGAAACCCACTTACTGGCCAAGTGATGCAAACAGAATCCCAGACCTCCTAGATTTTTTCATATCCAGAGGTGTAGCAACAAATTTTATAAAAGTAGAGGATGTAGAGGAGCTTATATCTGACCACTCTCCAATTCTACTAACAATTAGTGAGCAAATTGTTACCACTGAAATGAAACCCGCGTTGACCAATAAGTTTACGGACTGGGTAAACTTCCAATCAGAAATTAATGAGAAAATTGAGTTCAGTGGATTTATTCAAACGACAGAACAATTGGAACAAGAAACCGATCTATTTATGATAAACATCCAGCAGGCAGCGTGGAACAACACACCTATAATCCAAAGAAAAACAGTAGGAAACAATTACCCCAAAGAAATTAGAGACTTGATACAGGAAAAAAGAAAGGCTCGGAAGATATGGCAAAGAACTCGAATTAAAGAAAATAAAAATAAGCTTAATAGGCTCACACAACAGCTGCAAAGGGAAATCTCGAAAATTAAAAACGAATCAATCAATAAGTACCTGAGAGAACTAACTGATGATGAATGCACCGATTACTCCCTTTGGAAGGCAGCCAAAAAGATAAATAAGCCAGTTCAGCATGTACCTCCTCTACGAAAAGAAAACAGAACATGGGCAAGAAATCCCAAAGAGAAAGTGGATGCGTTCGCTGATTATTTAGAAAACATATTTCAGCCAAACCCTGGGGAAACTCATGTAGACGATGAACCAGTAGCTTTTGATTCTGTTAACATACAACTGACTACTACAAAAGAAGTTCAAAAATTAATCAAAAACATCAATACAAAAAAAGCGCCTGGGTTTGACCTGATCAATGGTGAGATACTAAAAAAATTACCTAGAAAAGCCATAGTAAAGCTTACTACACTAATAAATGCATCCTTTAGGCTTAGATATGTTCCCATCCTTTGGAAAACTGCAGAGGTTATAATGATACCAAAAGTAGGACAAGATAACCATGAATTAACATCATACAGGCCAATCTCCTTACTATCCATAATCTCAAAGGTGTTTGAAAAATTACTACTACGAAGAATGAACCATATAATTGAACAAAAAAATATTATTCCAACTCATCAATTTGGATTTCGTGATAAACACTCCACAATTGACCAGATCCATCGAATAGTAACTGAAATAGAAAAAGCACTGGAAGGGGACAAAATTTGTTCGGCAGTATTCCTGGATATCGCAAAAGCATTTGACAAAGTATGGCACGACGGTCTGTTAATGAAGCTAAAGAAAATATTTCCTATGCAACTCGTTGAAATATTGAAGTCATACCTACACCAGCGAACATTTAGAGTTAAAATGGAAAACGAGTACTCTGAGTTAAAGCAAATAAATGCAGGGGTTCCACAAGGTAGCGTTCTTGGACCAATACTATACCTTTTGTACACATCTGACATTCCGGAGAGGGAAAACATCCAACTGGCCACATTTGCTGATGATACAGCAGTCATGACAATAGGAACAACTATAGAGGAATCTACGATTAACTTACAAAATGCAATTAATGGTATAGAAGGCTGGTCCAAAAAATGGCGTATAAAGTTTAATGAACAGAAGTCAGTTCATATTAACTTCACTAACAAGAAAATCAATAATCTTCCAATTATCCTAAACAACAACGTTGTTCCTAATAAAAAAACAGCGAAATACCTGGGTTTAAATCTCGACGTCAAACTAAAATGGAAGGAGCACGTTAAAAAGAAAACTGAACAGATGAAGATAAAGTACAAAAATATGTATTGGCTAATAGGTAGGTACTCTCAACTTTCCATCCAGAACAAGGTACTAATTTACAAACAGATATTGAAACCGGTGTGGACCTATGGCCTACAATTATGGGGCTGTACCAAAAAAAGTAATTACCGAAATTTAGAAACGCTCCAGAACCGAATATTAAGGAATATTGTATGTGCTCCTTGGTATGTTCGGAACGACGATTTGCGTAGAGATCTTAAAATCGAATCTATTCCAAATGAAATCAAGAAAGTCGCCAGGAGACATGAAGACAGGCTCCATAAGCATCCCAATCATGAAGCACTTCAGCTTCTTGTCAACGAACCCCAGATGCGAAGGCTCAAGAGGACTAAACCGTTCGAGCTCGTGTAATGTGTGAAGTTGTGCCGGGCTTAGTTAGTGTTGTGCATTGTATTGTAGCCACCACAAATACGTGAGCAATTAGTGAAAAGCAGAGTCAGTGCTGTGCTGTGTAGCCACAACAAAGAAGTGGACATTTCATGTAAAAAAAGCTAGGATGGACCAGGTGACATCTAGTTTACAAACATTTTTTAGGGAAATTAGGTTAAAGAAAAAATACTGATTAATCTTGTAGATTAGGTGTATTTATATTGTTTAAATAAAAAAAAAAAAAAAATTAGACTGCTAGACTGCCCTAAATATTTCTGTGTATGAATACTTATTGATTACCTATGTTTGTAATACTTTCGTATATGTATGTCAAGATTATTATTTCAATAATAATATACAGAAATGCAATCTTGCACTAATACCTACATGTGTAAGTTTTGTTTACAAGACTACTTAAACATTCGGCATGCTTGATTGTTTACTATTAATTATTTTTGTGTATGTGTGTGTGTGTGTGTGTGTGTGTGTGTGTGTGTGTGTGTGTGTGTGTGTGTGTGTGTGTGTGTGTGTGTGTGTGTGTGTGTGTGTGTGTGTGTGTGTGTGTGTGTGTGTGTGTGTGTGTGTGTGTGTGTGTGTGTGTGTGTGTGTGTGTGTGTGTGTGTGTGTGTGTGTGTGTGTGTGTGTGTGTGTGTGTGTGTGTGTGTGTGTGTGTGTGTGTGTGTGTGTGTGTGTGTGTGTGTGTGTGTGTGTGTGTGTGTGTGTGTGTGTGTGTGTGTGTGTGTGTGTGTGTGTGTGTGTGTGTGTGTGTGTGTGTGTGTGTGTGTGTGTGTGTGTGTGTGTGTGTGTGTGTGTGTGTGTGTGTGTGTGTGTGTGTGTGTGTGTGTGTGTGTGTGTGTGTGTGTGTGTGTGTGTGTGTGTGTGTGTGTGTGTGTGTGTGTGTGTGTGTGTGTGTGTGTGTGTGTGTGTGTGTGTGTGTGTGTGTGTGTGTGTGTGTGTGTGTGTGTGTGTGTGTGTGTGTGTGTGTGTGTGTGTGTGTGTGTGTGTGTGTGTGTGTGTGTGTGTGTGTGTGTGTGTGTGTGTGTGTGTGTGTGTGTGTGTGTGTGTGTGTGTGTGTGTGTGTGTGTGTGTGTGTGTGTGTGTGTGTGTGTGTGTGTGTGTGTGTGTGTGTGTGTGTGTGTGTGTGTGTGTGTGTGTGTGTGTGTGTGTGTGTGTGTGTGTGTGTGTGTGTGTGTGTGTGTGTGTGTGTGTGTGTGTGTGTGTGTGTGTGTGTGTGTGTGTGTGTGTGTGTGTGTGTGTGTGTGTGTGTGTGTGTGTGTGTGTGTGTGTGTGTGTGTGTGTGTGTGTGTGTGTGTGTGTGTGTGTGTGTGTGTGTGTGTGTGTGTGTGTGTGTGTGTGTGTGTGTGTGTGTGTGTGTGTGTGTGTGTGTGTGTGTGTGTGTGTGTGTGTGTGTGTGTGTGTGTGTGTGTGTGTGTGTGTGTGTGTGTGTGTGTGTGTGTGTGTGTGTGTGTGTGTGTGTGTGTGTGTGTGTGTGTGTGTGTGTGTGTGTGTGTGTGTGTGTGTGTGTGTGTGTGTGTGTGTGTGTGTGTGTGTGTGTGTGTGTGTGTGTGTGTGTGTGTGTGTGTGTGTGTGTGTGTGTGTGTGTGTGTGTGTGTGTGTGTGTGTGTGTGTGTGTGTGTGTGTGTGTGTGTGTGTGTGTGTGTGTGTGTGTGTGTGTGTGTGTGTGTGTGTGTGTGTGTGTGTGTGTGTGTGTGTGTGTGTGTGTGTGTGTGTGTGTGTGTGTGTGTGTGTGTGTGTGTGTGTGTGTGTGTGTGTGTGTGTGTGTGTGTGTGTGTGTGTGTGTGTGTGTGTGTGTGTGTGTGTGTGTGTGTGTGTGTGTGTGTGTGTGTGTGTGTGTGTGTGTGTGTGTGTGTGTGTGTGTGTGTGTGTGTGTGTGTGTGTGTGTGTGTGTGTGTGTGTGTGTGTGTGTGTGTGTGTGTGTGTGTGTGTGTGTGTGTGTGTGTGTGTGTGTGTGTGTGTGTGTGTGTGTGTGTGTGTGTGTGTGTGTGTGTGTGTGTGTGTGTGTGTGTGTGTGTGTGTGTGTGTGTGTGTGTGTGTGTGTGTGTGTGTGTGTGTGTGTTAAATTTACTATTTCATTTAAAGTTGCTGAATTCTTTACCATTTCATCCACTATCTCATTTTCTTTGATTCCGGCATGCCCTTTTACCCAGATAAAGACCAAATCACTGCTATTATTTTTAAATCGAGCTATTGTTTTTTAATATGGCATAACAACTCATTGTTGTGTTTCTTTTGGTTATTGGTTGTGATATTGCTATAAGAGCAGATAAAGAATCTGATAGTATAACTGTGTCTCCAAAGTTCTGTTCAACCACGTAAGTTAGAGCTCTTTCAATAGCATAAAGTTCGGCAGTGAAGATAGATGTAAATTTAGGTATTCTAAAAGAATTACCACTATATTAGAAACATAATAAGCGCTACCTACACTATTACATGTTTTTGAACCATCTGTATAGATGTATTTATAATTAGAAAATTCAGATAAAATTAATTTTATCATTTTATTGTTTTGGCATGGTAAGTTTCTGTATGTAGGTTTTATGTTCTTTGGAAAGATTGCGATTTCCTCAATAGAAAGGTTCTATATGGGTAATATTTGTATAGTGTTAATGCTAAAGTTGTTAGTTTCTAGATAAGCATCTGTAAGTGGGGGAGAACTTTTAATTCTCCAATAAGAATTTGTTAAGTTATATTCAGTGTGACTGTTAATTTTACTTAATAATTTATGTGAGTCGAAAGTCCTGGTCTTTAATAGAAACTTATTAGACAAGAATTCTCTTCTAAGGTTTAGAGGAGGTTCCTGCACTTCTGCTAGAATTGCAGCACATGGTGTTGACTCAAACGCACTAATACATATACGTATTGCATTACACTGAATATGATCGATTTTTGATAAATTAGATTTTGACGATGAACCATATAAAATGCATCCATAATCAATGATTGACCAGATATGCGATTTATAGAACATTAATGCTATCTTAGGCGGTAGCGGGTAGGAACTCTTTAAATTCTTGAAGATAGTCCTATCAGGGAAATTGAATCAATCCTTGCCCTCCGCAGATTCCGGGGGTTTCCTGACCCGGGAAACTAGTACCTGTTTAAGGTCCCTTGTCCAGGGTTACGGATGAAGTCCACAACGGCAGCCACGGCGGAGAAGCAGAGCTTCGGTACGGTACGGATGGCGGAAGTGGCAACCCTCGATTTTAGGCTTACTATAGAATCAAACCAAACCTGCAGCGTCTGATCCAGAATGGGCGGCTGCAAACAGCGTCTGACCCAGAGTGGGCGGCTGATTTAGAAACTCACCAACACGCAAGGCAAGCGTGGTGTTTTAATTGCCAAATTTACCCCCGTCATGGCGAATTTCAAACAGGTCGTGAATAGTGAACCCCAGGTGGGTAGATCAGTAATGGTTAATCCCACACCTCATAAGGTCTGCCTCAAGGATTCTGGGGGAGGCAAAAATTCGCAAACGACAAAATCCAAAAAACACATATTGATGCATATTGCTACCTACAATGCGAGAAGTCTGTTGTCAGAAGAAAGACTTACAGAGGTGGAAAGAGAAATGTCAAATATCAAATGGGACATAATAGGAGTCAGCGAAGTGAGAAGGAAAGGAGAAAGTTCTGAAAACCCGAAGTACAGGGCATCTCTTCTACAGTATGGGTAATGAAGAAACATCAGAGGGAGGCATTGGGTTTTTTATACATAGAAAGCATAGCGATAAAATTACATCTATTAAAGGAATATCGAACAGAGTTGCCTACTTAACATTACAACTCAATAAAAGATACAGTATTAAAATAATTCAAGTCTATACACCAACAACCACCCATTCAGATGAAGAAGTCGAAGAGTTATACGACGATATCTCAATAGCCCTAAACGACGTACCCACACAATACGTGATAATATGTGGTGATTTCAATGCGAAAATAGGAATCAAAACATGTCCAGAAAAAACATCACTTGGACAATTTGGACTAAATGGAAGGAATGAAAGAGGAGAGACCTTAATTGGTTTTCTCCTTCAGAATAATCTAGTCCACATAGAAGATGGACCTGGGCAAGCCCAGATAATAAAACAAAAAACGAAATTGACTTCATAATTACAAACAAAAAAGAAATCATCCGAGACGTAACGGTCCTAAATGCATTCAACACTGGTGGTGACCATAGAATGGTAGGAGCAGAAGTTAAAATAAGCACAAAACAAGAGAGACGCAAATTAGTAAATACGAAACCAATACCAATATGGACCCAACCCGAGAGACATTAAAGAATATCAAAACGACATCGAAACCAAACTGAGAAACAACACAGACATAACTCTCAACGAAAACATAGATGCACTAAACCAACATTTTACGCAAGCTATTGGAGAAAGCATGAGAAAACACTGTCCAAGAAGTAAGAATGAAGAAAAACTTAGTACTGACACCAGGAATTTAATGAAACAAAGAAATCTTATTACAGAAAGAAATGATCCAAATGGAGAGAAAAAGAGAGAGATAAACAGAGAAGTCAAGAAAGCAATAAGAAAAGACTTAAGAAAGTATAATATACTTAAAATTGAACAAGCCATAGAAAATAATAAAGGCCTAAAAAGTCTGCGAAGAAAACTAAATAATGGAAAAAGTCAGATCATTAAATTAAAAAACAAAAAGGGCGAAATAACAACAAATAGATAGGAGCTTTTAACAATAGTAGAAGACTTCTATGGAGAACTTAATAAAAGCAGACGGATGAACCAAACACAGCTAAAAGATGCAATAAGCAAAACAATATTAAATCAAGGCTCTGAACTCATGCCAGAAATAACTCTCAGTGAAATTAGACAAGCGATGAATAAAATGAAATCCAATAAATCACCAGGAGATGATGGAATAGTGATCGAGGCTGTTAAGAATAGCGGTGAACCTCTAATGAGAAAAATAAAAGATCTCTTTAATCTATGTTTGACAAAGAAATCCATACCATCTGAATGGAATAGAGCCAAAACAATTCTTCTGCACAAAAAGGAGAAAAAACTGATCTGGAAAATTACCGACCAATCAGTCTGTTAAACCATCTTTATAAACTTTTCACGAGAGTAATCACCACAAGATTAGACAAGAAATTAGACCTGTATCAAAGTAGAGAACAAGCTGGATTCAGAGCAAACTTTGGAGCCAACAATCACCTCCAAACAATAAAACAACTCATCGAAAAATCCATAGAATATAACAAGCCTTTAGTTTTAGCATTCGTAGGTTTCCACAAAGCACTCGACTCAGTAGAACTCGACAGTGTTATAGAAGCACTAAACGAGAGCCGCATTGATAGCCGATATTCGAGGCTAATATGTAATATATATATAAAAATGCGACAAGCTCGATACAACTACACGCTAACAGCAAACAAATAAAAATCCAAAGAGGTATCCGTCAAGGGGATACGTTGTCACCTAAACTTTTCATATCGGCTCTAGAAAAAGCGATCAAAACCCTCGAATGGGGTGATAAAGGAATAAATGTGGACGGAGAGATGCTACACCACCTAAGCTACGCAGACGATATAGTCCTGATTGCAGACGATTTGGGACAAATAAAGAAAATGTTGGAAGAACTTGGTACGGCATGTCATAAAATATGCTTAAAAATGAATATAACAAAAACAAAATATATGACGAACTTAGTACCAAGTAAACACCTTGAAATACAAAATGAACAAATAGAACTGGTAGACAAATCGCCATCCGGCAACAATACCGGGACAACTCAAAATTGGTCGTTTTTGAGATGTCTACACTAAAATATAGAGGATTTTAAGCTCTATAATCCACGATGACTGGGACATTTTTAAGTGCAATACTCTCCGAGTGAGGGCGCTAGATCCACTATTACATTCAGACTGGTAGGAGGTAAACGCGGCGCGAGTAGTGGGCTAACGCTAAAATCTGTAGTAAACCTTTTGAATTTTCTCAGTGTGCATGCCACAATGATCACAAAAATATTCATAATAATGAAATGATTCTTCCAACAATACTGGGACAACTCAATTTTTTTTCAATTAATTGCTAATTATTAAATCGAGTGATAGCACAAGATTTCTAAAATGAACTGAAAAGCAATCTTTGACATCAACGGAAACAAAGAACATAGTTTTAGTCAAAAACGGATATAACTCAAAGCATAAAATGGCTGTGCAAAATTCCAAAAACTTTAAACTCGATTTTCTCGAAACACGTTTTTTTGAGTTGTCCCGGAATCGTTGCCGGAAGGCGAAATATATATATCTGGGTCACGAAATTAAGATAGGTAAGGACAATCAAACAACAGAAGTATCCAGAAGAATAATACAAGGATGGGCAGCATACGGAGCTCTTAGGGACATTTTTAAGAGTGACATTCCAACTAACATGAAGAAAAAAGTTTTCGACCAATGCGTGCTACCGGTGATGACCTATGGTACAGAAACATTATCGCTCACAAAGAAAAACGCACGAAAACTAAGAGTAGCGCAGAGAAGGATGGATAGCGATCAATGATAGGGGCCACTCTGCGAGACAGGATTAGAAACGAAGATCTACGAATCTTAAAGTCATAGACGTCATTGAAAGAAGCTGTAATTTAAAATGGAAATGGGCTAGACACGTTGCCAGAATGAAGGACGGAAGATGGACTCGCAAACTAGTTGAATGGAGACCAAAGGCCGATAAACGTAGCAGAGAAAGACCACCAATACGATGGCAAGACGACTTACGAATTACAACAAAAAACTGGATACAGAAAGCACAAGGTAGAACACTTTGGAGACAAACAGGGGAGGCCTATGTCCAGCAGTGGATTGAGAGAGGCTGATGATGATGAATGCTATCTTTGGGTCGGCACCCCATCTAGCTTTACATATGCAACGAAGCATGTTTAAACCTTTTTCGCATTTGTTGATAATGTGATTCACATGGAGTGTCCATGTTAGTTTTTATGTTCAAAACCACGCCCAGATACTTATGGTGAGAGGATACATTAATATAAACATAACCTAAATTTATACTGGTAGGGGAACTTAACCTATGTCTAGTGAAAAAGGTGATACTAGATTTCTCAGGGAATAAGGTGAAATTCATAGACCATCTTTTTACACATTGCATTATCACTCATTATATAATTTACGGCTGCTATATATACAGAAATCGCCTGCATATTGAATGATTTTAATTGTATTATTTGTTTCATTTAACATGCCACATGCCATGCAATTCTGCCGTGTAGATATTAAAAAGTACTGGACTTCGGACTGAACCTTGCGGAATTCCGACTGATAATAATCGAGGGCCGTAAATGTGATTTTCTGAATCTCGAATGAAAACTTCTCTGTCCCTATACAAATCTGTGATTCTTTGTGCGAATTTATAATTTAGACCGTATTTTATGAGCTGTACAGTTAGAATATCAATATCCAGAGTATCATAAGCCCCTTTAATATCTAAAAACAAGCATGCCGTTATAATATTAACGGAAAGTGCATTCTGAATGTCGGAAACTAATTGAGCTAACGCTTCAGAGGTGGCTTTGCCCTCTGCGATATCCAAACTGATTAATAGGTAATAAACAATTACTTTCAAAATGCAATTCCATTCTTAATTTGATAATTCTCTCAAATGTTTTTGTAATGCATGATATTAATGAAATGGGTCTGTAAGAGTTAGGTAGACTTAAATTTTTGTTGGGTTTAGCAAGTAAGCAAATTACAGTTTTTTTTAAACTTTGGTCATATAAACCTTGCAACCACCAACTATTAAAAATATTTAAAAGAATTTCTTTAGCAATTGCAGGCAAGTATTCAATCATTTTATATGTAATGCTATCAAAACCCGGTGCTGTACTTTTAGATTGTTTGATTGCTAATCGTAATTCCTCCAAACTGATAGGCATATAAAATGATTCATTGCATGCTACATTATTATTGAATTTACTGAAGTCGATTTTATTTGATGCAAATTTGGGAATAAAAAACTCAAAAAAATCGTCCACCATATCAGCTGATATACTGCCCGATCCCGTTGAGTCTTTGTTTGATATTTTTTTTATAAATTGCCAAATTTTAGTAGGATGTGTGTTTTTATTAATACTGCTTATGAAAGATATCCAGCTATCTCGAGCTTTTTTAGAAAATAGTATTTAGTTTGACTAGCTACATTTTGGTATTGACAATAGTTTGTATAGTTTGAGACACGTTTATACTGGTTCAGGGCTTCTTTTCTGCGACGAAACATATCATAGCATTCGGTATCCCACCATATTGGACTTTGAGTTACTTGTTGTCTTGCTCTTTTTAGGGGAATAGTTGCGGATGCTGCCTCTGAGACCTTTTCCATAAAAATAGAGAAGCTTAGTAGATTGGAGTTTAGATTTTGGTTTGTACTAATTAACGAATTTTCCAGTATAGTGGAGTATGCAGACCAATCAGCTAATTTATCATTCCATTTAGATGCTGGATTTTTATTTATTATAACTCTATCCCTAATAATTTCAAATTTGATTAAAATGATCTGAACCTAACGCATCTGGTACGACATCCCATACACAACAATCACTAGCCAAACTAGCAGAGCAAAATGTAATGTCTACGGCCGAAGGTAGCTCTTCTGGACGAGAAATTCTAGTTGGTTTACCATTATTGAGAACAACATAGTTATTATCATCTAAGGCTTCTACTAATTGATTACCACAAGCTTTATTAATATGAGATCCCCAAAGTGTATGATGGCTGTTAAAATCGCCACAGAAAATAACAGGAGAATTAAATTGCCGAAAGATATTTGACCAATCTGATTTAGAAACATTTAATTTAGGTGGTTTATACACCGATAATAGTATGATATTTAAGGACGGAAATTTAACTGCGCAAAGTTCTAAATCTTTTTTATGTGCAAAAGTAATAGGAAAATTTATAAATTTAATGTCTTGGCGAACTGCAATGGCAACACCGCCAAAGCCATTTGCACGATCCTGTCGGATAATCTTATACTCTTTTAGTTTAAAAGAATGGTTTGGTTTTTTGAAGGTTTCTGATAAAGCTATAATATCTACAGGATTATTGTGTAAAAAATTTAATAAACTTGGATGGTTTTTAGAGAAAGAACGAATATTCCATTGGATAACTTTAATGTTTTTACTATTGAGTGTACTTATCTTATTAGTGCATTGAATCATCAGAACAAGATTCAATATCGATTTCTGGAATTAGATTTGAAGGACTTAATATAGAGGAGATCATATTTCTAATATTTTCTTCTAAATTGTAATTTGTTTCGGATGAATCTGAATTAACTACTTGTTTAACTACGGTTATTATCTGACTTGTTAGTTTTTCCTTATATTGGAGAAAGTCATATCTGTGAGGATTTGGTATGATGGGATTACGTGAAGATTTGGTTTTTTTTTTTATTGAAAATGGGAAGAAGTAGGCAGAGACTGAGAAATAGGTGGAGACTCCGGAGCAGATGGTTTACGTTTTTTCACTTGTCTTTTGGGTGAAGTATTTCGAACAATGGGTTTACGTAGCAAAAAGCTAGAATTTGGAGTTTGGGACGTACTAGGGAGTGGCAGAGAGGGAAAATTAGTGGAATTATTAAGAACTGAAAATCTATTATTTGTAGAAATCTTGGCATAAGATGGATTATCATGCAATCTTTCAGCTTCTTCAAATGTAATATTTTCCCTGGCCATGAGTTGTTTGATATTTTTTTGTTTCTTATATACTGGACAATCTCTGGATGTAGAGCAGTGTTCATTATTTTGGCAATAAATGCAGAATTTTTCGCAAGAAGAGTCTGACGTATGATTTAGGCTAGAACAGTTTCGACAGTGAGAAGATTTGGTTTTACATTGCTTGGCAGAATGTCCATATCTCAAGCAATTAAAACATTGAGCAACGGGGAATATATATGGTTCTACAGAGAAATTGCATAAATTAATTTGTATATTTTGAGGAAGTTCATTTCCTACAAATTGAACAATAACTATTTGTCTGTTTACATATGAAATATTACCGTCTTTATCTGCTACCTTTCGTTTCATGCGTTGAACTTGAACCACCTCTTTATTCGATATTATGGCATTTTTTAAATATTCATCAGAAAAGTATGTGTCAATATTCCTCAACACACCCTTCTTGTGTGTAAAAATTTGGGATATACGCTACTAAGTTATTATTAGACATAATTTTATTATTAACTAGATAATTAGCTTTTTCATACGACTTAAAAATAACTTTAACGAGATTAAGACCAACCGATTTGATATCAAGGACATCGGATTTTATATAATTGTCAGTCAACAAAACGTGACCAATCCGGATTGGGAAAATTCTTTCCAAATGCTTATCAGTACTCTCAATATATACAAAATATGGACCTTTATCCTCATTTCTATATCTATTATTTAAATCTATAAAATTATTTACATACCTATCCTCCTCTGCGTCCTTATTTTCGGGTGGCGAAGTACCACCCGAGGTCTCATCCATTATATATTTTTTTAATCACTTACCTAACCTACCTATTATAAACAATAAAGAAAATTAACAAAAGGAACACTAATTAACACAATAACACACAAGACACGGAGAACTGCTCGTTTGTATAGTTAAAATCAAACTATTAAAATGCGGAGAATAAAAATTCGTGTCCACACTTTGACAGTTATTTGCATAATGTGAAATGTCTTGTGTAGTATCTAAAATGAGAGAAAAAAAATGGAGACTGTTGAACATCGGTCAATATTTCACTCAAAATCTGATGAGATGTCAATTGAATAAGTTCGTTTTGAATTGAAGGGCTTTAAGGGGATGGGTAGGTATTTTCGGCTGCAATGCTATTCAAATGGGGATTTATTTTTTTTGAATCCTGAAAAAACTAGTAAGTATTTTTGAAAAATTTAAACGCAAAATGAAAGATTACGTTCTTACCGAGGACCAAAAGTCCCTGAAAACTGCTATACTGTTTATTTTAATAAATTACAGGGGTGAAAAACTAAGAGAAAATGTAGTGTGATTTTTAATTTCAAATATCTCATTCAAAAGAAACTTTTTATTCATTCTAAGGGACTTTCGGCCCTCGGTAATAAAGTAATCTTTCATTCTGCGTTTAAATTTTTCAAAAATACTTATTAGTTTTCTCTAGTCTATAGGATTCCCATACACAACAATCATTAGCCAAACTGGCAGAGCAAACTTTAATGTCTACCGCCGAAGGTAGCTCTTCTGGACGAGAAATTCTAGTTAGTTTACTATTATTGAGAACAACATAGATATTATAATCTAAGGCTTCTACTAATTGATTACCACAAGCTTTATTAATATGAGATCCCCAAAGTGTATGATGGCTGTTAAAATCGCCACAGAAAATAACTGGAGAATTAAATTGCCGAAAGATATTTGACCAATCTGATTTAGAAACATTTAATTTAGGTGGTTTATACACCGATGCTAGTATGATATTTAAGGATGGAAATTTAACTGCGCAAAGTTCTAAATCTTTTTTTTTTGCAAAAGTAATAGGAAAATTTATAAATTTAATGTCTTGGTGAACTGCAATGGCAACTCCGCCAAATCCATTTGAACGATCCTGTCGGATAATCTTATACCCTTTAAGTTTAAAAGAATGGTTTGGTTTTTTAAAGGTTTCTGATAAAGCTAGAATATCTACAGGATTATTGTGTAAAAAAATTAGTAAACTTGGATGGTTTTTAGAGAAAGAACGAATTATCCATTGGATAACTTTAATGTTTTTACTATTAAGTGTATTTATTTTATTAGTGGTCTGAATCATCAGAACAAGTTTTAATATCGATTTCTGGAATTAGATTTCTTCTTCTTCTTCCTCTTTATAAGCAATTCTGCTTGTTCATTGGCGGATTGATACCTCTATGGAAGGTTGTCGCTCCATCTTTTGCGCGGTCGGCCGATACTTCTTCTGCCGATTGGTGATTTATCTCGTGCTATTTTGACCACACGTGTCTCCCCCATTCTGATTATATGGTTGTTCCATTCTTTTTTTCTATTTAGTGTCCATTCGTTTATACACTGTACGTTACATTGTCTTCTAATATCTTCGTTCCTCTTTCGATCTCTCAGTGTATTTCCTGTAATTCTTCTCAGTACTCTCATCTCTGCCGTTTCCAGTAGTCTTTGTGTTGTGGCTGTATCGGGTCTTGTTTCTGATGCATATGTCATTATTGGTCTTACACTGGCTTTATAAATTCTTGACTTCATCTCAGTGTTAATATGTCGGTTTCGCCATATAGTGTTATTAAGGCATCCTGCCAATCTATTTGCTTTTTGTACTTGATTTCTCACTTCTTTGTCTAGGTCTCCGTAACTTGACAATGTAATTCCAAGGTATTTTACTTCCATTACTTGTTCAATACTGATACCATCAATTTCTATTTTGCATCTGATTGGTTCTTTACTGATTACTAAAGTTTTAGTTTTTTGAGATGAAATTGTCATATTGAATTCTTTTGCTCTTATGTTAAATCTGTGGACTAATCTTTGCAGACTATCTTCATCTTGGGCTATCAATATTGCGTCGTCTGCGTAGCAGAGTATTTTTACTTCTTTGTTTCCCATTCTATATCCTCTTCCTTTGTTGACGTTTTTGATGATTTCATCCATGATTAAATTGAAAAGCAGAGGACTCAATGAGTCTCCCTGTCTTATTCCGCTGCCTATATCTACAGGTTCTGTAAGTTGTCCATCTATTCTGACTTCCATCTTGTTATTTTGGTAGATGTTCTCAATAGTTTTTATGATATCTAGAGGGATTTCTCTATTATACAGAAGGTGGATTACATCCCTGAGTCTTACTCTGTCAAATGCTTTCTTTTAGTCAATCAGACATAGAAATGCTGGTCTATTATACTCTAGTGATTTCTCAGTAATTTGCTTTATGACTAATATTGCATCTGTACACGACCTTCCAGTACGAAAACCCTGTTGTTCATCTGCTAAACTTATCCTCTGATTCATTACGTCTTGTAAGATTTTAGTTGTAAGTTTTAGGGTAGTATTTAACAAGTTGATACCTCTGTAGTTCTCTGGCTGCTTTTTATCTCCTTTTTTGAATAGTAGGATTAGTTCGCTCGTTCTCCATTCTTCCGGTATTTTACCGTGTTTTATGATTTTGTTAATTAATGTTGTTAATTGTTCTGTCATTGCTGCTCCACAATATTTCAGTAGTTCGTTTGGTATTCCATCCTTACCTGCAGCTTTTCTGTTCTTCAGCTTTTCGAGTGTTTTTCGTACTTCCTGTGCACTTATATTAACATCTTCATCTGTGGTAATTTCTGGTGTTTCCGGTTCTAGCATTATTTGTTCTTCCTCTGCATGAAGCTTTTTTAGATAGTCAATCCATGTATCCTTTTCTATGTGTTTTGGTTCTATTAGTTCCTTTACCTCCATTCTTTGACCTCTTATAAAGCGCCATATTTCCTTTTGGAGACCATAAAAATCATGTTCCATTTCTTTCGAAAAACGTTCCCAGTGATCGTTTTTTATTCTTCTTACTACTGAATGTGTTTCGTTTCTTATGGTCTTATAATTATCGTATGCCTCTTGTGTTTTAGTTGACATGTATTTTAGGTAGGCTTTTATCTTCTCTTTACATTTTTCCTTCACTTCTGTACAAATCCTTGGAGTTCTTCGTCTTGGAAGCGATTTATTTTTATTAATGTTTCTTTCACCAAGAACTTCCTTGGCTGAGGCTAAGATATTAGACTTAATTTTTGCCCAGCTTTCTTCGACTCCGTCACTTTCTGTGATATACATGTTGCTGCTTTTTTCCGTTAGTCTTTTTTGGAATTAGATTTGAAGGACTTAATAGAGAGGAGATCATATTTCTAATATTTTCTTCTATATTGTAATGTGATTCGTATTATTCTGAATTAACTACTTGTTTAACTACGGATATTACCTGACTTGTAAGTGTTTCCTTATATTGGATAAAGTAATATCTGTGAGAATGATGGGATTATGTGTAGATTTCGTTTCTTTTTATTGAAAATGAGAAGAAGTAGGCAAAGACTGAGAAATAGGTGGAGAATCCGGAGCAGACGGTTTACGTTTTTTCACTTGTCTTTTGGGTGAAGCATTTCGAACAATGGGTTAACGTAGCAAAAAGTTAGAATTTGGAGTTTGGGACGTACTAGGGAGAGATGTAAAATTAGTGGAATTATTAAGAACTGAAAATCTATTATATGTAGAAATGTACAAGAATTCATCTGTACTCAGTAGATATATCTTAAAAACACCCTATAATTATCTACGATAATTACTTTCAGTTATTTATGTCATCAAAACAACATTACAACCTTCATTCGATTATATAAATATTGTTAGCCAAGATCACGATTCACTAATAATTGCAGAGTCAATTATAAACACTTTTCATGGTCGATGCTGAATAGGCATTTCTAAATATATAAACAGTTAAACTATAACAAGGGAATTCTTTATTATTATATTAGACATTCGTCATTCTATTTTGGTGATCAGACGTAATATTTCCACATTAAAGATAGTGTCTCTTTCTACACGAGATGTTCTTTGGGTGCGGTGCTACCAGCTTATACTAATGCGAGTGTAAATAAAACAACTCAACAAGTAAAAGCGTATCAATTATTCCACCCCTCGGATAAGGGATAACCACCCTCACCGGGAGAAGATAGCCTTAGTGCCCAGGGCTGTCATATGGCGATCCAGAACCAGGGAAGAACGCAGGACTGGTGAACAGGACAGGTATGGAGAAACACGTCAATGTTCAGGCACCTAGACCACCTTAGACAACAGTGTGGTATGTAAAATGGATGGAGACATCAGGCCGACGCGGAGCTGAGAATGGAATAGTATGGAGATGGAACATCGTGGGACAATGGACAATGCTATGGAACGTGCAGCGAGGACTTGTGATACGAACAAAGACGCGTAAAAGTGGTAAGTCCATATTAGCTATTTTTATGGTATTTCCTGATTAATATAAAGTATAAAGTATAAACATTATGTGCTACCTTAATTACATTAATATATGTTTCAAGTTTACCTATTCTTACTTAATTATTCTATTCTATTACCAATATTTATCAATATAAAAAGATTTTTTTACCCTCATATTAAGTTATTATAGGACGCAATGATACAATTTTATATGATTTTTTACATATTTATCAACGTATACCTTATCTTTGCTGACTTTTATTCATTTATTATTTGACTACTGATTTTCAGTACATTTTTGCAATTTTATGATCTTAATATTTGCTATCGTAAATATACCTATCAAAATAAATATACGATATAACAAATATACGCTATATGCATAATACATTTAAATTATTATTCTAACTACTTATTTACAAGGGTTAATATAACGTTATTTATTTTTGAATTTTTATTACTACTGCAATTTTTACATATTTTTACCATATATTGACGTATTATTTTATCTCTATATTTTTTACTATATATCTATATACTACATATCTATATACACCGTAAGACTATCGAATTTATATTTTCGCTAAGAAGTGCAGAAGCTGGAAAAAAGAAAAAAAATTATGTATAAATGAGTAGCAACAAAGTTACTTGGGAAGATTTTGTCAAAATAGTTGAGGAAATTGCACAAGAAATAGACAGGCAAAGCAGAAGAGTTTTAAAGAAAAAAGTTCCGAAATCTAAGGACATAAAGGAAGAAGTAACGACACAGCTAATTAAAGCTTATAACAAGTTCACACAATTGACTAGGAAAAACTGGGAAGCACTTTCGGACAAACAAAGGGAATCGTGCAACAAATATTTTGGAAAAATCAGAGACAAAGTTATACGCTCATTTCAAGCAGTAAATGTAAGAACAGTGGTTCCAAATTCAATACATCAACCAATCGACGAGGAAGTTGAAGAGGAACAAAGCGACGAGGAGGCAGAAGAAGGAAAAAGCGACGAGGAAGTAGAAGAAGAAATAATTAACGACGAAATAAAAGAGGAAAAAGGTGACATAAAACAAGATATAACAATATTAAACATGGCTTTGACAATCAATGAATTTTTGAATATCGCAAGCAAGATATTGCCCAACGAGTTCGATGGAAGCGCAGGGAAATTACAACCATTTTTAGACGCATTAGAACTACTTGGAAAACTGGCAGAAGGTCATGAAGACACAGCTGTAACGCTAATAAAAACGCGACTCACCAATAAGGCTAGGAACCTAATAACCACAGAAGATACAATTCCACGGATAGCTGAAGCACTAAAGAAAGAATTAAAAGGTGATAATCCGAAGAATTTAATAGCCAAATTAGCCAAAAAAAGGCAAGGGCATAGAGATGCAGCAGTGTACGCATCTGAAGTGGAAGAGTTAGCAGAACAATTAAAAGTAGCATACATAGCGGAAGGAATGCCACTTGACTTAGCAAAGAAATATACGACCGAAGCTGTAGTAACAACAATGAAACGAAACGCTAATGCAGAGAAAGCTAAGATAATACTGGAAGCAGGTAACTTTACATCACCGCAGGAAGTAGTATCTAAATTTTTGTCGATCGATACGACTGAAGAAAATGCACAAGGAAGAGTCTTAAATTATAGGACAAACTACGAGAATAGGAGAGGACAGCAGCAATACAGAAGAGGATACCATAACAAATATGACAGAGGAAGAAGAAATAACTTCGGACAACGGAACGAAGGAGAAGCAACGGACAATCAACGAAATTATTCGAACAGAGGATACAGACAATTTAACAATCAAACATACAGAGGAAACCAGAGAGTCGGACGTAACAGGAACGTAAGGTTACTAGAAATAGAGGACAGTCAAGAAGAGCAAGAAAACCAGCAGTTGGGGTTTTGAATGAACAAGAAGTTGGAAGCACACAGGCAGACATAAAATATAACATTTACAACTTCGACCTAAACCTAACGAACTTTGTACGAATGAAAACAGGAATTCTTGAAAACACAAGCACTTTTATCATAGACACAGGAGCTGACATTTCAATACTAAAATGTTCACAAGATTTTATGAAGGAACAGGTGAAACCAAACACAAAGGCGAAAATAAAAGGAGTCACTAAAGGAGAGTTGCAAACAATGGGAGAAGTTGAGACAACACTCGAAGTAAAAGGAACTCGATTCGAACACATCTTTCAATTGGTAGAACCTAACTTTCCAATTCCAACAGACGGAATCATTGGGAGAGACTTTATTTCTAACTTTCAATGTATACTAGATTACGAAAACCTTAAAATGCACATTAAAGAGGACAACGATTGTTACATTAGTACGAAAATTCTGGATAATATAGACAATGACACCATAATAATACCGCCTAGATGTGAAATTTACAGAATCGTAAAAATTTTTCAAACGTTAAAGAAAGACAGGATAGTGGAACAGCAAGAAATACAACCAGGAATATTCATAGCAAGAGCAATTATTTCAAGTAATAATCCATACATCAAAATTTTGAACACAACGTACGAAACAGTAAATGTAGACGCAAGCACAATCAGGACGTTGGATATTAAACTATTCAATATATATAGGCTAGTCAACGACAGCAAAGACAGAAAAAAAGAATTACGAGAATCACTGAAACTAGACATACCAGAATACATACGAGACAACTTAGTATCGTTATGCGAGGAATATTCGGACATATTCGCCCTAAGGCATGATATGTTAACCTGTAACAATTTCTACGAACAAAAACTAAGAGTTAAAGACCAAACTCCGGTATATATCAAGAATTATAGGACACCTCATGCGCAAACAGAGGAATTAAATCGACAAGTACAAAACCTAAGAGACCAAGGAATCATAGAACCATCTACATCCGAGTACAACAGTCCAGTAGTACTGGTACCGAAAAAAGCTATAGATGGAGGAAAAGCATGGAGATTATGCATAGATTTTAGACAACTGAACAAGAAGATAGTTACAGACAAATTTCCATTACCAAGAATAGATTCGATATTAGATCAACTAGGAAGAGCAAAATGGTTTTCAGTTATAGACTTAATGTCAGGCTTTCACCAGATACCATTAGAAAAATCATCGAGAAAATACACATCGTTCAGCACAGAAAATGGAGCATTTCAATTTACCAGATTACCTTTTGGATTAAATGTAAGCCCAAATAGCTTTTCAAGAATGATGTCAATAGCATTTTCAGGATTAACACCAGACAAAGCATTTCTTTACATGGACGATATCGTAGTAATTGGAATATCCGAAAAACATCACTTAGACAACCTGAAAAAGACATTTGAGACATGTCGAAAATTCAATTTGAAACTTAACCCAGGAAAATGTCAATTCTTTAGAAGGGAAGTAACATATTTAGGACATGATCTTTCTCAAGAGGGAGTATCACCAGACAAAGCGAAGTATGCAGTAATTGAACAATATCCGACACCTCAGACAGCGGAAGAAACAAAGAGATTTGTAGCATTTTGCAACTATTACATACGTTTTATTAAAAATTTTGCGGAAATATGCATACCACTCAACAAATTATCGAGGAAAGGAGTAGAATTTTCGTGGACCGAGGAGTGTGAAAAAGCATTCAAAAAGCTTAAAGCATCTCTGACGAAACCACCAATTTTAAAATATCCTGATTTCAACAAACAGTTTATCTTAACAACAGACGCATCCAATGAGAGTTGTTCAGCAATCCTAAGTCAAGATTACAACGGAATTGACCTACCTATAGCATATGCATCAAGAAGTTTTAGTAAAGGAGAATGTAATAAACCTATAATCGTTAAGGAATTACTAGCGATTCATTGGGGAATTAATTATTTTAAATGTTATCTATATGGAGCACCAACATTCAAAGTAAAAACAGACCATAAACCTTTGACACACCTATTTGCAATGAAAGAACCAACCTCAAAACTCACGAGGATCAGATTAGACCTAGAAGAATATGACTTCGAAATAGAGTATATAACAGGGAAAAGTAACTACGCAGACAGTCTTTCAAGAATAACATTGCATCAACTAAAAAACCTATACATAGACAACGCCCATATACTAGCTATAACAAGAGCTCAAGCAAAAGAAAAGGAGAAAGAAGCAAGACAAACAAAGGCTGAAAGTGAACTCGCACTACAGCCAGAAGCCACCAAACAGACAGTAAGGAAGGTACTAAATAATTTAGAGGCGCATAGACTACCAATTTTGTCCTTTGGAGCAGAACTAATCTCACCAAGACTGAGCATTAGGGCCAAAAACAAAATAAAATGCAGCAAAAGCATAGCCACAGGATTGAATCATTTCGATTTAAACCAAGCGTTGGTACAGCTTGATAAGCTGGCGGTAGAGAATGCAGTACGTAAAGTAAAAATATACGTAAATGATATTATTTTTAAAATGTGCACAATTGATGAATTTATTAAAGAAGGAAATAAAAAATTGAAGAATATAGAAATATACATATGTGAAGTACCAGAAACAATAAAAGATGACAAAGAAAAACACAGATTAATAGAAGAATACCATAATCACCCGATGTTCGGAGGACACTTAAAGAAAAATAGACTAATAAAGAAGCTAAAAGCAAGATTTAGATGGAAAAATTTAGAAAAAGACGTAAGAAAATACGTTAAACAATGCCATGAATGTCACATTAACAAACCGAATAGAACACTTGTCAAAGAAGACGTGATATCGGACACTTCTTCGAAACCAGAGGACACAGAATACATAGACACGATAGGTCAATTCACTAGAAGCAATGGAAGCAAGGAAGACAAAAAAGAGCGGCAAGAAGAAAATAAGCCCAAAGCTACACCACAACACTTTAAAAGAGGAGACCTAGTCCTTGTAAAAAGGGAAGAGAATGGTAAGTTTGATAGTCTTTATGTAGGTCCTTTCACAATAACAGAAGTAAATAACGTTAATTGTAAAATCAGAATAGAAAACAATAAAATCAAGGAAATACATAAGAATAGATTATATGCTTACAATCCGAAAACACAGTGAGTGACAAGTGTTACGAAACAATGTTGTTAAACGAACATTTTATATTATTTATGTATTTGCGTAGGCTTAGGAAGTTGTATATAAAATAAATTTTTTTGTATTGATTACAACACAGTATGGGTTGGTAGCACGACTTGCATATTTCCCTCCCCGTAGTCGGAAAATTCCTAAAAAGGGAAGGTGTACAAGAATTCATCTGTACTCAGTAGATATATCTTAAAAACACCCTGTAATTATCTACGATAATTACTTTCAGTTATTTATGTCATCAAAACAACATTACAACCTTCATTCGATTATATAAATATTGTTAGCCAAGATCACGATTCACTAATAATTGCAGAGTCAATTATAAACACTTTTCATGGTCGATGCTGAATAGGCATTTCTAAATATATAAACAGTTAAACTATAACAACGGAATTCTTTATTATTATATTAGACATTCGTCATTCTATTTTGGTGATCAGACGTAATATTTCCACATTAAAGATAGTGTCTCTTTCTACACGAGATGTTCTTTGGGTGCGGTGCTACCAGCTTATACTAATGCGAGTGTAAATAAAACAACTCAACAAGTAAAAGCGTATCAATTATTCCACCCCTCGGATAAGGGATAACCACCCTCACCGGGAGAAGATAGCCTTAGTGCCCAGGGCTGTCATAGAAATCTTGGCATAAGATGCATTATATGCAATCTTTCAGCTTCTTTAAATGTAATATTTTCCCTGGTCATGAGTTGTTTGATATTTTTTTGTTTCTTATATATTGGACAATCACTGAATGTAGAGCAGTGTTCATTATTTTGGCAATAAATGCAGAATTTTTCGCAAGAAGAGTCTGACGTACCTATGATTTAGGCTAGAACAGTTTCGACAATGAGAAGATTTGGTTTTACATTGCTTGGCAGAATGTCCATATCGCAAGCAATTAAAACATTGAACAACGGGAAATATACAGGTTGTTTGGTAAAGAATGGGCCATAGCTTAACCTCAGGTTCCTGAGGTTAAAATAGGCCGATTTAAGCTAACTTACCTTATACAAAGTTTATAATAACAGAGATACAGGGTGTCAAAGTTAAACTTTTTTTAATATATTATTGAATATTTCCTGACAAGTATGAGATAACAATAGGAAATTTGGTATGTGGGGGTTTTTTGGGTCGAAAAAACTAAATTCCCTACCAAAAATAATGTATTTCCCAGAGGGCGCCACATACGCCTTTCAGCACTCATTTATTACGTTCAATTTTTTTTATCCGTCACTCAGTATAATTTTGTAATTAAAATTTTTATTCTCCTATTAGTTTTACTTGGTGTGTGGCCGCCTGTTACAAGCAAGTCGGTTTGAAAGTGCTCTCTCGGAAAAATTGTGAATTTGGGTATGTACACTTTATATTTAAACTGAAGAACTGTCAACCATATACCAATAGATGCAAAGAAGAGTTTGAGAAGAAAGATTTCAAAAATATCATTCTATTCTTCTAATAAAAGGAAAAGTTCAAAATTAGTAAATTATTCCTTAAAATTAAAGTAAAAGTTTTTAGTATAACCAATTTTAATACATTAACTTTTTGCATTTTAAGTAACGTTTTTGTTCAAAACAGTAATTACGGTCTGCTAAAATAAAGGTGACCATACACTAAAATCCACCGAAGAAAAAATATGGAACAGAAAATTGATGCGATCCTTGAAAAACTACTAAAGTTAGACCTACTGGAAAAACAAAACATGAGAATGGAAGACAAAATCGACACAATCACTAAAGAATTGGCAGAACTAACAGAAGAAACAAAAGAATCAAGAACTTCAAACAATATTGCAAATTCAAGAAAGAAGGGTAGAAGTATTAGAAAGAGAAGTAAGAAAAAAGAATCTGATCATCCAAGGAATAGAAGAGATCGAAAATGAAGACGAAACGCAAATCAAGCATAAGATTTCAGAAATTTCAAGAAAATTGCAAGTAGAACTAAATACAGATCAGGATATTATAGAGATACGAAGACTTGGTATCAAAACTGTTAATAAGAAAAGACCGATCCTCATAGAATTCAAAAATTGGAGTAAAAAAAACGAGGTCCTTAAAGAAACAAAGAAATTAAAAGGTACAGACATATTCATAAATGAAGACTATCCAAAACACATACAAATTCAAAGAAATGAACTTCGCAAATATCAAAAAGAAGCAAGAGAGAAAGGTCAAAATGCAGGTATCCGTTATAACAAATTGCTTCTAAATGGCGAATTATTCACTTTGAGTCAATTGCAAACCTTATCACAAGAAAATGAAGCTATAGTAATAGAAGATCAGAAGAAGAATAGAGCTAGAAAATATGGTGATAGATCCCTCTCGGAGGAAGAGTTATCAATGGGCTCTACTACAGAAAGATCAACGAAAATAACGAAAACAGCGTACTCAAAAAACAAGTAACTAAAGCAAGTTGGACGGAGACAAAGAAAAAAGAAAATAGTACGAAAACAGCAATGGAAGAAGACACTACCGAAAACCGAAGAGAGAAAGAAATACTCACTGTCGGTGCGGACGCCTGCAGCGTACTTAATAGTAACAGTAATGTTAAGGTGATTAATTATTATTATGGCGACGGCGTCCGCATTGAGGGTGAAAATAGTAATAGTTATAGGTACAATAAGAGAAATGATGATTTTTTTATGAGAACATTTGATAATTTTGATTTTGTTTTTAATAGTGAAATAGACTTTAATTTTAATAATATGGGTAAAGATAACAGAATTGTAAAGGTAGGTCAGAAAAACGAGCAAACTGCAATAATAAACCAAGACATAACTCCTCATACTTGTAATGTTAGGGAAAGTCAGGGCAATAATAGAGCAAAGAGTATTGGAAAGGACCGTCATCATAGGTTGACCGCTGAGGGCACATCGGGGGATTTTCCCAGCTCTAGTCAAATTAACGCAAAAAATCAAAATACAAGTAATGCTGAAATAAAAAGTGGCCTCGATGGCGACATAGAGACTGAATGTACGGAAGAGACTAGAAAACAGGATAAAACAAACAAAAAGGTGAGTAAGTACAACAGGAAAAAGAAAAATAAGAAAAGTGGAAAAGTTTTAATTGGAACTTGGAATATAAGAACATTAGGAGAAATAGGAGAACTACAAAATCTTATTGAACAAATAAAAATCTACAAAATAGATATTTTAGCGTTGCAGGAAATGAGATGGAAGAACGAAGATATCTGGGAATATGGAAAATATCTAATATGTCATGGTAATTCAAAAGGTGGACAAGGTGGGATGGGCTTCATAATAAGTGAAAGATACAAACATGCGGTAAAAAGCTTTACTAATATAAACGAAAGGATAGCTATTCTGAAAATGAAAGGCAAGGTCTTTGATATTAATTTCATTAATGTGCACGCACCTACAGAGGACAAAGAAGCAGAAGAAAAAGAAAATTTCTATGCCAGATTAGACCAAGAAGTGTCAAATATAAACAATTATAGCGTTAAAATACTTTTAGGAGATTTAAACGCAAAAATAGGAAGAGAGGAATTATATCAGGGAACAATAGGTGCACATAGCCTGCACGAAATAAGTAATGACAACGGGCAAAGAATCATAGATTTTGCAACAGACAAAAAAATGGTGATAAGCAGTACAAAATTTCCACATAAAAATATCCACAAAGAAACATGGGTTTCTCCCGATATGAAAACAAGAAACC
Organism: Diabrotica virgifera virgifera; assembly: GCF_917563875.1. Taxonomy (NCBI): domain Eukaryota; kingdom Metazoa; phylum Arthropoda; class Insecta; order Coleoptera; family Chrysomelidae; genus Diabrotica; species Diabrotica virgifera. Next base: position 140,911,193 of record NC_065446.1, on the reverse strand, counting down.
AGATCGACCACGTCTTAATAGGAGCAAGACATGCTTCAGACATTTCAGATGTGAGAAGTCATAGAGGGGCAAATAGCAGCTCCGATCACCACCTTGTGCTAATTAAATATAAACAAAAAATTACCGCCAAAGAAACAGAAGAAGGTGAAAAAAAGATCAAATACGCTTCAGATATATTGGCCTCCAATGAGGAAAACAGAGCAAGATATGAAACGAAAATAGAGAACATAATTGAACAGTATGATCAAGTAAATGAAAATCAGGTCAGAAATATCGAAGATAAATGGAGGGTCTTAAAAGAAGCAGTGATAACAGCTGCAAAAGAAGTAGTGGGGGAAAGCAAAGAACCTAGCCAAAAAAGATGGTATGACAAAGACTGCCAGAGACTAATGGAACAAAAAAACCAAGCTAGGCTTAAAATGCTGAACAACAGTACGGAAGAAACCAAAGAGGAATATACTACAAGAAGACGACAATTAAAAAAACATCTAAGATTTAAAAAGAGGAAACACAATAAAGATAAGATTGAAAGGCTAGAAGAACATGAACAAAAACGTGAAATAAAACTATTTTATAAGGAAATAAATCTTGAAAAAAAAGGTTTCCAACCAAGAACAAAATTATGCAAAAATAAAAATGGGGACTTAATAGCAGACGAAAAAGGAGTGCTAAAACGGTGGAGAGAACATTTTAATGAACTGTTGAATAAACCAAATCAACGTTACGAAACAGAAGAGCTCAGATTAGTAGGAGAGATTGAAGTAGACCAATATGCACCAACAGAAGCAGAAATAAAAGAGGTAATAAAAAAAATGAAAAATAACAAAGCCCCAGGATGCGACACAATAACTGTAGAAATGTTAAAATATGGAGGACATAGAATACAGAGTGAAATATCAAAGTTAATACTAGAAATATGGTCCACAGAAATAATGCCGGAACAATGGAAAATTGCAGTGATATGCCCTATACATAAGAAGGGAGATAAGTTAGATTGCAATAATCACCGAGGAATATCACTACTAAATGTTGAATACAAAATATTTAGCAAAATATTGGAATTAAGACTAAATAATATAATGGAACAAACAACAGGGGATTATCAAGGAGGTTTCAGGAAAGGCAGGTCAACTATAGACCAAATATTTACAGTAAGGCAAACGCTGGAAAAATTCTACGAGCAGAATACCGAACTACATCATCTATTTGTAGATTTCAAACAAGCGTATGACTCAATAATTAGAAAGGAATTATATAGCGCAATGCAAGAGTTAAATGTACCAAAAAAACTAATCAGATTAGTAAAACTATGCCTAACCAACACCAAAGCAAAAGTAAGGATCCAAAATCAACTGTCCGATGAATTTAACATTAATGAAGGTCTAACACAAGGGGATGCACTGTCAACAACACTTTTTAATCTTGCGTTGGAACAAGTAATCAGGAAAACTCCTATAGATAGGGATGGTACAATATTTACAAAGCTCAATCAGATCGTTGCCTACGCAGATGATATAGACATAATCAGCTGGACATTAAAAGACCTAGAAAAAATTTATACATATTTTAAAGAAGCGGCACAGACTATGGGTCTAGAAGTTAATGTCTCAAAGACAAAGTACATGATAACAACTCGGGAAAAAGTACAAACAAAAGGCAACATATCTCTGAGCGGGCAAATATTTGAAAGAGTGGACCGTTTCAAATATTTAGGATCAACAATAACAGAAGGAAATAAAAACAGTGATGAGGTAACAGCAAGAATTTCGCTTGGAAACAAATGCTTCTACAGCCTACAAAATATCATAAAGTCAAAATCAGTATCTATTAATTCAAAAGTAAAAATATGCACAACAATAATGAGACCTGTAGTAATGTATGCATCAGAAACATGGGCCTTGACTAGTGAACAAGAGGAACAACTTCTTAGATGGGAAAGAAAAATCTTAAGGAAAATATATGGACCTATACAGGAGAATGGAGAATGGCGTATAAGAATGAACCACGAAATAAACAGAGTGTTTAACAGACCGACTATCACAAAAGAAATACGAAGTAAACGACTGAGCTGGTTAGGACACGTAGAAAGGATGGATGATAAGAGAAATACAAAAAAAGTACTTAGAAAAGAATTAAGTGGGAAAAGACCGAGAGGTAGGCCTAGAAAGAGATGGATTGATGGTATTAACCAGGATTTGAAAGACCTAGGAATACGAGAATGGGAAAAACAAGCAAAGGAAAGAAAAACATGGGCAGCTATAGTCAAACAAGCAAAGCACACATAACGCCGAAAAGACCTCCTCAAAAAAAGAAACAAGAAAGTAATATTTTAGATAAATATCGTTTAGAACTTTTGAGGAGTTATGCGTGTGGCTGGCCTCCACACCATGTAAAACTTTAGAGCCTAGAAACCCCAACGGGCGACCATGGCCCTCCATGGGCTGTCAGCGGTCACCGATGATGATGATTAGTTTTACTTAAAAAAGGTATACTTCTCTCATATCCCTAAACTCAACTGTTTTCGAAACAAACGCATTTTAAATCTGCGATACACCATCATTTTTAGCATAATATCATTGTACTTTCACCCGAAAAATAACTTAAAACCATAATAATTGTGCCAGTTCTCAAATTTATGCCATTGTATCTCAAATTCCATTTGAATAAATTTGAGATACATTTTTGGATAGTTTTATGGTTTTAAGTTATTTTTCGGGTAGAACTACAATGATATTATGCTAAAAATGATGGTGTATCGCAGATTTAAAATGCGTTTATCTCGAAAACGGTTGAGTTTAGGGAGATGAAAGAAGTACACCTTTTTTAAGTAAACTAATAGGAGAATAAAAATTTTAATGTCAAAATTATACAGAGTGCGGGATAACAAAATTGAACGTAATAAATGAGTGTTGAAAGGCGTATGTGGCGCCCTCTTGGCAATACATAATTTTTGGTAAGGAATTTAGTTTTCTCGACCCAAAAACCCCCACATATCAAATTTCATGTTGTTATATCATACCAGTCAGGAAATATTCAATAATAAATAAAAAAAAGTTTAACTTTGACACCCTGTATCTCGGTTATTATAAACTTTGTACTAAGGTAAGTTAGCTTAAATCGGACTATTTTAACCTCAGGAACCTGAGGTTAAGCTATGGCCCATTCTTTACCAAACACCCTGTATATGGTTCTACAGAGAAATTGCATAAATTAATTTGTATGTTTTGAGGAAGTTTATTTCGTACAAATTGAACAATAACCATTTGCCTGTTTACATATTATGAAATATTACCGCCTTTATCTGTTATCTTTCGTTTCATACGTTGTACTTGAACCACCTCTTTATTAGATATTATGGCATTTTTTAAATATTCCTCAGAAAAGTATGTATCAATATTCCTCAACACACACTTCTTGTGTGTGAAAAATTTGGGTATATACCTACTCTACTAAGTTATTATTAGAAATAATTTTATTATTAACTAGATAATTAGCTTTTTCATATGACTTAAAAATAACTTTAACGAGATTTAGACCAACTGATTTGATATCAATGACATCGGATTTTATGTAATTGCCAGTCAACAAAACGTGACCAATCCGGATTACGAAAATTCTTCCCAAATGCTTATCAGTACTCTCAATATATACAAAATATGGACCTTTATCCTCAGTTCTATATCTATTATTTAAATCTATAAGATTATTTACATACCTATCCTCCCCTGCGTTCTTATTTTCGGGTGGCGAAGTGCCACCCGAGGTCTCATCCGTTATATTTGTTTTAATCACTTACCTAACCTACCTATTATAAACAATAAAGAAAATTAACAAAAGGAACACTAATTAACACAATAACGCACAATACACCGAGAACTGCTCGTTTGTATCGTTAAAATCAAACTATTAACATGCGGAGAATAAAAATTCGTGTCCACACTTTGACAGTTATTTGACAATGTAAAAACGTGGTTATTTTGTTAAAAAATTAACATATTCGCTCGCAAATAACTCGTTGCTTAAAATTTCTTAATTTATCCATTTCAGGATTTATTTTAGACATATATTTTTTCACCCTCAAGAGAGGGTGAAACTCACCCCAAGGGCAAAAGCATACATCGGCACAATATCACTTTTTTTCGTTACCATGTTAGCTATGGGTATACCAAATTTCATGTCAATCCAAACGGTTCTTTAAAATTTACAGCAAAAACCGTGAAAGAATGTACGATAGGGAAGTGTGGAAAGCACTAGAAGATACAGGAACAAGTTGGCTTACAGGTTTATTTATAGCCCAGTCGGGATAGCATTTGACCTTGCATTAGGAGCTGCCCCAAATTTTATTTTGTCAATCTTTAGAGGGGGTCAATAGTAGTGTAAATTTAAAATCTCGACTGAATTCCACCGTTGCGTTAGCCACCATCTTGATTTTAAACGAGAACCGTATTTGCTCAATATCTCCGCCATTTTCGATAAAAAGTGCATATACTGAAATTGTTGAAAATGCGATTTTCTATAATTTCGTTTATTATAATTTTTTTCGTGCGATCGATATTTTCCGAGTTATGGGTGGAAAATACTGACAGTTAGAGCATAATTATTGAATTATTGAATTATCTCGTTTATTATTAGTTTTACAACAAACATGTACCTATACAAAAACGAAGAGAATTAAATTTTGTACAATTTTGATCTCTTTAATTTTTATGATAAAATCAATATTTAAGGTAGTACGTACGCGGTAAATTGCGAGGGTAAGACCTGATTGATTTTATAGTAATTGTTTTTGTTCAATATCTCCGCCATTTTCAGCTTTTGGACAAAAAGTGTAAGGACTGAAATAGTTGCAATTACGATTTACTACAATTTTTTGAGAAAACCAGTGGCGGGTCTACGAGGGGGGGGGGAATGGGGAAATTCTCCCCAACCGGGTCCAAAATTTAAAAAAATTGTTGGAATATAAAAATATATATTAGCTGACATGAAACTTAAAATATCGACAGACAAATTCAACCAATAAAACTCGCTAGTTAATAAAATGAAGTGAATTTAATGCATAAGATAAGATATTATTTATGTCTTTTATGTACTTAGTTTGGTTGGTGTTTCATTGGAAGTTTCAAAAATTGTATAAAATATTATTCTCTTTATTTTTGTTTATGTACAATTATGTCGTAAAGGTAATAAGAAATGGGACAATTCAATAATTATGCTTCCCCTCCGCTTCCAATATTTTCCCCCTTAACTCGGAAAATATTGATCGGATAAAAAAATTGTGCAATAGAATATGTAGGAAATTTCATTTCCAAAAATTTTATTTCCTACCGTTTTAGCGGTAGGGTTCTCCTTTAAAATCAATATGGCGGCTAATGCAACCGCGGAATTCAGTCGAGACTTTAAATTTACACTACTATTGATATCCCCTAATGGATAGAATTATAAAATTTGGGGCAGCTCGGAAACAAGATTCAATTCAATAATTATGCTCCCCCCACCACTTTTTACTATTTTCCCACTTAACTCGGAAAATATCAACGGCATAAAAAAATTGTTAAAAAGAAATGGTAGGAAATCATATTTGGAACAATTTTAGTTGAAAATGGCGTAGATATTGAACACAAACAATTGCTATAAAATTAATCAGGTCTTACGCTCGCGCAATTACCGCATACGTACTACCTTAAATATTAATTTTAGCAAAAAAATGAAGGAGATCAAAATTGTGTAGAATTTAATTCTCCCTATTTTTGTATAGGAACATTTTTGTCGTAAAACTAATACTAAGCGAGATAATTTAATAAGTATGCTCCATATGTCACTATTTTTCGCCGTAACTCGGAAAATATCGACGGCTCGAAAAAATTGTAATAATAGAAATTATAGAAAATAACATTTTCAACAATTTTGGTTGGTATACTTTTTGTTGAAAAGTTGAAAATGGCGGAGATATTGAGCAAAAGTGGTTCTCGTTTAAAATCAAGATAACGGCTAACGCAACGGCGGAATTCAGTCGAGATTTTAAATTTACACTACTATTGACCCCCTCTACAGATCCGAAAAATAAAATTTGGGGCAGCTCCTAATGCAAGGTTAGGCCTGTTATTCGTCTAACCCGACTGGACTATTAATAGAATTACGGAAGTTGGACAAAAATGGAGTTGGACGTCAGATGAATGGAGAAGCAGTATGTTAGTTTCTGTTTACAAAAACAAAGGAGATAACTGCAGGGTTATACAATTTATTAGTCACACCATGAAAATATGGGAGAGAGTAATCGATAGACGGATACGTGAAGAATCAGATATAATTAAAAACCGGTTTGGTTTTATGCAAGGCAAATCAACAACAGATGCAATTTTATTTTAAAGATCATATATACAGGGTGAGTTTTTAGTGCGGGATCGGTCGATAATTCCAGTATGGTATAGAATATCGAAAAAAGTTATTTAGAAAAAATGTAGGCAATGATATTCTCTAGGCTTGGAAAATATGTCCATTTCTACAGGGTGATCAATAACTGCGTGGTATATCAAACATATAATTTTTTAAATGGGACACCCTATATATTTTTTCATATTTATATTCCTCTCATAATTCTTGTTCATATAATATGGGGTTTTGCATTACTATACAGAGTATTTAACAAGTTATGACCATTTTTATTTCGAAATCCCTATGAGATTAACACCATGTATATAAAGAAGTAATTCGTAAACAATAATTTGTTTTACATAATAAGATTAACAATATACTGTAGTTTTGAAGTTAAGTTAAATTGAAATTATTGACAACTATTTGTATACAGGGTGAACTACAACACCAAATTACGATTTTCTTAATTTTTTTAAATGGATCACCCTATATTTTATTTTTCTAAAATGTTGTATTTGTGATACTCTTTCATTTTTGTATAGCATTCCCTATACCTAAACTTATTACTTTCCGAGATATTTTAAGTTGTCTTCAAATTTCGGGAATACATTCATTTTTTCTAGTAGAAATAAGTTAGTATTGAGTGATAATTAAACAAAATTATTTTTATTTATTAAATAACTAACACAAAATATAAATCATAACAATATGCAGTGAATGTACCAATAAGTGTTGTTGTTTGTTTGGGTTTATATGACTGCGGACACTAAATCCATTCGCCAATTTTACTATTTTTTATTTTATTAGTCATTTTTTCGTATCTTATCCTAAAACTAATACTAATATAATAAACAATTTTACTAATAAATAATTATTTTTGTATTTTTTTTTTTAATAATTTTTTATATATATATATTTTTATTAATTTTTTTCCAAATGATGTTCTCAGAGTTCCACAGCAAAAACTGCAACATTCTTCTTTAGGCCTCTACTTCATTCGAAAGCTATTTTACTATGGACTGTCCAAGTTCGTCATTCATTTTTATCTACATATTTTTTTTATATTTTTTTAATTATTATATTTTTTTTTTCTATTTTTTTTATATATCTTTTTTTATATTTTTTCTTTCTTTTTTTTTATTATTTTTTTATTTTTTTTTATTTTTTTTTTATTTTTATTTTATTATTTTTTTTTATATTTCTTTTCTTTTTTTTTTCTTTTCTTTTCTTTTCTTTTTCTTTTAACATATAACAATTTACAAGAAATACTTACTCTATATTTTACAATTACAATTTAAGCTTAATATCTAAAATATGTTTATACAATAGTCGGTATACCAACTCATTATTTTCTAATGTTAATAAATAATTTAAATTAATGGGATGGTGGACATCAGTCAAAGAATACAGTGAATTTAAAAACATATTAACTTTATTAGAGATAAGAGAACAGGTCAAAATTTTGTGTTGTAGATTGCCCAACTGTCCACAAATACATTGCGGACTATCAGCTATATTAATTTTAAATAAATATGATGGAGTAAGACAGTGGTCAAATCTCATTCTGCATATGGTTCTTATCATATCTTTTGTCGACTCCATTTTAGAAAACCAAGGTTTATCCGTTATATAGTTTCTGATTGATCTGTAGTGGTTTCCTGTATTTACGTTTTCATCAATATACCTTTCTTTCCATTCTTTCTTAATCTCTTTGAATAAATTTGATTCAATATCTTTTGGCGTACAAAGATAATGGGTTAATACTCCTTGTGTCACCGCGTTTTTAGCCAATTCATCTACCATTTCATTTCCAGTTATTCCACAGTGGCTTTTAACCCATGCCAACTTAACAGACTTTCCTTGTTGCTGAAGTTCTTTAATTTTATTTATGATATATAATTCAATGTAGTTCACTTTTGATTTAGGATTTATAGCACTAATTTTACTAAGAGAACTTTTACTGTCACTAAAAATTATAAACTTTGAATGATTTATATTAGATAAATATTTTAGTGCTTCCATTATCGCTATTAATTCAGCTGTGTATATACTCATAATAGAATTTAGTTTAAACATTTTACTAATTTTATTACTGCTATCCCAATAGGCACATCCCACACCTTCAATATTTTTTGATGCATCTGTATATAGCATACAATAATCTTTGAACATTTGTGAACTGTCGGAGATAAACACTAATTTTCTTAAAGATATAGGCAACTTGCTATAGTCCCTTAAAAAGTATACCTGAACTTGTTCCATACTATTAAAGTCAATATTATAATTTGGGTTTATGTCATATTTATAAAGTTGTTTATCATATATTGTCATTTTTGAATATAAATCTACCATATTTAGAGTTTTCTTTTTTATCCAATATTTTTCTGTCAAGTCTGCTAAAAACAGTTGATGTATTTTGGAAATTAAACTTGCCTTTTTTTCATACAATCTAACTAAAAGGTTGATGCCAAGTTTTTTTCGTCTTATATCCATCGGCATTTCACAGCATTCAACTTGTAGATTATTTATCGGTGTACTTCTTAGGGCTCCTATACACAATCTAAGGGATTTATTAATGATTTTGTCTATTTTATTTAAATGACACTGTGATGCGTCACTGTATAATATTGATCCGTAGTCGAATATAGCTCTTATATTATTTTTAAATAACAACAAAGAAATATTTGGATCTGCTCCCCAACGTAAGTGTGATACGAATCGAAGAAGGTTTATTCCTTTTTCTGTTTTTTTAACTATATGGTCTATATGTTCTTTCCAGAGAAGCTGTCTATCCAGAGTAATACCCAAATATTTAACATAACTTTGTACAGGATAGGATATATTGTTTATTAAGATGTGATTGGGTATTTCTTTTCGTTTTCTTGTAAAAATACATAATTTGGTTTTGGAATCAGATATATTTAGTCCATGTAATTCACTCCATATTTTAATATGTTTGTCTCCTTCTTCAATGGATTTGACTGCATTTTCTATTTTAATGTTTTCTTGATAAATAACTATATCATCTGCAAATTGTAAAATTTTTGTTGAGTTTAAATTTTTTTCTATATCAGAAGTGTAAATTAAATATAACAAAGGGCTTAATATTCCTCCTTGAGGTAAACCACCCATCGCTAGTCTTGGACCAAATGTGTTATTATTTACCGATATATAAATTTTTCTACAGTCATACAATTTTATTATTTTTTGACAGAAGCATTCTGGCAGACCTATTTGTATCATTTTGTTATATAGTATATTTAAATTAACGTTGTCGTATGCTGCTTCAACATCTAATAAAAGAGCGATTACTGAAGAATTTTTCGTAAACGCTAAATTTATATCTGTTACCAAATGACTCACAGCTTCCACAGTAGAATGATTTTTTCGAAATCCAAATTGTGTTTGTGATAATTTATTGTTTTTTTCTAGCCAACTTTCGAGCCTAAGTTTTATCATTCTTTCCAGTGTTTTTGTTATGCAGGAGCTCAATGAAATACCTCTATAAGATTCTGCTGAATCAGGATTCCGATTTGTTTTGAGAATAGGAATCACCCGGTACTCTCTCCAGTTATCTGGAATATCTTCTGATAACCATATTTGATTAAAAAAATTTAATAGTGTTTCTTTCCCTTTTTGATGTAAATTGGCCAACATAATATAATGTACATTATCTATACCTGGAGAAGTATTTTTCTTATTCTTAAGGCTTATTTCTAATTCACAGAAACTAAATGGAATTGAAAGTGGATGCATAGAGTTTTTTCTTTCCATTACATTAATTTTTGAAAATATATTATCTGGACATAATTTTCTTAAAAACTCCTCAACCCATTCTCCTTCAGTCACTGGATTTACTTGTGGTTTAAAAATGTTTTGTAATCGTTTGGCTTGATTCCACATATCTTTAATTGGTGTATTTTTGTTTAAAGTTTTACAAAAATTTCTCCATGCATTACGCTTACTCTCTAATACAACTTTTTTGGTTTTCGCTACACATTTATTATAATTTATATAATTTTGTATATTAGACTGTAGTTTAAACTTGCGTAAAGCTAGTTTTTGTTCTTCTATTACCTTTTTACAATTGTCATTCCACCAAGTTTTTCTAAATCGTGGATTAGTCCCTGTTCTCTTCTCCGGTATACATATCTTACAATATTCGTTTAATTTATTTAAAAATTGTTAGTAATTTAAATTATTATCTATTTCCATGAAATTATCAGTGATAGAAGAGAAAAGAGACCAATCCGCTTTATTTATGTTCCATTGGAATTTTGTATTTACACATTCCGCTTTATTAACATTAATATTTGACTTAATAATAATAGCAAAATGATTTGATCCTAATGTCTCGTCCACAACATCCCAATCGAAAAAATGACTAATATTTGCTGAGCATATTGTAAGATCTATTGCAGATTTATTATTGCTATTCGGTCTACGCATCAAAGTTTCTTTACCATTATTTAAAATTACAAGATTACAGTCCTCAATAGCTTCTAACAGATTTTTTCCTATAGTATCTACAGTACTACAACCCCAAACATAATTGTGGCTATTAAAATCACCACCAATTATAAAAGGCTTCTCTAGACTATTAAAAAACTTTTTCCATTCATTTAGAGTGATTTTAAGATTTGGTTTTACGTATATTGAATAAATGTTTAACTTTTTTCCGGATTGAATTTTAATTGATATGCTATTGCACATTATGTCATTAATTTGGTGAAAAGTAGGACTGTTGTAAAATTTTATTAATTTTTTCAAAAGGATGGCTACTCCACCATATCCATCATCTCTATCATTCCTAAAGACATTATAACCAGTAAAGTTAATAAAATTACTTTTTTTTAACCAAGTTTCTGATATTAGTCCTATATCTATTTTATTGTCATACAAGAATTTTTCTAAATAACCCTTATTTGTTTTAATTGATCTCGCATTCCATTGAAGAAATGAAACGTTGGCCATCACGAGGTAATAATAATTGTGAAATATTGTTTTTTAATAATTCCAACGTTTTTTGATCTAAATTGTGATTAATTTGATTTAATGTTGCTGAAATAAAGTTTACTATTATTTCTCCTATATTATTTTGATTATCGTTTTGTGTTTGTGTTGTGTTAGAATAAATGGGATTATTAAAATTATAACAAGGCTGACTTTGTATTCTTGGTGTTTGCAAAATTTTTCTGCGTGCTTCCATTGTTTCTTTATCTACACTACTAGAATCAATACTACTTGATCTTTTTCGTTTAGATATTGTATATTTATTTGAAGTATTTTCTTGGTCTTTACTTACTGTTGAATAACATTTTTTATATTTATTATTAGCTTCATAATATGTTATATTTTCATTATTCATAACTTTTTTAATATATTCCTGTTTTTGTCTTTCTGTACAATCTGCTCCCTTGTCAGTAGCGCTGTGTTTTCCTTTGCACAATACACAAAGTAAATTATTCGGATTGGAACAATTAGATTTGTTGTGTTCTTCGCCACATCTTTCACACCTATCTTTTCCTCTACATTGGGCACTTATATGCCCAAATCTCAAACACTTTAAACATTGGATTATTCTGGGTGTATAATTTTCCACCTCGTATATCATTTTTTCTATTATTACATTTTTTGGTATAGACTGACCTTTAAAAGTGACAATTACGGTTCCTGTTTTTACATAATTAGTATTACCATTATCTTGAATCACTTTCCGCATAATTCTTTTTACATGTAATACTTCGAATTTAATTCCAAATCTAGGTTTAATTAATGATAATAAATCATTATCTTCTATCTCTTTATCTACCAATTTTATAACACCTTTCTTTTGAGTAAAAAACGTTGGAATATATGCCTCATACTCTTTGCTTTTAAGAATTTGAGAATCAATTAATTTATTAGCACTAGCAAAATTATTTAGTTCTACCTTGATTTTATTTCTACCAACTACTGTAATTTGTGTGATATTATTTTCAATTTCAGGTACTGCACTTAAAATCAAACGGGCCGTGCCGATCCTGTGTAATAGACCAATGTTACCGTTTTTATTTTCTATGTGTACTATATAAGGTGCATTATCTCCAAATTGATATCTATGTTTTAATCTTAAATTTATTACTTTATTTAAATTTTGCTTACCTGACTTATCTGTTTGATTTAAATTTGTCAAAGTTTCATCGTTATTGCAACTAAATTTGTTACTTACCTCAATAGTACTACTTGTTTGGTTTTGTTTGTTTGTTACCTTATTATTTACTCTATTGTTATTTTTATTTAATTCCTCATATTCCATCATCCCATCTCCTTCCATTTCTACATAAAATTTACCTTTATCTGGAGGTTCGGGTGGTATACCTTCCATATTATTTGTTTCCTGAAATTTAACTTCTAGGCGCTAAATTTCACACTTTCTTACAGATCACTGGTTTAGTACTTCTTTATACTACTCGTAATACTCAAAAAGTTAAGAAAAAACCTTAAAAATTAATAATTTTTAGGAGAACTTCTAAATAAACTGCCTTTCAATTTGACGTTTATTTGACATTGCCTACCAATAAGTGTGATATTAACAAATTATCATATTTCCCTAATATACAAGAATCGTAAAGTTCCTACAAAAAAAATGTGTCTTGTATAATAATATAACAAAATTATTTTTATTCAATAAATAACTCACATAAAACATAAATCAAAACAATATACAACTGATGTAACAGTTTTTAGATTGTTCATATCAACAATATTCTAGGCCAAGAAGCTTTTAATAAAACATTCAATGTTATAAGCACTTTTAAACTACAAAACAAAATTACGATTTTCTCAATGATCACCCTATATTTTATTTATTAGGAATGTTGTATTTATGATACTGTTTCATTTTTATAAAGCGTCTCCTATACCTAAACTTCTTAGTTTCTGAGATATTTTTAGTTTTCTTCATTTGCAGGAAATACATTCAATTTTTAATAAGTAGAAATAACTTAACAAATAAGTATTGTGTAATAATATAACAAATATTCGCATTCAATGAATTTCTGACAAAATATATAAACCATAACAATATTTAATGAATGTACCAATTAATGTGATGTTAAGAATATACCTACGTCTAAAGTAAATGTTGAAAACGTCCACGCTCAACGTCTATGCAATTTTGTAACCGATATTCAAATGACCGAGCCACATTTCTTAATATTTTTGTAAGTTAATATTATATTAAAAGCTCCTCTTATTCTATTTTTCATATCATTAGGCGTTGTTGGATGCTTCTGGTATACAAGGTTTTTTATATAGACCCACATGAAAAAATCAATTTTGGAAGAACTGGAGGACCGTCGTGTAAAAACCTCAACCGTCAATTATAGATCACCTAGTTTGACTACGAGTGTAAACAAAGTAGGGAATTCTTGATGCATATTAATGAAAATTAGTATGAAAATTATAGTATTAATAACTGCGCGTCACAATCTGCAATTAGGAATGTATTACTAAAAACTTCTTGGCTTAAAATACTGTTGATGTAACCTAAAAACTGTTACATCAGTTGTATATTGTTTTGATTTATGTTTTGTGTGAGTTGTTTATTACATAAAAATAATCTTGTTATATTACTACTCACAAGACATATTTTTTTAGGAATTTTACGATTCTGTATATTAGGAAAATATGATAATTCCTTAATATCATATTTATTGATACATTTATTGCATATTGTTATGATTTTTATTCTGTGTTAGTTATTTATTGAATTAAAATAATTTTGTTATATTATCACTCAATACTAACATGTAATTTTAGTAGAAAAATTGAATGTATTCCCGAAATTTGAAGTAAACTGAAAATATCTCGGAAACTGACGAGTTTAGGTATAGGAATGCTATATAAAAATGAAAGAGTATCACAAATACAAAATATTGAAAACATAAAATATAGGGTGATCCATTTAAAAAAATTAAGAAAATCGTAATTTGGTGTTGTAGTTCACCCTGTATACAAATAGTTGTCAATGATTTCAATTTAACTTAACTTAAAAACTACAGTATATTGTTAATCTTATTATGTAAAACAAGTTATTGTTTACGAATTACTTCTTTATATACATGGTGTTAATCTCATAGGGATTTCGAAATAAAAATGGTCATAACTTGTTAAATACTCTGTATAGTAATGCAAAACCCTAGATTATATGAACAAGAGTTATGAGAAGAATATAAATATGAAAAAATATATAGGGTGTTCCATTTAAAAAATTATATGTTTGATATACCACGCAGTTATTGATCACCCTGTAGAAATGGACATATTTTCCAAGCCTAGAGAATATCATTGCCTACATTTTTTCTAAATAACTTTTTTCGATATTCTATACCATAATGGAATTATCGACCGATCCCGCACTAAAAACTCACCCTGTATATACAGGGTGTCTACGTAACTTTGCACCATATGGGAAACTTTTTTAATATCAATTTTACGAAAAAAAGTCATTCTTTATAAAGTGCTCTGCATAGTCTAAAACCTAAGGTGCAATTATCAGATATCAAATTTTGTCAACAGTATACGAGGTATGTCAAAAAATATTAATTTCGCTCAAGAGCAAACTACCTTTATATTTCAAAATATCAAAAAAATTTATTATGAAAAGTTATTTGTAATTAAAAACCATATTCAAATATGCAATAACAGCCTTCTACGTGAAAAAAAAAATTCTGAGATTTTCCTAAATTACCGATTCCGAACATCATTTTTATTTATTAGACATGTAATAACTCTTTTATTAATAATTTTAGGAAAAAAACTTATTCTTCATAAAACTCTGTGCATGGTCTAAACCTCAAGATAAAACCATCAGTTTTCCAAGTTTGTTAATTTTATACGAGGTGTGTCAAATAATATGAATTTAGAAAGAATATAGAAAGAATTCTCTCTAAATTCATATTATTTGATACACCTCGTATAAAATTAACAAACTTGGATAACTGATGGTTGCATCTTGAGGTTTAGACCATGCACAGATTTTTATGAAGAATACCTTTTTTTCCTAAAATTATTAATAAAAGAGTTATTACAGGTCTAATAAATAAAAATGATGTTCGGAATCAGTACCTAATTTAGGAAAATCTCAGAAATTTTTTTTCTCGTAGATGGCTGTTATTGCATATTTGAATATGGTTTTTAATTACAAATAACTTTTCATAATAAATTTTTTTGATATTTTGAAATATAAAGGTAGTTTGCTCTTGAGAGAAATTAATATTTTTTGACATACCTCGTATACTGTTGACAAAATTTGATATCTGATGATTGCACCTTAGGTTTTAGACTATGCAGAGCACTTTATAAAGAATTACTTTTTTTCGTAAAATTGATATTAAAAAAGTTTCCCATATGGTGCAAAGTTACGCAGAGTTACAAGTCTATACAGGGTGCGCCAAACCTCTGGTCTTCTTTGATTACGGCTAAACTATGAGATATACAAAAAAATGTTTATAACAAAACTAATGTGTATCAAAGAGGTCTATAATTTAAAATTATTTTCAATTATACAGGGTGAGTCAGAACGACGGTATGAACCAAAGTTGTATTTTTTTAAATGGAACACCCTGTATAAAAAATCATTTTTGAATATACTATTTAAAAATATAAAAATTTGTATAAGGTCTTATAGGCCTAAAGTTAATAATTTTCAAAATATTTACATTTTTATTGAGAAAAATGGTAATATTTATAGGGTTGTGGATTATGTTTCCAAGGAAATAAAAATTTAGGTGATAGGTCAAAGTTTTTATAATATAGTGTTATTTTTAAATAATTTAATATTTTTTACTTTTAGCCATAAAATATACAGTGTGATCACTATTTGCAAATACAAAATTTTCTCATTTTTTTAAATGGGACATTTAAAAAAGTATATTAGTTTTGCGTTTGGTAGTAAATATTACAACCTTTCTTTTGGTATAAGGTTGTATGTACCTAGCATGTTTCGTTTTGTAGATATTTTAAAACAACTATAGATTTTACGTTTTTGCGGATTTTTTATTTAAAAATTTTTTTGCAAAAAAAAATAATTATAATCTGGTTTTAGAAACATACACTAAAATATAAAATATGAAAATAAAAACGTAATTAAAGATTAAAATAAATCGTATGCTAGCACAATTCAATTAAATTTAATAACTTTAAATTATTTTACAAAAAATATTTTACCTTATTAATGAATACATAAATTAGTTAATAAATTAAATAAACAACCAAATTTTAAATCAATCGTAGTAATTATTCTACCGCAGCAACTTTCCTGTACCAAATTAATTGTTAGTTATATTGTATTTACGAGTAAGATCAGTTAATAACTTTTTAATTTACCTACATCTTGAGAACGTATAAAGTATGCTTTGAAACAAATGAACGTTATGGAAGTATATTAAGAAGTAAATAGTATCTATGTACCTACTCGTGTCACAAAATCTGGTAATAATTTCTAATGGTTTCGCCCAAAACAAATGTCATATCCAAAAATTTTTCGGTTAAAAAATTAAAATTTAAAATATAAAAAACTATTACAAAAATTTCAACTACCAAAGTATTACCAGTTTTTATGACACCAGTAAATACTATTTATATTAATAAATAATTTGGATGATACATTTAACATTCATTTGTTTCAAAGCATACTTTATAATAATTTTTATATTCTCAAGATAATTCAAATATAAGTAAATTTAAAAGGTAAATTAAAAGTTTAACTAAATACAATTTAACTAACAATTAATTTGGCACAGGAAAGTTGCTGTAGTAGAAAAATTAATACGGTTGATTTAAAATTTTTTTGTTTATTTAATTTAGTAACTAATTTATGCATTCATTAATATGGTAAAATATTTTTTGTAAAATAATTTAAAGTTATTAAATTCAATTGAGTTGTACTAGCATACGATTTATTTTAATCTTTAATTACGTTTTTATTTTCATATTTTATATTTTAGTGTATGTTTCTAAAACCAGAATATAATTATTTTTTTTGCAAAAAAAATTTTAAATAAAAAATCCGCAAACACGTAATATCTATAGTTTTTTTAAAATATCTACAAAACGAAACATGCTAGGTACATACAACCTTATACCAAAAGAAAGGTTGTAATATTTAAAAAAAATGAGAAAATTTTGTATTTGCAAATAGTGATCACACTGTATATTTTATGGCTAAAAGTAAAAAATATTAAATTATTTAAAAATAACACTATATTTTAAAAGCTTTGACCTATCACCTAAATTTTTATTTCCTTGGAAACATAATCCACAACCCTATAAATATTACCATTTTTCTCAATAAAAATGTAAATATTTCGAAAATTATTAACTTTAGGCAGATAAGACCTTATACAAATTTTTCATATTTTTAAATAATATATTCAAAAATGATTTAATATACAGGGTGTTCCATTTAAAAAAAAATAAAACTTTGGTTCATACCGTCGTTCTGACTCACCCTGTATAATTGAAAATAATTTTAAATTATAGACCTCTTTGATACACATTAGTTTTATTATAAACATTTTTTTGTATATCTCATAGTTTAGCCGTAATCAAAGAAGACCAGAGGTTTGGCGCACCCTGTATATATATATATAATATATATATATATATATATATATATATATATATATATATATATATATATATATATATATATATATATATATATATATATATATATATATATATATATATATATATATATATATATATATACCTATATATATATGCTTTCTGTTGTTTTCCGGGTTTGACTCCGCGTTGAATAATTTTGGTTTTGAGAAAAACCATTATTTTGACGACGTTTCGGCAAGATCTCACTTGCCATTGTCAAGTCAGGTAGTTCCGCTTCTCGCTGTTGCTTGCGACTTAAGCAACAGCGAGAAGCGGAACTACCTGACTTGACAATGGCAAGTGAGATCTTGCCGAAACGTCGTCAAACTAATGGTTTTTCTCAAAACCAAAATTATTCAACGCGGAGTCAAACCCGGAAAACAACAGAAAGCACATATAGCTCCCGCGGAAACTTCAAGTGTAACATATATATATATATATAAATATATATATATATATATACATATATATATATATATATATATATATATATATATATTAATTAAACGAAAAGATTTCTCTGGTATACAGAAGAAATCTTTTCCGTAGCGGACGCGAAAATGTAAATTTCAAAGTCTTCATAAAAGACGATGAACGACAAAAGACACCTCTTTGTGTCACAGATTTGTCTACAAAGCCACCTACACATTCGTCAATAACAGAGAAGAACCGTGATATGAAAGGAAACGGCAATTGCATTTTATTTCACTTCGACCACCACCGATATTCTACACGACGTGTTTCGAGCTCATGTCAAGCTCTCGTCAGGAACATCTAGGTGGATGGTCGAGGTGTAAGAAAATGCTTTTGGCCTTTCTGGTAATAATAAAATAACCAGACTTCAGTACACTTGGTACGACATCTATATTAATTAAACGAAAAGATTTCTCTGGTATACAGAAGAAATCTTTTCCGTAGCGGACGCGAAAATGTAAATTTCAAAGTCTTCATAAAAGACGATGAACGACAAAAGACACCTCTTTGTGTCACAGATTTGTCTACAAAGCCACCTACACATTCGTCAATATTGACGAAATTGATTAAAAATTCTTTAATAAAATAATCGTTGCTGTAATCATATGCTTTAGTTAATATGTCTGTTATATAGTTTCCTAAGAATTCTGTTGGTGATCCTATACAAGATACAATCGGTCTTACTGATAAGGTAGGTTTGTGTACTTTTGGCAACGAGTAAAACTTTGGAATTACACCATTATAGCGAGTAAGAGACTTCTTTTTTGCCTCATCGATATAACCCTGTCTTTTAAGTAATTTTACTAAGTCATTACTTTTGCTTTGTATGGTTTCAGTAGGATCTCTGTTAATCTGTGAATATGATCCACTTTCAATTATAATTTTATTAGAATGTTCTAAATATTCTTGTTTATTCATAACAACTGTGACATTACCTTTGTCAGCAAAAGTAATGACTTAATAAAATTACTTAAAAGACAGGGTTATATCGATGAGGCAAAAAAGAAGTCTCTTACTCGCTATAATGGTGTAATTCCAAAGTTTTACTCGTTGCCAAAAGTACACAAACCTACCTTATAAGTAAGACCGATTGTATCTTGTATAGGATCACCAACAGAATTCTTAGGAAACTATATAACAGACATATTAACTAAAGCATATGATTACAGCAACGATTATTTTATTAAAGACTCTTTTGAATTTTCAAACTCTTTTAACAATAAACAACTACCACCAGGTTATATAATTGCAAGTCTTGATGTAGTATCTCTTTTTAGTAATTTTTATCTTGATGCAGCTATAAGGGCCATTTCAGTTAATTGGCAAAAAATTGGATCTTTTTGTGATATTGATATTGATACTTTCATTCTGATAATAACTTTTTTGTTTAACAGTACATATTTTAGTTTCAATAATAAATTTTATAAACAGACTTTTGGAACTCCAATGGGAGCTAGTATATCTCCAATTATTGCAGCGTATGTGATGGACAATATCCTTGATACAGTGATCCCAGTCCTACCTTTTAACTTATTTTTCCTTAAAAAATATGTCGACGACATATTTATTTCATTTCCATCAGAGGGGTTAGATGATATCTTATTTTATTTTAATAGTTATGATCCTTATATACAATTTACCATCGAAAAAGAGGACGGAGCTTACTCAGTCCCTTTCCTAGATACAAGAGTCATCAGAGACCCTATTAGTAATAGATTAAAGATAGATTGGTACAGAAAACCATGTACCTCTGGTAGATACATAAATTTTCACTCGTACCATAAATTTAGTATAAAAATAAACCTAATCAAACAAATGAAAATGAGAGTTTTGAAAATCTCAGATCCTATTTTCCACCAAAAAAACCTTAACATCCTTAAAGGACTTTTCGTACAAAATGGGTACCCAAAACAGTTAATTTCCAAAATCCTTTTTAATACTATGGATACTATCACAAAGTCAGCAATAAATGGAAATAATAATAACATCTTAGAGATTAGTAATGAAACATTAGAGATATCACAAAATATCCCAAACCAAATTAATTCTAACATATCAAGAGATGAATCATCTAACAACACTAGATATTTTTCATTACCTTATATAAGAGATATTACACCCAGTCTAACAAGGTTGCTTAAAATTAATGATAACATTAAAATCGCACATAGAAATGTACGGACTTTGGGCAACTTATATAATAAACAAAAAGACTTAACACCTCAATTATTAAAATCAAATGTGATCTACAGGATCTCTTGTGCAGATTGTGAGTTACAATACATTGGTGAGACAAGTAGAAAACTAAAAGATCGAATCACATCTCACAAGAGTGATAGCAGGTTACGTCCAGAGAGATGTGAACTTGCCACTCATGTCACAAACAAACAACATAATATGGATTGGGAATCAACCAAAATTTTGTCTAGTGAATGTAATTCTATAAAAAGAAAATTTCTAGAAATGACATACATTGCCCTAACTCCTTCTTGTATAAACAAAAGAACTGATATACAACACCTTAGTGTCATTTATTCCAATTTACTATCTAAAGATAAACCACCAACATAAAGAAACTAACAAATGATAGTATCCTTGTTTCCTTTAAATTGAGATTGACCGCTTAATATTAATATCATATTATATATAATTGTAGCTCAATAGGCCTTAAAGGCTCATACCTTGAATTTTCCACGGTTTTCCTCCATCTTCTCCTGTACATCGCATTTCTTCAATTATCTCGATTTTTTCCAGATTCCTTACATATTTTTCCTTCTAACCAATTTTTCTCTCTATCCTCTTTCCTTCCCTTCTTGTCAGCGTGTCGTATAGCCAACTAAGTCTCTTTGTTCTGTTTCGCTTCCATAAAGGACTGTGGGTTGGTTTACTTCGGTATAATCTCAATTTTGACTTTCTGAAATATTTTTGCTCTTTGGAGATTTTGCAGAGCTCCGACAGTCTTCCTTCCTCTCGAAATTATTTTCTCAGTTTCTTGGCTTTCTTCCCCCTTACTTGTTAGGGTTACTCCTAGATACTCAAACTCCGTCACCTTTAAAGCAATACTCTTTACTGGCGTTATCTTTGGTAATATCAATAGTGTTTTCTTCATATGCGGTCTGTCCCATTCATATACTTTGTTTTATTACTCGTTACCTCAGTCCATACTACCTAGCCTTTACTTCAAAGATTGAAAATACTAACAGTTCCCTTTCAGTCTACCATAAACATTACACGTCCTCAAAGGCTAGAATCTAACTGTTTTCTTAGATTATTTCGTTCTTATTCCACTCTCTCTCAATATTGTCTCCAACAAGAACTTGAAGAGCACTGTGGACAGCGGATCTCCTTGCTTTAATCCCCCTAACTTTAAATCCTTAGGCTTCCTTCTATCCTTACCCTATTATCGGTCTACATTAAGGTCATGTTTACTAAACTGATCATTTTTCCAAAATTCCAAGTATCCTTAGAGCCTGGTACAGATGCCTTCTTATCACAGAATCGTAAGCCCTATATCTTAATAATAAGGCTAACTATATATTAAGCTAAGAGTATATCTTAATAATAATAACTTAATACCAATCTCAAATGACTTTAATTACACCATTATAATTGTTCAAATCATATTGAAGTTGCCTCAATACTTATTAATAACAAGACCATGGCTGAATAGCTTAAAAAACTGATTTTTCATGATAAATCATTCTAATATTTCCTGCCAGTTATGCTTGTATAATCCGATCTGTCATAGTATATATTCTGTGATATTTTTGTTTTTTAAAAAAACTGTTTATAATATAAAAAACAATTGTAGTAATCAATGTAACAAAAATTATTTTAACCATCATTTTTACACTTCAAACCATTTTATGAATTTTATTAACTTTTTTACAACACCTTTTTGTGAACAACCACAACTTACTGTAAGTATATTTATTTATAAGGTCCTATACCAAAAAAACTACCATCGTTTTTTATTGCAGTATACCCTGATGATGTAAACAATTAATTAAAGTTTACGAAAGCTTGGATCAAGTAAAAAGTGTTTTCTTTTCACATAAAATTTGCTGAATTCCCCAATAATACAACCTTATTATCTAACATTGTCAGCAAAGGCTTCCCTTCTGGTCTCTTTTATATATATATATATATATATATATATATATATATATATATATAAACAAGGAGAGGTTAGCGCGAGTTAATAAATATCGGCATGGCTCGCAATAAGTATGAAAAACAAAATATGCACAAGATGGAATGCAACCATAGACACGTGTTTCTGACTTATTAGTCGTCATCAGTATGATATAGCTAAACAGGAGCAATGCAACCAATTTGTGGCTATAATGTTAGAAGACCCTCAGGATTCGAGAGCAACAACTAACAAATCCACGGAGGAAGCTACAGGTAAATCCTCAGGTAGCTGTAGCTTCCTCCGTGGATTTGTTAGTTGTTGCTCTCGAATCTTGAGGGTCTTCTAACATTACAGCCACAAATTGGTTGCATTGCTCCTGTTTAGCTATATCATACTGATGACGACTAATAAGTCAGAAACACGTGTCTATGGTTGCATTCCATCTTGTGCATATTTTGTTTATATATATATATATATATATATATATATATATATATATATATATATATATATATATATATATATATATATATATATATATATATATATATATATATATAATAAAGGATGTTAAGTAAGCGAGTACAACTATAAACATAGAAAAGACAAATCATTGGCAAATAACTCGCAATGTGAATGTGAATACAAAATTAACAATATAAAAAGATGGAATGCAACTGCAGACACGTGTTTCTGACTCATTAGTCGTCATCAGTTGATCTTTTTCCAAGTTAAACTATTATTCTTCTAACTTGGCTATACTGTACTGATGACGACTAATGAGTTAGAAACACGTGTCTGCAGTTGCATTCCATCTTTTTATATTGTTAATTTTGTATTCACATTCACATTGCGAGTTATTTGCCAATGATTTTTCTTTTCTATATATATATATATATATATATATATATATATATATATATATATATGAAAAAACAAAAGATGTAGATCTTTGAAATTTTTGGATCTTCGATTCTATTCAAAAAATTTTTCCCAGCCCGAAGTAGTGGATGTGTGAATTGTTCGTAAGGGGATTTTTCCGCATTCTCTATTTCATTTGTTTGTTTATATATATATATATATATATATATATATATATATAATCTGTTGTTTTCCGGGTTTGACTCCGCGTTGAATTATTTTGGTTTTGAGAAAAACCATTATTTTGACGACGTTTCGGCAAGATCTCACTTGCCATTGTCAAGTCAGGTAGTTCCGCTTCTTGCTGCTGCTGGAAGTAGACTTAATTTTTATTCACGATACCGTAACTTATATAGTTGATCCTGATGCTGCTGCTGCTGCTTGCCCTGCGCGAACTCTGGCTCTTGTTATTGGTCCGGTGTAGGTTGCAGTCGTCGGCGGGATGTTACGCGTGGATGTTGCGGCCTGATTTATTTTGGTCTTTTTCTTCAGTACCGTTTTCCATGTTGTAGGAACCCGTTGCGCATCATCTCTTTGGTTTAAGCCGTTGGGATTTCTTTCAATTTCTATCGATTCTCTGATTTCCCGTTTTCTTTTTACTTCGATGTTAGTTAACATCGTTGTTTGGTTCAGGTTTATTGTGTGTCCTGTATTTGCGACATGTTGAGCCAGGGATGATGTGGTTTCTCCCCTTTCGATAGCATTTCGGTGTTCTCGTTTTACCTGGATTCTTCGGTTGGTCTGTCCAATGTACGACTTTCCACAATCCCCACACGGAATCTCGTATACACCTTGGCTTTCTAACGATATTTTGGTCTTTGCTGTTGGTAAAATAGTTGAGATCTTTCTGTCCGTATTAAATATCGTTTCTATGTTGTGTTTTCTCAGCACTCTCCCTATTTTCTCTGTCGTACCCTTCACATATGGTAGAATGGTTTTGCCGATCGGTTTATTGTCTTCTGTAGGGTCCTTATCTCTTCTTCGAGCCTTTTGAGCTTTTTCGATGTTGTATGTTGAGAAGCCGTTTTTTCTTAACGCTGTTTTCACGTTATGCATTTCCTCATTTTGATGTTCTTGGTCTGTCAGTCTTTCGGATCTTGTAATCAAGGTTTTGATGACTGAATGCAATTGTGCAGGATGGTGGTGTGAAGCAGCATGTAGATATCTATCGGTATGTGTCGGTTTCCGATACACTGTATGGCCTATGTGTCCGTCTTGTTTCTTTATTATTAACACATCTAAGAATTGAATTTGATCGTTTTCTTCCAGTTCCATGGTAAACTGAATTTTATGGTGGATATTGTTGATGTGTTCTAAAAAAGCCTTTAGTTTTTATTCTCCGTGGGTCCCGATAACAAAAGTGTCATCCACGTATCTAAGCCACAGTTTGGGTTTGTATTCAGCTGTTTCTATTGCCCGCTGTTCTATTTCCTTCATAAACAAGTTCGCTATTACTGGTGACAGTGGGGAACCCATCGGTGCTCCCTCAACTTGTTTATATCTTTGTTCCTTATAGATGAAATAAGTGTTATTTAAACAGTGTTTGGTTAGGTTTAGTGTATCCGGTGATATTGGATACTTTTTGCTTATGATGTCCAGTGATTCATCTATAGGAACATTCGTGAAAAGTGAGACAACATCGAAGCTGACTAGCAAATGTCCCGGCTCAAGAGTCACACCTTTTATACGCTCGATGAAGTGGCTCGCGTTCTTGATGTAAGAATCCGCTTCTTCCGCGTATGGTTGCAGCTGTTGGGCCAGAAATTTCGCCAGCGGTTGTAAGGGAGATCCGATGGAGCTCACAATTGGTCGCAGTGGTAATCCTGCCTTGTGTACCTTGGGTAGGCCGTAAAATTTTGGTCATCTAGATGACTTCTCTCTAGGTATGAGATGGACCTGTTGTTCTTTATTGATATTTGAGGCTTTGATCTTGGCTTTTGTTATTTTCTCTAGATAGGTTGTCGGGTCTGACGAGATGCTTTGATATGTTGTATCATTTAAGATGTCGTTTATTTTTGTTTCGTAGTCTTGAATATTCATCACTACCGTAGCGTTGCCTTTGTCAGCTGGAAGCACGATGATTTCTTTATTGTTCTTCAAATTATGTAAGGCTTCTTTCTCTTCCCGTGTTAAATTTCTTTTTGGTGGTTTAGCTGTTCTTAATATTTTTGATACGTCTTGGCGTATGATCTCAGCTGTTTCTGCTGGGAGATTAGTAATTGTAGTCTCTACCTCAGTAATGCTGTTTTCTACGGGAATGTATGTAGGTGCAACAGCAAAATTGAAACCTTTTGCAAGAAGACTATTAGTGGCTTCATCCAGTGTCAGATTTGAAAAGTTATATATTAAATTGTTTGTTTCTATTTGTGGATTTTCTTTCTTTTTTGGCCGCTGTTGTAGTAACAAATTTTCAAACTTTCTAATTTGTTTGGTCTTAGTGAGATCAGCATCTGTTTCTGCTCGAAAGTTTGTCAGTTGTTCAAAGAAATTCCATAACGTTGGATGGATTGTGTTACTTAGTTTAAGATGCAGCTGTAATGATTCTGCATTCATTTTGTCGATCTCTCGTCTGGTATCATGGATTGCCTCTCTAATAAGCGCCAGGCTTGCTCTTCTTAAGATGTTTTTAGTTTTATAGTTGTTTTTGTGAAAAGTGAGCTTCATACAAGTCGGTATAATGCTTTCGTCACGGCAGCGTTCTAAAAACGTAAGGTTGCATAACAACGTCCTTCGTTTCGATCGTAGTTTTTCGTATCTTCTGATGTCTGGTAGAATTTCCTCCCCGTAGAGGACCAAAAATCATTGGCAAATAACTCGCAATGTGAATGTGAATACAAAATTAACAATATAAAAAGATGGAATGCAACTGCAGACACGTGTTTCTGACTCATTAGTCGTCATCAGTTGATCTTTTTCCAAGTTAAACTATTATTCTTCTAACTTGGCTATACTGTACTGATGACGACTAATGAGTCAGAAACACGTGTCTGCAGTTGCATTCCATCTTTTTATATTGTTAATTTTGTATTCACATTCACATTGCGAGTTATTTGCCAATGATTTTTCTTTATATATATATATGAAAAAACAAAAGATGTAGATCTTTGAAATTTTTGGATCTTCGATTCTATTCAAAAAATTTTTCCCAGCCCGAAGTAGTGGATGTGTGAATTGTTCGTAAGGGGATTTTTCCGCATTCTCTATTTCATTTGTTTGTTTATATATATATATATATATATATATATATATATATATATATATATATATATATATATATATATATATATATATATATATATATAAATATATATATATGCTATCTGTTGTTTTCCGGGTTTGACTCCGCGTTGAATTATTTTGGTTTTGAGAAAAACCATTATTTTGACGACGTTTCGGCAAGATCTCACTTGCCATTGTCAAGTCAGGTAGTTCCGCTTCTTGCTGCTGCTGGAAGTAGACTGAATTTTTATTCACGATACCGTAACTTATATAGTTGATCCTGATGCTGCTGCTGCTGCTTGCCCTGCGCGAACTCTGGCTCTTGTTATTGGTCCGGTGTAGGTTGCAGTCGTCGGCGGGATGTTACGCGTGGATGTTGCAGCACAAAGAAATCATCGTGCTTCCAGCTGACAAAGGCAACGCTACGGTAGTGATGAATATTCAAGACTACGAAACAAAAATAAACGACATCTTAAATGATACAACATATCAAAGCATCTCGTCAGACCCGACAACCTATCTAGAGAAAATAACAAAAGCCAAGATCAAAGCCTCAAATATCAATAAAGAACAACAGGTCCATCTCATACCTAGAGAGAAGTCATCTAGATGCCCAAAATTTTACGGCCTACCCAAGGTACACAAGGCAGGATTACCACTGCGACCAATTGTGAGCTCCATCGGATCTCCCTTACAACCGCTGGCGAAATTTCTGGCCCAACAGCTGCAACCATACGCGGAAGAAGCGGATTCTTACGTCAAGAACGCGAGCCACTTCATCGAGCGTATAAAAGGTGTGACTCTTGAGCCGGGACATTTGCTAGTCAGCTTCGATGTTGTCTCACTTTTCACGAATGTTCCTATAGATGAATCACTGGACATCATAAGCAAAAAGTATCCAATATCACCGGATACACTAAACCTAACCAACCACTGTTTAAATAACACTTATTTCATCTATAAGGAACAAAGATATAAACAAGTTGAGGGAGCACCGATGGGTTCCCTACTGTCACCAGTAATAGCGAACTTGTTTATGAAGGAAATAGAACAGCGGGCAATAGAAACAGCTGAATACAAACCCAAACTGTGGTTTAGATACGTGGATGACACTTTTATCATCTGGACCCACGGAGAAGAAAAACTAAAGGCTTTTTTAGAACACATCAACAATATCCACCATAAAATTGAGTTTACCATGGAACTGGAAGAAAACGATCAAACTCCATTCTTAGATGTGTTAATAATAAAGAAACAAGACGGGCACATAGGCCATACAGTGTATCGGAAACCGACACATACCGATATATATCTACATGCTGCTTCACACCACCATCCTGCACAATTGCATTCAGTCATCAAAACCTTGATTACAAGATCTGAAAGACTGACAGACCAAGAACATCAAAATGAGGAAATGCATAACGTGAAAACAGCGTTAAGAAAAAACGGCTTCTCAACATACAACATCGAAAAAGCTCAAAAGGCTCGAAGAAGAGATAAGGACCCTACAGAAGACAATAAACCGATCGGCAAAACCATTCTGCCATATGTGAAGGGTACGACAGAGAAAATAGGGAGAGTGCTGAGAAAACACAACATAGAAACGATATTTAATACGGACAGAAAGATCTCAACTATTTTACCAACAGCAAAGACCAAAATATCGTTAGAAAGCCAAGGTGTATACGAGATTCCGTGTGGGGATTGTGGAAAGTCGTACATTGGACAGACCAACCGAAGAATCCAGGTAAGACGAGAACACCGAAATGCTATCGAAAGGGAAGAAACCACGTCATCCCTGGCTCAACATGTCGCAAATACAGGACACACAATAAACCTGAACCAAACAACGATGTTAGCTAACATCGAAGTAAAAAGAAAATGGGAAATCAGAGAATCGATAGAAATTGAAAGAAATCCCAACGGCTTAAACCAAAGAGATGATGCGCAACGGCTTCCTACAACATGGAAAACGGTACTGAAGAAAAAGACCAAAATAAATCAGGCCGCAACATCCACGCGTAACATCCCGCCGATGACTGCAACCTACACCGGACCAATAACAAGAGCCAGAGTTCGCGCAGGGCAAGCAGTAGCAGCAGCATCAGGATCAACTATATAAGTTACGGTATCGTGAATAAAAATTCAGTCTACTTCCAGCAGCAGCGAGAAGCGGAACTACCTGACTTGACAATGGCAAGTGAGATCTTGCCGAAACGTCGTCAAAATAATGGTTTTTCTCAAAACCAAAATTATTCAACGCGGAGTCAAACCCGGAAAACAACAGATAGCACATATAGCTCCCGCGGAAACTTCAAGCGTAACATATATATATTGTTAAGATATGTAAAATTTGAATTAATATGGTTTCGATCTTAATATTTTAGAAAAGTTAAAACATATAATAAAAATATACCAAAATTCATTTCGAAGAAATGAAAGTCAATTATCTTTGGATGGCCGTAGGTAAACAAAATTTAAATAGGGATTAAGTATTTTCTTTGTACAGTTAGTATGATAAGAAAGTGGTTATGTGTTTGGACAATGAGACCGGGTTTCCCAAATGGACTTTTGCGGCGAGGGAATAATTGTATTTAGAAATTTAAATGAATGTAATCTTTGTTTAGATATTAAGAAAGGAAAAAAAAACCGATTGGCATGTAATTAGTTTTAGGAAATTTCTAATGGTAGGGAAAATTGGTGTTTGTTATCTGAAAGGTAGATGGGGATAAAATTGAGGAACTCGGATTGGTGAAGAAGGAAAAAGGAGGGGCTAGGTATGAAGAATGGGAGTTTAGCGAAATGTTAGAGGGTGGAAGAGGAGTCAGTTGTTAAATGATCGTTAAGTCGACTAGTGGTGATCTCTAAGAGTCTCCTGAAGTAGTAAGGCAGATAAGTGAATAGTTGTGAGTTTGTTGAAATAAGTGTCCTGACGGAAGCTCATCACGTAAAGCATTGTAAGTTATATTGTTCTACTTATATTCCAAGAGTCACCGTTGCATGCCGGAACGAGAAATAGATTCAGTTTATCGAGAGGAGAAAAGGCTAGCATTGTTTTTTGAAAGATACGTGCATCTGTAGGGGGTCATTAATGACAATAGGCTTGCAATAATTTGTTGCGAGATTGCTGACTACATAGGGGGCTGCTAAGAGTAAATTGTAGGCGACCAGAGACAAGAATTTGGACAACTCATCATCCGAGAGACAGTTTTATTTTTTTTGTAGAATTATTCATAACGCAAATTTCAATAAGTACTTTAGATAGTGGTAGGGTTATTTCAATAATCAGAATAGGAGATATTATTTTTAGAGGATATTTTGAGGGTGAATTTATTTCAATAGATGCTTTTGTACCATATATGTGTTTTATTCCGTTAATCTTTGACCTTATTTATCATATGTAAAGCGAAGGAGATATTGAAGCACGAGAATATAAAACCCTGAGATTAGAGCATTAAATAGTGTGATTAAATCATAAGTGCATCATTAAAATTAAATTTAATTAATTAGTTAATTATCTAATCAAGTGCTTTGAGCACACCGATCTTTGAATATCACATTAATATATATATATATATATATATATATATATATATATATATATATATATATATATATATATATATATATATATATATTTAAAGGTATTCAGCTAGTGAATTCAGAGGTTGAATCGGTCAATTTAGTTGGCAATTAAATAAAGAAGTCAACTACTTCATTGATATGTTGAAAACGTTTCGCTTTACAATTTCGAAAGCTTCATCAGTTCACTACAAATAAAGGATGAAGTCTATAAGTATAAATAACCTTAACAAAAGTGATATAATACTTACAAAGCAATTTGTAGTATGTTTAAGATGTTAAAACAAAAATTCTACAGATACTACTCATTCTATAACAACAACTTAACGATACACTACGGAAAAATACACTATGTATTAATGTTGGTGGATTTGGCATAGGGAAAAATAACATCTCATTTGCCGCTAATTCGTTTAACGGTGATCAACTACAAATGAAGGCTTCAGTGAGATTCAAATCACCGAATTAAATAACTAGCCAATGAACATTAATACCTGGTGTATTTTTCCGTAGTGTATCGTTAAGTTGTTGTTATAGAATGAGTAGTATCTGTAGAATTTTTGTTTTAACATCTTAAACATACTACAAATTGCTTTGTAAGTATTATATCACTTTTGTTAAGGTTATTTATACTTATAGACTTCATCCTTTATTTGTAGTGAACTGATGAAGCTTTCGAAATTGTAAAGCGAAACGTTTTCAATATATCAATGAAGTAGTTGACTTCTTTATTTAATTGCCAACTAAATTGACCGATTCAACCTCTGAATTCACTAGCTGAATACCTTTAAATTTAAATTAACGGTCGCATACCTTGCAATATATATATATATATATATATATATATATATATATATATATATACATATATATATATATATATATATATATATATATATATATATATATATATACATATATATATATATATATATATATATATATATATATATATATATATATAATATATATATATAAAATCAAACAGATGAAATAGAGAATGTGGAAAAATCTCCTTACGAACAATTCACACATCCACCATTTCGGGTTGGGAAAATTTTTTTGAATAGAATCAAAGATCCAAACACCAGTTCTTAGAAATGTGTTTCGCCCTCTTCAATATATATATATATATATATATATATATATATATATATATATATATATATATATATATATATATATATATATATATATATATATATATATATATATATATATGCTTTCTGTTGTTTTCCGGATTTGACTCCGCGTTGAATAATTTTGGTTTTGATAAAAACCATTATTTTGACGACGTTTCGGCAAGATCTCACTTGCCATTGTCAAGTCAGGTAGTAGATACAGCAAGATCTCAAGTGAGATCTTGCCGAAACGTCGTCAAAATAATGATTTTTATCAAAACCAAAATTATTCATTCATTCAATGAATGAATGAATGAACTTTATTCAAAAAAAAATTTACAGCTTTGTATACATACATAAATAAAATATTTGAGTAAAGTAGTACATATACCGATAAGTGTCTACACAGTTGTTTCGGTTACATAATAATATAAATAGGTATAATTTATAATCTATAAAACTATGTATAAAAATTTGAAATTCAAATGATATAGATTATTCAATTCGAGGGAAATATAAATTCAACAATATGTACAATATAAAATTTATAAAAATCAATTTAAGTTAAAAATATTAATGTCTAATAATATAATAAAAAGTAACAAAAACATTTAAATCTAACAATTCAATCTACCAATGGATCATTATAATATATCAAAGTAGTTGTGTATAATTGATCTGTCTGTATTCAAAAGAAATATTTTCAATTGGTGTTTAAAACTATGTAAATTAACAATGTACCTAATATAGTCCGGAATAGTATTATATAGTTTGGGAGCCATGTAAATATACGATTTTTGTGTACTAGTTTTATTCATAAGAGGAACAATAAAATGGTCTCTTTGACGAGTATTATATTGGTGTGTTGGTAGTGCATCTAAACTTTTATTTGAATAAAACCTGATGCCAGAACACAGATAGTATAACTGCCTTACATCCAAAATTTTCATTTCAGTATATAGACTATCAGATGCATACACTGTACTTCTGGACAAGATTAATTTAAGAAATTTTCTTTGCATAATTTCTAGGGAGGTGATATGTGTTTTAAAAGTTGAACCCCATGCTAAAATTCCATATCGCAGATGAGTTTCAACCAATGCAAAATATAAAGTTTTCAAGTGATTGGTAGGTACCAGTTGTTTTAGTTTTCTAAATTTGTACAGTATTACTCTTAATTTATTTATTAAATACTTTATATGTAGATCCCATTTCATGTGGGGTCTATAATAATCCCTAAATATTTCATTTATTTTTCAGGTGCAATGGACATTGATTGTGTAATACATAAGTGGTTAAATTGAGGAGCACCCGAAGAATAGCAACTAAATGGTAGATAATTGGTTTTACTTAGGTTGACTGTTAATAATTTATAGTCCAACCATTTTTTAATTTTTAGAAAGTCAATTTCAGCTGTATGTTTTAGTTCTTCCCAATTGGTAGCATTGTAGAATATTACGGTGTCATCTGCAAAGCCGATAATGCTTCCAGTAGATTCCAATGAAAATAAACCATTTATATATATGTTAAACAGGATAGGTCCAAGTATTGAACCTTGTGGTACTCCATAATCAATAATACGTGGACTACTCTCTACATCGCTTATTTTTACAGTTTGTTGTCTGTTAGTTAGATAACTATCAAACAGTTTTAGTGATTTATTTCGTATACCAATATCTTCCATAGATTGCAAAAGTAAATGATGACTAACTGTGTCAAAAGCTTTTGATAGATCTATAAATATGCACAAACACGGCTTACTTTCATTAAGAGATTTATTTATTTTTGAGGTTAGTGAAAGAATGGCATCTTGTGTGGATGTATTTTCCCTAAAACCAAATTGTTTTTCTGAAAGTATTTTGTACTTTCCTAGGTAAGATACTAATCTAGTTTTGATTACATTTTCAAATATTTTTGAAATGTGGGTAATGAGAGATATAGGTCGATAGTTATTCATATCAGTCGAGTTTCCTTTTTTATATACTGGAGTCACAATAGCATGCTTAAAAGCTGAAGGATAAATAGAACTGTCCACACATTTATTCAGTATGTATGTCAAAGGTTCAGTGATATAATCAGAAATACTTTTAATTGTTTCTGCTTTTATATTGTCAATACCGACTGCTTTACCATTTTTTAATCCGAATATTATATTTTTTATTTCATCACTTGCAATCGGTGCAAATACAAAAGAATTAGAGACAGTATGTCTGTTAGAAATGTATTCATGATCTTGATGTATTTTAGTTGCTAGTTTTTTACCGATTTCACTTATATGTTTATTGAATTCATTAGTAATATCCAACTTTTCGCTTAATAATTTGTTTGTGTTTGCTTGCTTTATACTGTCAATTCCTTCATCTCGTTTTTTCGTCTTGGTAATTTGTTGTACCACTTTCCATAGACTTTGACAGTTGCCTTCGTTGCTCTCAATTTGCTGTTGGTAATATCGAAATTTTGCTTTTTGTATTAGCGAAGTTAATTTATTTCTGTATATTTTGTATCTGTTTTTTAGAATAATGTTATTTGGGTCGTTATGAAGTTCAGTATACATTTTATTTTTTTTATTTACAGAAATTAGCAGTGCGCTTGTTATCCAAGGAGCGATTTTATCACGTTTCCTTCTTAGCTGTTTTTTCTCACTACACGCTTCCAGGTTATGTTTCAAGATTCTTATAAATGTATTCGTCGCAACTTCTGGGTCCTGTAAAGAATATATTGAATCCCATTTAGTATTTTGAAATGTATAAGTTAACTTTGTTGCATTAATAACATTTCTGAATTTTCGAGCGTTTTTTTGTATGCTTCCACCAGTTACTAATTGTAGAATTGTTATTATAATGATCAGTAACTGAAGATTTCAAGACTAGTGGCAAAACATAGTCCAAATTGTTAACTTCTGTTTTCAAAAAAATATGATCTAAACATCACTTGCTGCTGGCCTGAACTCTAGTAGGTTCATTTATTGTTGAGATATAGCCAAACTCACTTAAAATATTTAAGTACTCGGCAGTGTAGTTATCATCAGGTTGCAACAAGTCAATGTTTATATCTCCCACAAATACAGCATACTCATCTGAATCAGTCTCAGTCTTTTCTAGAAACTCATACAAACTGTGATTAAAATCATTTAAGTTAGTACTGGGTGATCTGTACAAAGCAGTCACTTTAATTAATTGACGATTTTCTAATTTTATCTGAATTTGCAACAAATTTATATTATTATAAAAAGGAAGTATTTCAAATTTGTACTTTAAAGATGTTTTTATGTATATAACAACACCATCGTTTTGATTGTAATGGCTCTCACTATATATGACATCATATCCCGGAACATTAAATACATTTATATCAATTATTTCCCATGTTTCACTTAAGATTATACAGTCAATATCAGAATTAATTTTATTTAATGTTATTAAAAATTCATCTAGATTTTTGTTTATACTGCGAATATTCATATGCAAAATTTTTAAATTTTGATTGTTTTTATTTATTTCTAAAATCTGTGAACATTCTTCTGGTGTGTCCAGAGTGTAAGTTGGTAATGAGTATATTTCAAACCCCCGAATATATTGATCCATTGTTATTAATATTATCACTAATTATGAGTACCGCAAATCGATAAGAATATTACTCCTATACTAACAAAATAAATAGTTTACAACACTATAAATTTACATCTAACAACTATCCTATTGATAGCAAGTACCCACTATTTTTTATTTGTGGATCCAAAACGTGTTCTGGATTTTGTTTCACTAGTCTTTGATGTCGGATTTGTTGGTTTTGGTACTTTTTCGATAATATGTGTGTTTTTATCGTACGATTCTATATCTGCAACTGATGATTTTTCGGTTATGCCTCTTTTGGGGGTGTTGGGAGCGCTGTTTGCCTGTATTTGATTCCTTGTCGCTTCAATTTCTTCAATTTCTAATATGTCTGGAGCAGTAAATATTGTGCTATCAACAAACAGTTTTTCACCTTTAATGTAGCACTTATTCGATGAATTTTTTAATCTTTTTAGATGTCTACTAAGTATTGCACATGTTTCTCGCTGAGCTGTTGTTTGATCATGTGATATTATAATGTTTGAACCCTTCAATTTAGAACAATTTCTGAGAATTTTTGTTTTATTGATGTTAGATATAAATTCTACTTTTATCGGTGCTTCTGGTGACTTTCCCAGACTATAAACGTTATTAATATGATCGACTTCCAATTGTAAATTCAACAAATTATTTAATTTATTACAAACACTATCCACTGATACATCTGGTATATTTTGTTTAATACCGAATATTACAATATTATTTTTTTTATTTTGTCTTTCTAATAGCTCTACTTTCTCTTTTAATATTAAGTTTTCTTTTTCTAATGTTTTAATTTCTTTATTTAACTTTTCTTCTATCTTTAATAATATTCGAACTTCACTTGCTTCTACCAAATTTCTTATTTTCTTAATTTCGTCTAATATTTCGGCATTGGTTGGCTGTGACATGTTTTCGTGCATGGACCGCTTTATAATATTTAATGAATATTTACGGTTCGATTGAAGTTTTTGCGGTTGTTGCCTTTAAATAACAACTATGTTAAGTATGTGTTTTGCTTTAGTTTTTCTAATAGTCCATTTTGTCCATGTCTTACAGTTTAGATGCTCATCCACTGATGCACTTGTATACATTTATTTTCCTGTTTTTACCATATTTTAAAACATTTCACTACGGAGCTCACAAAATACACGTCCGCATTCTATACTTATCCAAGAACAACTTATATATATATATATATATATATATATATATATATATATATATATATATATATATAATGAAATGATGTTGGATAATCGAGTACAAATATAAAAAATATACATTCACTTTACGAGTATTAGCCAATTATTTTGCTTATTTATATATATATATATATAATATGCATAAGATGGAATGCAACCACAGACACGTGTTTCTGACTTATTAGTCGTCATCAGTATGGTATAGCCGAACAGGAGCAACGCAAGCAATTTGTGGCTGTAATGTTAGAAGACCCTCAGGATTCGAGAGCAACAACTAACACACCCACGGAGGAAGCTACAGCTACCTGAGGAAAGTAATGCAAAACGTCTAAAACGTTTCAAAATCAAACAAGGAGAGGTTAACGCGAGTTAAAAGATATCGGCATGGCTCGCAACAATGAAAATACAAAATATGCATAAGATGGAATGCAACCACAGACACGTGTTTCTGACTTATTAGTCGTCATCAGTATGGTATAGCCGAACAGGAGCAACGCAACCAATTTGTGGCTGTAATGTTAGAAGACCCTCAGGATTCGAGAGCAACAACTAACACACCCACGGAGGAAGCTACAGCTACCTGAGGAAAGTAATGCCAAACGTCTAAAACGTTTCAAAATCAAACAAGGAGAGGTTAACGCGAGTTAAAAGATATCGGCATGGCTCGCAACAATGAAAATACAAAATATGCATAAGATGGAATGCAACCACAGACACGTGTTTCTGACTTATTAGTCGTCATCAGTATGGTATAGCCGAACAGGAGCAACGCAACCAATTTGTGGCTGTAATGTTAGAAGACCCTCAGGATTCGATATATATATATATATATATATATATATATATATATATATATATATATATATATATATAAAGCAGTTAGGTAATATTGACTGACACTATGTAAAATCTTGTTAATTTTGAGGTTGCAGTCATAAATTTCAGGGGGCAGGATAAGTAAAACTCTTATTTAAATCATAAATACAAGGAGAGGTTAACGCGAGTTAAAAGATATCGGCATGGCTCGCAACAATGAAAATACAAAATATGCATAAGATGGAATGCAAATGCCACAAATCTCAGTATTTACTAAAACTTTTTTAGCATATCTTGAAGAAGCAAATAAATTTTGCGAAAGCTTGATAATAACTAAGAGTTTTACTTATCCTGCCCCCTGAAATTTATGACTGCAACCTCAAAATTAACAAGATTTTATATATATATATATATATATATATATATATATATATATAAAATGATGTTGGATAATCGAGTACAAATATAAAAATAAATAAGCAAAATCATTGGCTAATACTCGTAAAGTGAATGTGAATTTAGTTGGAAATACATAAAATGATGAAGGGTCATCATTCCATACATTTCTGTGCAACTATATACACAGGATTACTACAGGAGCAAGGTTACCATTTTTGGTCAGATTGTTAGAAGACCCGCAGTCGCAAGGAATGATGATGATGACATGGAATGATGACCCTTCATCATTTTATGTATTTCCAACTAAATTCACATTCACTTTACGAGTATTAGCCAATGATTTTGCTTATTTATTTTTATATTTGTACTCGATTATCCAACATCATTTTATTTAATAATGTTATGGCTTTTCATTTCCTCAGGTAGCCTTACCTCCTTGGCAATGTTAGTTGTAGCCTTGCGACTGCGGGTCTTCTAACAATCTGACCAAAAATGGTAACCTTGCTCCTGTAGTAATCCTTTTACAAGTTAACAAACAACTTTTTTAACTTGCTACACTATACTGACGAAGCCCAAATAGGCCGAAACACCGGTGTATATAGTTGCACAGAAATGTATGGAATGATGACCCTTCATCATTTTATGTATTTCCAACTAAATTCACATTCACTTTACGAGTATTAGCCAATGATTTTGCTTATTTATATATATATATATATATATATATATATATATATATATATATATATATATATATATATATATATATATATATATATTTGTACAAATATTTTCGACCGTACTGTGTTATAGTGGTTTGAAGTTTCAGCAATTCGGTCATGTGAAATAAAAGTCTATTTGTTATTTCTCAATATTTCGTCACACTTTTGTGACTTCTTCAGGAGAAAACTGTAAATTTATTAAGATTAGAAATTAACAAAAGCTAAATATTTAATTACTTACAACTATAAGAGTATTAATTTAGATTTTTTTGAACATATCGTAAGGGACATTGACTTAATTTTGATTTTGACATTTATTATTTCGGAGTTATGGTAACTGCAATAAATTTTATTTTCATAGAATATTGTCTGATACTTAAAATTTTTTTTTAATAATGAATATAATATATATATGAATATAATATAAATACTAACCATTTGAGTAATATCTACTGTAACATTCTAAATAATAAATAACCTTTAAAATATTTTCAAAAAGTGTAAAAATTCAAACAAATTACTCAATTATTCATCTAATAATTAATCCATCTTAATTTTTATTTAATTTCTAAAAATATCAGCCTTATACTAACTTACTATGTACCATCACTTACATTTTATAGATCAATTTAATATATTCTAGTCCCTTTCTAAAAATTTTCTACTATTAATCATACTTTTCCACCTTAAAATTCCGTTAATATTTTCTTTGCTTTACTTTGACCTATTCATTATTAAAAAAAGAATTTCAAATATCAGACAATATTCTATGAAAATAAAATTTATTGCAGTTACCATAACTCCGAAATAATATATGTCAAAATCAAAATTAAGTCAATGTCCCTTACGATATGTTCAAAAAAATCTAAATTAATACTCTTATAGTTGTAAGTAATTAAATATTTAGCTTTTGTTAATTTCTAATCTTAATAAATTTACAGTTTTCTCCTGAAGAAGTCACAAAAGTGTGACGAAATATTGAGAAATAACAAATAGACTTTTATTTCACATGACCGAATTGTTGAAACTTCAAACCACTATATATATATATATATATATATATATATATATATATATATATATATATATATATATATATATATATATATATATATAAAAATATATATATATATTGATGTGATCTTGATTATTGATATGAGATAATATTCTTATTTGTCATTTAATTTAATCAATGCATTAATAATAATTTAATTAATTAACCAGATCACATATCAATATGTTTTCAATCTCAGGGCGAATTATAAAATTAATTACTTACTTACGTGGCTTCTCAGTATTTCTCAATGGTTCCTAATCGGGATAGGAAAGAAAAGAGTAAAATAATACACACATATGGGTTACAATTATAATCAAAATATTGTTTATTTTATTTAAATGGCAATCACTGCTTAATATGTGCTAGATCTTATTATTCTTAAACATAACATTTACAAATGGGAATCTTATTTCCTTTTGGTTTCCAATTGAAAGTTTTTATTAACATTTAACTATTAGGATTTATTAGCAACAATTCTATTTAAGTTTGATGAAGCTTTTCTGATATTATTGATTATGTTCTTCAATTTATAATGTGGTATTTAATACGAAAAACCCATACATTCATGTCCAAACAAATGAGACTGACCTTTTTCTGGTGAACTGAGAATGTCTTCACACAAGACCCGTTTCCTGCTATCCTTGGCTGCGATCAAAACCTCGTCCTGGCTTTCAGTAATGTTCTCCTTTGAAGATTAGCTCGTATAGCTCTCGTTCCTGCTTCTGTCGTGATGCTGTGTTCTACCTTTTTCGAAACTGCAATCAGCTACCGGGACACTCTTGGATCAAGGAGGTTCTTTACTCTCAACCTGGCCTACCTCTCGTTCCACGATAGATCTCCACACTCACGGAACTACACCGGCTTTCTCACTCTCCGTACACTACCGTCTACTACTGGACTTCACTTCTCGACAGCTCAAAACATTCTGATCTATCTTTTTCATTCATTCCCCTACTTTCTAAATATCCCTTCCAGATTCACAAATCAACCTTCCACCACCAACTCTCATTCGCAGTATTCCTCAAAACCAATTTTTAATCTTTCTAAATATGCTTAATGGATTTCAAAAAAAATAGTTAATTCCCATTCTAAAATTACTTTCTACTATTTACAAATTTTAATGACCTATTATCTACTTCAACTGAGTCTTATTTAGCATAGGCTAATGATCGAACCTTCCGCGAACAACGATAATGACCTATTATCGATTTCAACTGAGTCTATATTTAGCATAGGCTAATGATCGAACCTTCCGCGAACAACGATAATGGTACGCGCCATTCACTTTGTTTATTCTCGGCGCATTTTCCCGAGTTTCGTAAGCTTCTTCTAATCACTTCTTAAAATTACATATAACAATTTGTTGTATACAGGTTGTTCTAAATTTATATGCCCGTGGTTGAGAAAATTGAAAATATTTTATATTAAATTGAATTCTGCTTATAATTATCAAAATTTAATTTTCATATCAAATAGAAATATAACAATATATATATATATATATATATATATATATATATATATATATATATATATATATATATATATATATAAAACAGATGAAATAGAGAATGTGGAAAAATCCCCTTACGAACAATTCACACATCCACCATTTCGGGCTGGGAAAAATTTTTTGAATAGAATCAAAGATCCAAACACCAGTTCTTAGAAATGTGTTTCGCCCTCTTCAACCCCTCTGGGCTCATCGGTAAAGATGGAGGTTGAATATCTTTAGACACATTCCAATCAAAAAACAACAATTCGAAACCTAGACACAGAAGGTGCGTAAATCTACGGCAAATCCAACAATGACAGTCTCAAGTTTTAATTCACTAATTACTTAAAGTAAGTAAAATATATGTTTAAAACATAAGATGTAGATCTTTGCAACACACTCAGTGATCAAAAGATCCAAGGTTAATGGTTTAACGACCACTCGTACGAAATCAAACAGATGAAATAGAGAATGTGGAAATATATATATATATATATATATATATATATATATATATATATATATATATATATATATATATATATATAATACAGTCAAGAATACCATAATCTTATATATATATATATATATATATATATATATATATATATATATATATATATATATATATATATATAGTTATTTTTTTATTTCTTATCGACCGTTTAGTATGTAAAAAAGGTGTTTTTTATCAGATTTTTTCCAATATATCGAAAACTATTAGATATAATTATATATATTATTGTGTTTGCATTTTATCAATCAAAAGCAAAATAAAAATTAAATTGAATTTTTTTTAATAACGCGGGCACATAAATTTGATACACCCTGTATATTGAGCTGTTTTAAAATTTATTAGAATTTAGTTAGGATGTAAATAGATTTCTCTTTTAACGAGCTTTCCGAGGAACCATTAAAGACTTTTGTGAATAATTAAAGTGAAAAGAACTATGTATTTAGATTTAAAATGGAAAAAAATTGTTTACTGTATAGGTAATTATCAATTTCTCGAAATTGATAATTGAAAAGAAAGTTGGAATTTTAATATCTTCATTTCAATACGAGTATATGTGGGAGAGTTTCTCCGAAAGTAATTAGGATTGTCGGAACAAATTTGAGGGTGACTGTTGTTTGTCAAATGGAAAAGTCAATGTTCTGATTCTTGGAATGTGGAAGGGGAAAAGATGGATTGGATGTTGAGAGAGGTTGAAAAATTATTCATTATGTTGTTGGCAGCGAGAAGAAGCGGTTTTCGACGTGTTAAGTGGAGTAGATAGCATATATCAGTGGCTGGTTGATAGTGGAGAATAGTGTTGAAAAGTGGAACGAGCGACAGATCAAATCGAGACGAAATACCTCTTTGATTCTGTAGTATTGTGAGAAGGAGAGCAGAGAATATTTGGAGTTTTGTTTGAATCGAGAACGTGTCAAAGAAACACGGTTTGTTGGAGAATTAGTGCTGGTATGCTGACAGTTTTGAAGCTGGACAACGGAGAGAGGCTTTGATGAGTA
This sequence comes from Diabrotica virgifera virgifera, assembly GCF_917563875.1. Lineage (NCBI taxonomy): Eukaryota > Metazoa > Arthropoda > Insecta > Coleoptera > Chrysomelidae > Diabrotica > Diabrotica virgifera. The sequence goes on along the minus strand of NC_065446.1, from coordinate 140,868,915 downwards.
GCCTTTAACATAATCAACGAGGGAGAGCTGTTTGGGGTCACGAGAAGACATCCGAGTGAGGGAAGCAAAAGGTCAGTCAATTTATGTGAAAGAGATTTTTATGTTCGGGAAATAAATTTTTGAGTAAAAAGCATATGAATTAAAGTTCCAATATTTCAAAATATAAATAGTAAATATAGGTAACCTTGCGAAGACATAAATATGTTTGGTTTAGTTTGTTTTACCAAAGTCATCGGGAACAAACCGATAAATTGTTTTTTTGTAAAGATAATAATTTTAAGTAGTTTAAATTTCATTCGGACATCTGTGTCCACAGGTTTTTTAGATTCGATAGTTTTCAGAGTATTAATTTGATAAATAAAAGACAATTCTGTATTTTTATTTATATAGTTTGCTTTATTTCTTTTCCCTATTTTATCCCGATTAGGATCAACTCAAAGATACTGAACCCACGAGAGAAGATAAATATAACGTAAGATAATTTGGTTTTTTTTTATATTAAAAGGCACCCTGAGATTTTTTATTCAATTTTGATATATGATTTGCGACAATTAAATGATTAATTAAATAAATAATAATCAATATAAAATTAATAAGAAGCAGATCACAACAACATGGCGAGCCAACGTTAGGGCCTTAAAGTATCTCTGGTTGTGAATTTGAAGGGGATAGGAAACGGAAAAACGGGTGAAGGAAAATTTATTTGCCCGTCGGAAAAAGTTGATATATTTAAAATTTTTGAAATATTTGTGTGACATAATTTTTTATCTAGGTACAATTTTTACATATTTATTTTATTTTTGATTGATTTGAGATTTGAGATATTTAAAAATTTGTGGGATAAATTGATTATATTTGGGGAGAGAAAAATTTTCGTCTCGACAGCATACAAGGTATTTTCGAATTTTATATTAGGCGGGGATAAATTTTAACTACATGTCGATAACAACCAGAAGCAAAAGCAAAGAAAACAAAAAACAAGAAGAACATTTGGAACAAGAAGAACTTATAGAACAAGAAGACATTTTCGAAACAACAATCATGGCATCAGAAAATCAGGAATTATCAGGAATAGATAAACTATTACAACTGATGCAACTCCAGTCACAAAAACTGGATGAAACAAAACAAGCAATGGATAAAAATCAGGAAGAAACATCAAAGAAAATGGATGAATCACAACAAAAAATGGAACAGAAAATGGATAAAGTGGATCAAAAAATGGATCAAACACAACAAAAAATGGATGACAATCAACAGGAAACAAAACAAGCAATAGAAGAGAACAATAAGAAAATAGAGGAACGCATAGAAAAGTATGAAAAGGAAATAAAAGGATGTTTGACAACAATGAAAAACGAGATAGAACAGCAAGAAATGAAAATTAAAGATCACATGCAAGAACAAGAAATTAGAATGAAGGACCACATGAAAGAACAAGAAATGAAAATTCAAAACAAAATGGAGGAGTTAACAAATTGCCAGAAAAAGGAACTAGAAAATTTGGAAAATAAGTTGGAAAACGCATTACAAGAGGACAGACGAGAAATAGAAAGACAAATGGAGGAAATCAAGAATCAACAAAATTCCGGAGAAAGAAGGGAAACGATTATCCATAGTACAGAGGATGTGAAAATAAGATTTGGCGGGGATGTAAAAAAATTACACCCAGTAATTTTCATAAACAATTTGAAAAAGAAAATACGCCACATCGGTAATTTTGAGACAGCCAAAGAAACGATAAGGAACCATCTTAAAGATGAGGCAAGTTTATGGTTCGATAGCAAAGAAGAAGAATTGGACAATTGGCATAAATTCGAACAAAAGTTCCTGAGTTATTTCTGGGGAAAAATACAACAGCTAGAAATAAACAAGGAATTGCAAAATGGGAGGTACCATGAAAGAATGGGTATTTCAGAGAAAACATATGCACTACAATTATATAATAATGCAAAACATCTACAGTACAATTATTCTTCCGAACAGCTAGTCGAACTGATAGCCAGACATTTTGAAGATACCTTAGAAGATCACATAACTTTACAAAACTACAAAGATATCGACAGTTTGTGCCAATTCTTACAAATACGAGAAGCAAAAATGAGAGAAAGAGAAATAAGAAGATCGCAAGATAATTATAGGCAACGCGAAAATCGAGACTATAGAGATAGAAGACAGAACTTTAGGAGAGATTATACAAGAAGAGAAAACGAAAATAGAGACAACGGAAGAGGAAACTATGAACAAAGAAATCGGCAATGGAACGAAGACAGATATCGAGAAAACCAGAATAGAAATAACACCCGCACAAATCAAGAGGACAGAAATGATAATAGAAGGAATCAACAGGAAAATCGTGGAAACCGATATGGGTCCGACAGACAAAGAGAAAACAGAAGAGCGGTAAACAACACGCAAATATATGAATATGAGGATGAGAGACAAAGCGACGGAAGAAGAAGCGAAGAAGAACAGCAAGCGTCTTTTCACGAAAGCGCTCACTAAAAACAAAAGAGCAAACAGGAATTTTTTGTCACCCGAAGGAATTTATTAAATTAGCAGGAAATAATGATAAAGGAAGTGGATCTAATTTAAAATTGGTAGATGGTTTTATAAATGAGAAACCGATTAAAATTATGATTGATACTGGTTCAGAAATTATTTTGATTAACAGGAAAGTAATAGAAGAGGTTGATTTGACGAATTTGATTTACAAAATTCCCAGGGTAAATTTAGTGGGCGCAAATAAACGGACTTTGGCAACAATAAATGAAGGAATACGAATAAGGGTTCGATTGGGGAAGAAATTTTATGCACTACAATGTGTTATAATGCCAAACATGATGCATGATATGATCGTAGGAGTGGATGAATTGTCAGAAAAACATGTGGTGATAGATTTCAAAAATAACACGATGAAAATCACAGATGGAAAAGAAGAAGAACCTAACATTCTGGAAATGGACAAGGAACATGAGAAACGGAAAAAGGATAATGCAGACAAAAAACAAACGGTGGAAATGAATTTGGCAATTAAGCAAGGACAGAAAAAGAAGAAAAGAAAGAAGGAGAAGATAAGTAAAAACAATGAAGCTCGGGATTCCTCGAAAAAAGAGATGAGCCCAGAAGAAGAAAAAGAAGAAAAAATATTGACAAATGAAAATGAAGCTTGGGATTCCTCAAAAGAAGAGATGAGCCCAACAGAAGAAAAAGAAGAAGAAAGATTGACACAAGAAAATGAAGATTGGGATTCCTCGAAAAAAGAGATGAGCCCAGAAGAAAAAGAGATCAGATTAGAAGAAGAGAGCGAAAAAGATACCATGGAAACTGTGGTATTTGACGAAGAAGTATGCAAAATGGAGGATGCAGAATACACAATAAACATGTGTAAAGAATCGGAGGAGAAAGAAATAAAATTGATATGTGGAGAAGAAAAGGAGAAGGAACTGCGTGAAATATTGAGGGAGTATGAAAATTTAATAAATGAAGAAAACAGAGTAGCCAAAAAGTATGAACATTCATTTGAGGTGAAAGACTTAGGAAATTTTCGATCGAAAACTTACCCCATCCCATATAAGTACCGACAGGAGGTGAAAGGAGAAATCAATGAAATGTTAGAAAATCAAATCATAGAGAGATGTGACTCTCCGTATATCAACCCAATCGTGATTGTTAAAAAAAGTAGTGGAGAATTGAGGCTATGTTTGGATGCCCGGAATATAAATCAACACACGGTATCTCAATATGAATCACCTCTCAACATCGAGGCTATTTTTGGGAGAATTACAGGATCACATATTTTTTCTAAAATTGACTTAAAACATAGTTTTTGGTTGATACTTTTAGCAGAAAAATGTAGAAACTACACCGCTTTTTCGATCGATGGTATTGTGTACCGATTTAAAGTAGTGCCTTTTGGGTTACAAAGTGCTTGTGCAGCACTGGTAAGAGCTCTGCATACAATACAATATTAAACAGGTATGAAGATTTTATAGTACACTACATTGACGACTTACTAATCTTTTCACCAGATAAATCGAGTCATTTAAAACACATAAAAATTATATTAGAAGAGCTGGACAAGGCCGGATTAAAATTGAATATTGAAAAATGTCAATTTTTTCAAAAAGAAGTGACATATTTGGGTTTTAAATTGGAAACAAAAACAGTTAGTTTAGCCGAGGACCGGATAAAACTCATAGATGAATACCCAAGGCCAACGAATTTAAAAACATTGAGAGGTTTTCTTGGTACGATCAACTATTTCAAAAAACTAATTCCTGATTTAAGCCAGAAGGAGATTCCATTGATAAAATTACTGAAAAAAGGTGTTAAATGGAATTGGAAAGAAGAACAAGAGAAAGCTTTCCAAATATTAAAAGAAGAATTCTCGAAAGGAACTAAAATATATCATCCCATGTACAATTTACCTTTCATATTACGAACTGATGCGTCCATCCAAAAATTCGCGGGAGTTTTGTCGCAGATACAGAACAATCAAGAAGTGCCAATTTGTTTTATTTCCCGGGTGACAAAAACACACGAAAGAAAATACAGTGTGACTGAATTAGAGTTTGCTAGCGTACTTTTTTGTGTAAATAAGTTAAGGTTTTATCTATTGGGAGCAAAATTTACAATTGAAACAGATCACGCAGCTTTAGTGCATATCATGAAAAATCGACTGGTTAACAATCGTATACATCGAGGAATTTTGTTGCTGCAGGAGTATGATTTTGAGTTTCGATACATAAAAGGAAAAGACAACATTATAGCCGACGCTCTCACACGTGATGAAGACACTGGAAAAAAGGAAGGAATTGTTTTTTAGGTGGGACTAAATATTTTGACACAAGAGGAAGGTTTATTTTCGTTAAACGAAATAAGAATAAATCAAGAAGAACTGGAGGAAAAAGAAAAAAGAAGAGCGGAGAGAGAAAATGACATATTCTTCAAAAGAATCGATGGAAAGGAACTATATTTGGTAACACAGACATTGGCAGAGAGGATCATACAAAAATTACACAATGACAATGGGCATATCGGTAGCAGGAAGGTATGGCTGGTTTTTCGAGAAAACTATATCTGTCGAAAGGATTACCGGATTGCCAAAGAAGTGACCCAAAAATGCGAAATATGTCAAAAATATAAAAGCAGAAATTTCAGAAATGAAAATATTGCTAAAAATATTGTATCCCGTCAAAAATTGGATATTGTGGCAATAGATATGTTAAGTGACCTGATAATGACCACGCAAAGGAACAAGCATATTTTGGTGATGGTTGATATTTTTTCAAAATACGTAAAGTTATACAGTTGCCGTACAACAAAGGGGGAAGAAATAATGAGAAAGATTGACAATTTTATAGCCACCGTAGGAACACCAAGAAGAATTCTTTTAGACAATGCGACGTATTTCCGGAGTGAGCGTTTCAAGGGACAGCTTCAAGATAGGGAAATAGGGACAAATTTCGTCAGTATCCGACATCCTCAAAGTAATCCTTCAGAGCGTTTTATACAGGAGACTACGAAATTCCTTCGCATTGCTGCAAATGGACAACATAGACGATGGGACAGGAAAGTGGCAGAAATAGAAAACTACTTAAACACGATTCCAAGTACGGTGACAAAAGAGACTCCGGAATATATCATGAAGGGTGTTATGCCATTACGGCCATGGGAAGAACCTGAGCAGAGGGAATACCAACAAGTCTTGGAAATTGTGCAAAGGAGGCTGCAGCGCAGTAATGAAAAATATCTCCAAAGACAAAATCATAATAGGAGACGACGCCCAGTGACTTTTCAGAAGGGAGAAAAGGTGCTGGTAAGGGCATTACGAGTATCAAATCTCACTGGGGACGTTTGCGCAAAACTAATGCCTATTTTCGAGGGTCCATACATCGTGCACAATGAAAATGGAATAAACAGTTATGTCCTGAGGCATGTGGATTCAGAAAAGATACGAGGAGTTTACAATATCCATGATGTGTACAAATACCACGAATAAAGACAAATGCATAAAATTTAAGGTAGGATAAGAGAATTAGGTTAGGATAATATGATAACAAGAGAAAAGTGTTGTTGTCGAGAGAAAATCAAATTTTTTTGTTGCACTTAATAATACTGATTTTATCTCAAAACAAGGCGGGGATGTTATTGTGTTTGCATTTTATCAATCAAAAGCAAAATAAAAATTAAATTAAATTTTTTTTTAATAACGCGGGCACATAAATTTGATACACCCTGTATATTGAGCTGTTTTAAAATTTATTAGAATTTAGTTAGGATGTAAATAGATTTCTCTTTTAACGAGCTTTCCGAGGAACCATTAAAGACTTTTGTGAATAATTAAAGTGAAAAGAACTATGTATTTAGATTTAAAATGGAAAAAAATTGTTTACTGTATAGGTAATTATCAATTTCTCGAAATTGATAATTGAAAAGAAAGTTGGAATTTTATTATCTTCATTTCAATACGAGTATATGTGGGAGAGTTTCTCCGAAAGTAATTAGGATTTTCGGAACAAATTTGAGGGTGACTGTTGTTTGTCAAATGGAAAAGTCAATGTTCTGATTCTTGGAATGTGGAAGGGGAAAAGATGGATTGGATGTTGAGAGAGGTTGAAAAAATATTCATTATGTTGTTGGCAGCGAGAAGAAGCGGTTTTCGACGTGTTAAGTGGAGTAGATAGTTAGCATATATCAGTGGCTGGTTGATAGTGGAGAATAGTGTTGAAAAGTGGAACGAGCGACAGATCAAATCGAGACGAAATACCTCTTTGATTCTGTAGTATTGTGAGAAGGAGAGCAGAGAATATTTGGAGTTTTGTTTGAATCGAGAACGTGTCAAAGAAACACGGTTTGTTGGAGAATTAGTGCTGGTATGCTGACAGTTTTGAAGCTGGACAACGGAGAGAGGCTTTGATGAGTAGCCTTTAACATAATCAACGAGGAAGAGCTGTTTGGGGTCACGAGAAGACATCCGAGTGAGGGAAGCAAAAGGTCAGTCAATTTATGTGAAAGAGATTTTTATGTTCGGGAAATAAATTTTTGAGTAAAAAGCATATGAATTAAAGTTTCAATATTTCAAAATATAAATAGTAAATATAGGTAACCTTGCGAAGACATAAATTTGTTTGGTTTAGTTTGTTTTACCAAAGTCATCGGGAACAAACCGATAAATTGTTTTTTTTGTAAAGATAATAATTTTAAGTAGTTTAAATTTCATTCGGACATCTGTGTCCACAGGTTTTTTAGATTCGATAGTTTTCAGAGTATTAATTTGATAAATAAAAGACAATTCTGTATTTTTATTTTAATAGTTTGCTTTATTTCTTTTCCCTATTTTATCCCGATTAGGATCAACTCAATGATACTGAACCCACGAGAGAAGATAAATATAACGTAAGATAATTTGGTTTTTTTTTTATATTAAAAGGCACCCTGAGATTTTTTATTCAATTTTGATATATGATTTGCGACAATTAAATGATTAATTAAATAAATAATAATCAATATAAAATTAATAAGAAGCAGATCACAACAATATATATATATATATATATATATATATATATATATATATATATATATATATATATATATATATATATAACAAGGTTGTATTCTTGGGGAATTCAGCAAATTTTATGTGAAAGAAAACACTTTTTACTTGATCCAAGCTTTCGTAAACTTTAATGAATCGTTTACATCATCAGGGTAGACTGTAATAAAAAACGATGGTAGTTTTTTTGGTATAGGACCTTATAAATTAATACACTCACAGTAAGTTGTGGTTGTTCACAAAAAGGTGTTGTAAAAAAGTTAATTAAAATCATAAAATGTCTCTTGAAGTTTAAAAAGTGATGGTTAAAATATTTTTTTATTACATTGATAACTACAATTGTTTTTTAAATTGTAAACAGTTTTTTAAAAAACAAAATATCACAGAATATATATACTATGACAGATCGGATTACACAAGTAAATAACAGGCAGGAAATATTAGAATGATTTATCATAAAAAATCGGTTTTTAAACTATTCAGCCATGGTCTTGTTATTAATAAGTATTAAGCCAACTCCAGTATGATTTGAAATTGTAATTTAATATAACAATAAAAATGTAATTCTACAAAGAGAAAGTTTCTAGAAATGACATACATTGGCCTAACTCCTTCTTGTATAAACAAAAGAACTGATATCCAACACCTTAGTGCCATTTATTCCAATTTACTATCTAAAGATAAACCACCTTGAAATTAACAAATTGTAATATCCTTGTCTCCTTTACATTGAGATTGACTACCTAATACTAATATTTTAATATTATATTAGAATACTTAAAAATAAAAAAAAACATAAAAAAAAACTATATCTTAACAATAATAACTTACTATCAATCTCAAATGACTGTGATTACAACATTATAACTTTTGTTCAAATCATACTGGAGTTGGCTTAATACTTATTAATAACAAGACCATGGCTGAATAGTTTAAAAACCGATTTTTTATGATAAATCATTCTAATATTTCCTGCCTGTTATTTACTTGTGTAATCCGATCTGTCATAGTATATATATTCTGTGATATTTTGTTTTTTAAAAAACTGTTTACAATTTAAAAAACAATTGTAGTTATCAATGTAATAAAAAAATATTTTAACCATCACTTTTTAAACTTCAAGAGACATTTTATGATTTTAATTAACTTTTTTACAACACCTTTTTGTGAACAACCACAACTTACTGTGAGTATATTAATTTATAAGGTCCTATACCAAAAAAACTACCATCGTTTTTTATTACAGTCTACCCTGATGATGTAAACGATTCATTAAAGTTTACGAAAGCTTGGATCAAGTAAAAAATGTTTTCTTTCACATAAAATTTGCTGAATTCCCCAAGAATACAACCTTGTTATATAACATTGTCAGCAAAGACTTCCCTTCTGGTCTTATATATATATATATATATATATATATATATATATATATATATATATATATATATATATATATATATATATATATATATATAGTTTTTGGTTATTGGGTTATGCAGCAATTGATAAGTGTACTCTTTTAAGTCTTTATTAATTATATGAAGTTGAACTAAATTATAAACCTTTATTTGAATAATTTTGTTATATCAAGACATTACATGACCATTTTAATAAGTACAAATCTCATTTTAATGACCACCTATTTGAAATATCCTCAATAAGTTGTAAGTACATATAATTTTATATACATATTTTCATATTGTCTCACATATATAATATAATTGTAGCACCCTGACGATGTTCATAATCATGAACGAAAGCTCGGAATAAAGACTTAAAAGAGTACACTTATCAATTGCTGCATAACCCAATAACCAAAAACTGTACATTTACTGTCAGCAAAGTCTCCTTGTCTTCTTAATTATATATATATATATATATATATATATATATATATATATATATATATATATATATATATATAAAGTAATTAGGTAATATTGACTGATACTATGTAGATTATAGTTTTGTTTTGGGGTTGCAGTCATTTATTTTTTAGGGCAGGATAAGTAAAACTCTGTGTTATTACCTAGCTTTCGCAAAATATATTTGCTTCTTCAGGGTAAGCTGAAATGAGTATATTATAAATACAATGAAGTTAAAATACATTGTATAAAAAATAACAAAAAAGACTTACAACTTGAGGTTATTCCTAAACATTTTCACAAAACATAGTATATATATAATTCTTATTCTAATGTTATCCAAATAGCAATGTTTTAATTTTCAAAAATTCGATTTAATAATTTAGTTTTTAATTTTGATTAATGCCAGAAAGACACTCGAATAATGTCAAAAAGACACAAAAATCTGTTTATTTTATTTTAAGTTGAAAAGTTAGTATTAGATTATTTAATTAGTAATCAAAATATCAAAAACTACTACATATTTTAAATTATAGAGGATATAACTAGATATTTATATGCATTAGTAGTTTATTTTATTTTAAGTTGAAAAGTTAGTATTAGATTATTTAGTGAGTAATTAAAAACTATTATATATTTTAAATTATAGAGGATATAACATATATTTAGTTTGCCAATTATGGTTTTGTTAATAAATTAAAGTGTTGCCAAATTTGAAGATTAAATTTATAAAATTTAGTCGAGGAATTTAATGTTCTTGATTTAAAACATCATTTATCATAAGATAAAATATAATTATAGATGTTGCTTAGTTTATTTATATCAGTTCTTTTATTCACACATTGATATTTATTTATGCATACCATTTCTAGGAATTCCCTTTTATTTAGTTGGTTTTCATGTTTTAATACCGTTGTTTCATTGAAATTGAAAGAATGATTTTTACTTATGGCATGATCCACTAATGCACATGTATTTTTGTTGTTTCTGAGATCGCTTTTATGTGATGTTAGTCTACCTATTAAATTCCTGGATGTGTGTCCGATGTATGATTTATCACAATTTTGGCATGGTATCTTGTATACTACATTTGAGTTTTCCATGATACCAATAGGTGTTTTAGTTTTTGTATATAATGTTGCTAATGATTTTATATTTTTAGTTGCAACTTTAATTTGTGGGTAGTTAGCAAATACTTTAGTTAATTTGGGTGTTAATATTGGTATGTATGGTAGTGATGTGTAAGTAAATTGGGATTGTGAAATTTGGTGATTAGGTTCTGTTGTTTTATTCATATCAATTATTCTATTATTAGGGTTGTTAAATAAAAATTTGTTTATTAGTTTAATTGGGTAAGAATTCTCCAATAAAATTTCTTTGAGTTCCATTAATCCTTTATTGATGTTGCTAGTGTGAGATAATCTGTTGATTCTGTTTTTTAGACCCAATATTAAATTTATTTTCATATGAGGTGGATGCTGTGAATGGTAGTTGATAAATTTGTTACTATCTATAGGTTTTCTATACCATTCGGTACTTAATACATTTTGCGGATTTCGTTTGATTCTCATGTCGAGATATGGGATGCTATTATCTATTTCTTCTTCACATGTAAATTTTAGATGTTCATTATAGTTGTTAAAAGTTTGTAATGTTTCATTTATTTGATCTGCAGGTAAAGTAAGTATTAAGTCATCCACGAAACGTTTAATAAATGGGATATGAAAAGGTAACTTATTTAAAGAATCCCTGATTAAATCATCCAATACATAATTACATAACATGCATGATATGCTAGAGCCCATGGGGGTGCCAAAGATTTGTTTGTAGAATTTATCATTAAAAATCAATACATTGGAATCAAAAATGAATTCCAAAATGTCTAAGAAAGTTTTTGTACATGTAGGGGTAGATTGGTAAATAAAGATATTACGTCAAAGCTTACTAATATATAGTTGTTAGGTAGTTGATAGTTATTAATAAAATTACTTAGTTCAAAAGAATCCTGTATAGAGAAACTATCATCTAAGCTATATGATTTTGTAAGAATATCATTCAAAAACTTTGCTAGTTTACTATTGGGTGAATTAATTGATGATACAATTGGTCTCATTGCTAAATTAGGTTTATGTATTTTTGGTAGTGCATAAAATCGTGGTGTGACTGAGTTATATATGGTGAGAGTTGAGGCTTCCTCTTTGGTGATCATTTTTTTATTTTTTAATTCAGTAACTATTTTGTTAGTTTTCTGTTGTAAGGTACTTGTCGGATTATTTTGTAATTTTTTATAATATTTAATGTCGTTTAAAAGTTCATAACTTTTTGTGTAATAGTCTTCTTTGTACATCGCAACAGTTACATTTCCTTTATCACTTCTCACAATGTATATCTCAGGGTGGTATTTGATAAATTTTTTATATTCATGATATAAATTATTTAAAAAATGATTATTATCTTTATTTTTGTGTAAATAGTTAGTTATGATGTTAGTGCATTGTGCCCTGACTAAGTTTTTTTCGTTTTCAGAAAATCTAGTTATAGTATATTCGATATCTGCTAATATATATATATTATATATATATATATATATATTCGGTTATATATTATATATTATATATATATAATATATAAATGATGTTATTCTATAGTTATATAATAAACGCTCATATGGTATTAATTGATCTTAAGAGAGCATATAATAGAGTTCCTGGAGAGATTCTGTAGTGGTTGCTTAATAATAGGGTGATTCGAAAAAAACTTTTTTTATTTCAGATCGCTATAGTGCACAAAAGTTGCCATTGGTATAGACGTGAAAAAGCACTAATTATTATTTTTTTATTAATTTGTCTTCCAAAATCAAAGACAATTTGTCTTTGAAGTTAGCAAAAAAATGTGAAAAACCTTAATTTTTCATATTTTTTTTTAAGCAGGCCAGATGGTTTTAATTGCATTCCTATACTATGAATTAACTACTAAAAGTATGTAAAATCAATAAATATATGAACTTATTATACAGGGTGTAACAAAAATACAGGTCATAAATTTAATTACATATTCTGGGACCAAAAATAATTCGATTAGACCTAACTTACCTTAGTACAAATATGTACATAAAAAAAGTTACAGCCCTTTGAAGTTACAAAATGAAAATCGATTTTTTCCAATATATCGAAAACTATTAGAGATATTGTATTAGAAATGGACATGTGGTATTCTTATGGCAGTAGTATCTTAAGAAAAAATTATAGTGAAATTTGGACACCCCATAAAAATTTTATGGGGGTTTTGTTCCTTTAAACCCCCCCAAACTTTTGTGTACGTTCCAATTAAATTATTTTTGTGGTACCATTAGTTTAATTAAATATTTTTAAAACTTTTGTGCCTCCTAGTATTTTTTCGATAAGGCGGTTTTTATCGATTTGCAGCTTCTTTTTTAATATGTTTACATAAAAATTTTATGGGGGTTTTGTTCCTTTAAACCCCCCAAATGTTTGTGTATGTTCCAATTAAACTATTGCTGCGATACCATTAGTTAAACACAGTATTTTTAAAACTTTTTTACCTCTTTGTATTTTATTGATAAAGCATCTTTTATCGAGATGTGGATCCTTTTTTAATATGGTTCAAAATATACCTAAAAATGTAAATCAAAAATAGATGTTCATATTATTACCAAGTTTCCATATAGTCTAGGCGCTAAATAGAGGTCACCGTGTCATTTTCAATTCTGATGGACAAACTCAACGGTTTCTTATGGATTTTGGGCTGCTGATTACGAATTTCGAGGGGGGATTTCGATCCGAGTGGTCAAAGAATTGTTATAAACAATTTAATTGTTTATAAATTGTTTATAAGGCTCTGGCTCATAAACTAAAAGAGATAAAAAAAATGTTTCAAATAAAATTTGTTCCTTAATAAAAAGCGAGGAAACAACCGTTTACTAAACTTAAATCCGACAATTAGAACTCAAGATATTGTAAAATTAGTGCACAATGCAAATTGCAAATTGCAAAATAAGTATTTTTCGAAGCTTTACCGATCGTAACTCTGCTTTTACGCATCCAAATGAGCCTTATAAGGTGTCCTTTTAAATCTTAATTAAGAGGCTTCCAAACAAAGTTTGTTAAATTATTTGATCTTCATGTGTTTTAAAGTTATACTCGTTTAAAGTTATAATTTTTTTTTAAAAATTGTACATTAATTTGTTTATAAATGTTTCAAGCAAACTTGAGCTATAAACATTTATACTTTAATTAAGAATAATGATAAAACAACTCAAAAGGAACAATTTGAACTTACGAAAATGTTCGTAAGTTATTTTTGGCTAAGATGTCCATATTTTAATGGCGCGCTATGAGGCGCAAGATTGGCTCACAGTCAAGTAAGTATGTATTCTTCGACGCTTTATCGATCGTAACTCGGCTTCTACGCATGAAAATGAGCCAATATGTGATATCCATATAAAAATGGATCGATTTCTTTTGCAGCATCATCATTGCATATAAAACGAGCATTTATGATGTGGCGGCATACACACAATTGACGGGACTTGATGATGCTGCAAAAGAACTAGATCCACTTTATATGGATATCATATAGATAATTAGACTCTGAAGCCTCAAAAAGTTTTAGTTTTACTGCCTACAAGAACAGACTTGTACCACCATGTAACTGTTAAAATTTCGCTAAGAACTTATGCAGATGTAAAAAAGCTGATATTCCCTGTATATCTCTACAAGAATAAAAAACCGCTAAACGCCGTAAAAATGAGTGGCGCATAAAATATTCCAGCTACAAAAAATCTGATATGAATATTACGTGGCGCGAAAATGGATTTTCATTTGATGCAAAACAAAATTCTAGTTTTATTTTAAAAGATTTTTCCATAATATTTGCTAAATTTGAAGTAAACGCGCCACAAAAGAGTAACTTTGATACAGTTTGAATTTTGAAACTCTTTTGTGGCGCGTTTACTTCAAATTTAGCAAATATTATGGAAAAATCTTTTAAAATAAAACTAGAGTTTTGTTTTGCATCAAATGAAAATCCATTTTCGCGCCACGTAATATTCATATCAGATCTTTTGTAGCTGGAATATTTTATGCGCCACTCATTTTTACGGCGTTTAGCGGTTTTTTATTCTTGTATCAGGAGTTTTTCAAAGTTATTTATAAACTAAATGTATGAAGTTGAATACAATGTTCCTCTATTACACGTCAAGCTTTATAAATGGTCACCTTTGCTGCATTATCTCCCAAATGATCTAGTATCCATCGAATGTACACTAGATTTTTTTTATTCGAAATAGATTGAAAAAAAATATTGAGATGGCCGGTAAATGAAGTCGGATTGCCCGTTGCCAGATCAAATTTAGCGTCGTAACCACTACAACTACATAAACCATTTCGGGAATAATCGTTAATTGGATTATACTTTTGTAGCTTAATAACTTCTAAACGGCTTAACCGATTTTGATTAGTAAACATGAGTTTGAAACGTATTGACCAGTAGTATCTGATGGATCTAAGGTCAAGTATGATAACTGAAGCTATTACAGGAAATATTAAGCTTGAGAAACCGTTTTTCCCACAGGAAATAGATTTTATCATACTTATGAAGCCTATAACCTAAAAAATTCAAATTTTCCGGGATATGAGGTATACACCGTTAAATTCATCTTGAGTCCTTCTTCAAACGCTAAGTTATTGGCGCAATTCGTAGGTTGAAATGTTGAGTAATTGTCGAAAAACCAAAATTTTCAAAGTTTAGTTTTTCAGTTTTTCGGCTATACTGAGCCTTGTGTATGTCTGATCCTGACGGCTTAGACACCATTTGAAAGCTTAAGTCAACACTATTAATTTGATGTATTTGCGGTTCTCCTAGCTCTTCTTGATCCGAATATATATACCCCCAAAACATATGCCGTTTTGTACCTACCAAGTCCTATAGCTGGCTTATGGGTGGTCAAAAGTCACAAACTACACCGGTTCTAAATCGGCCCTGACACCCTCTTCAAACACAGAGGAAAAATATCAAATCGGTTTAACTTTCAAACACACATACATATATATCCACAAACATTTTCCCTTTTTTAAATAAAAATTAAGTCACATTTCTAAGCTCTATAACTTTTGAATGGTATAACCGATTTTCAAAATTAGACATGCGTTGGAAAGGTAATGATCAGTTTTATTAGAAGCCGCAAAGGTTGGACTTAAATTTTTAAAGTTTTTGGGAGTTGTGGGGACGAGAACGAAAAACAGACCCTAAATAGGAAGGGCCGTAAAATCTACACTCTTGGACCAAAATCGATGGTTGACATATAAATGGGTGAGTCTTTTTCTGAACTTGAAGATGGGAGTTGGCACAATTTTCAATTCAGTCAGATTTAGAAAATTGAAAATTTCGTGTATATAATAGTGTCGCGTGTAGGGGGGTGTATTTCTGCGCCACTGGCGAGAACTGCCGTTCTCTGGTAATTTTTTCGATATAAAACTAACAGCTTCGATAACCAATAAATCGAAAACTATTAATTTTATCAAAAAAATGTATAATGAACATTTTTTGCTTATAATTAATATTTTTACCAGCATTTGCGGTCAAAATATAATAAAAAATTTCCACCCTCGAGATGAGGTGGCAACCACCCCATGGTAAAAGCGTCTTTCGGCATCATATAGATTTTGATCCTTGGACTATCCACTACTTGTTGTCAAATTTTCAAGCAAATCTATCCATTCTGTAAAAATTGCGAAGTGAAAAATTTCAGTTCCTGGACTAATTATACTTTTGGAGCTCTACAACTTTTGAACGGTTTACCTGATGTTGATCACTAAACATGAATTTGAAACGTATTGACAAGTATTATCTGACGCATCCAAGATCAAGTATGATAGCTGAACGTATTACAGGAATTATTGTGCTTGAAAAACTGTTTTTCCCATAAGAAATAGATTTGATTATACTTATGAAGCCTATAACTTAAAAATTCGAATTTTCCCAGATATGAGGTATACACCGTTAGACGCGTCCTGAGTCCTTCTACAAACGCTCAGTTATTGGCGCAATTCGTAGGTTGAAATTTTGAGTAATTGTCGGAAAGCCAAAATTTTCAAACTTTAATTTTTCAGTTTTTTGGCTCTGGTGAGCAGTGTGTATGTCTCAGCTTGATCGCTTACACGCTATTTGAAAGCTTAACTCAACCCTATTGATTTGGTGTATTTGCGGTTTTCCTGTCTTTCCTTGAACCTAAGATATATACGCCCAAAAAATATGCTATTTTGTATCTACCTAGTCCTCTAGCTGGCTTACGGGTAGTCAGAAGTCAAAAATTAGACCGGTTCTGAATCGGCCCTCACACCTTCTTGAAACACAGAAAAAAAAATTCAAATCGGTGTAACTTTTCCACACACATACATACATACATACATACAGTAGAAAAAATGAAAGAATACCCATGAACGAACATATAAAACACGCTGTATTTTCCTGTCACTGTGTCACACAAAACATTGACCAGCGCAAATACATGTAGTAATTATTATTACATGAACTTGCGCTGGTCAATTTTCTTTGTGACACGGTGACAGGAAAATAGAGCGTGTTTTATATGTTCGTTCATGGGTATTCTTTCATTTTTCCGACTGTACATACATACATACATATCCACAAACATTTTCCATTTTTTAAATAAAAATTGAGTCATATTTCTGAGCTCGATAACTTTTGAATGGTATAACCGATTTTCAAAATTAAACATGCGTTGGAAAGGTAATGATCTGTGCTATCAGAAGCCGCAAAGGTCGGGCTTAAATTTTTGAAATTTTTGGGAGTTTTGGGGACGAGAACGAAAAACAGGCTTTAAATGGGAAGGGCCGTAAAATCCACACCCTTGGACCAAAATGGAGAGGTAACATATGGATGGACGAGTCTTTTCCTAAACTTTAAGATGGGATTTGGCCCAATTTTCAATTCAGTCAGGTTTAGAAAATCGAAAATTTCGTGTATATATAGTGTCGCTTGTAGGGGTGTTGTGCGCCACTGGTGAGAACTGTCGTTCTCTGTGGATACAGATTTGCAGATGCATGAAAAAAGTATTTGTAAAAATAGTATTAATAAATAATATCAACTTACTTTTTAGTTATACTTCTGAAATATTAGTTTTCAATGTTTTTTTCTCATTTAGTGCAAAAAATAGAAGACAATGTAAATAGAATGAAAGGTGATACGAGGTACAGTATGATGATTTAATTATAAGAATTATATGATAAAATTTTATTAGGATCAAAAATGAATAACCATTTTCAATTTCGTTGCAAAACGAAAATACAGCCGAACAATATTCCAGTCCAATCAGAGAGTGCTGCAAGCACCTCTACCGGTTTCGAAACTTATTAGTCTCTCATCAGGAGGCACATATGCTGCTCTCCCTGATCCAACCAAAACAAACCCCAGCGTGTAGTCCCGAATTGCAACGAACGAAATGGCATAGATGCCCTAGCGGCAACTGCTAGCAAAAGACTAAGTTTTCACTCTAATGGCATATAACATATCCCACCAGAATGAAAACAATGGGAACCTTCTCTGGTAACACCTCCGAGGCTTCTACAATTTGCAAGCCATACGGATGCTGAGACTAAGGAAGATGAGGGAATTCCACAATTTACAATTCACGTCCCATCTGCTCAGCGCGGTAAAGTTCCAACGAGACTGGTTCCCTCATCTTCCTTAGTCTCAGCATCCGTATGGCTTGAAAATTGTAGAAGCCTCGGAGGTGTTACCAGAGAAGGTTCCCATTGTTTTCATTCTGGTGGGATATGTTATATGCCATTAGAGTGAAAACTTAGTCTTTTGCTAGCAGTTGCCGCTAGGGCATCTATGCCATTTCGTTCGTTGCAATTCGGGACTACACGCTGGGGTTTGTTTTGGTTGGATCAGGGAGAGCAGCATATGTGCCTCCTGATGAGAGACTAATAAGTTTCGAAACCGGTAGAGGTGCTTGCAGCACTCTCTGATTGGACTGGAATATTGTTCGGCTGTATTTTCGTTTTGCAACGAAATTGAAAATGGTTATTCATTTTTGATTTACATTTACTCTGTGTGGAGTATGAAGGGAACCAGTCTCGTTGGAACTTTACCGCGCTGAGCAGATGGGACGTGAATTGTAAATTGTGGAATTCCCTCATCTTCCTTAGTCTCAGCATCCGTATGGCTTGCAAATTGTAGAAGCCTCGGAGGTGTTACCAGAGAAGGTTCCCATTGTTTTCATTCTGGTGGGATATGTTATATGCCATTAGAGTGAAAACTTAGTCTTTTGCTAGCAGTTGCCGCTAGGGCATCTATGCCATTTCGTTCGTTGCAATTCGGGACTACACGCTGGGGTTTGTTTTGGTTGGATCAGGGAGAGCAGCATATGTGCCTCCTGATGAGAGACTAATAAGTTTCGAAACCGGTAGAGGTGCTTGCAGCACTCTCTGATTGGACTGGAATATTGTTCGGCTGTATTTTCGTTTTGCAACGAAATTGAAAATGGTTATTCATTTTTGATTTACATTTACTCTGTGTGGAGTATGAAGGGAACCAGTCTCGTTGGAACTTTACCGCGCTGAGCAGATGGGACGTGAATTGTAAATTGTGGAATTCCCTCATCTTCCTTAGTCTCAGCATCCGTATGGCTTGCAAATTGTAGAAGCCTCGGAGGTGTTACCAGAGAAGGTTCCCATTGTTTTCATTCTGGTGGGATATGTTATATGCCATTAGAGTGAAAACTTAGTCTTTTATTAGGATCTTCAAAAATGAAAAATGAAGATAACGTATGTATACATAGAAATTATAATTTGCATCGAGAAGTTAGCGCGTGAACCTTTACGCGGTGAGCCGATCTTGCGCCTCATAGCGCGCGCCATTAAAATATCGACATTTTGGCCAAAAATAAACTTATGAACATTTTTATAACCTCAAATTGTTCCCTTTGAGTTTTTCAATCATTATTGTTCATTAAAGTATAAATGTTTATAGCTCAAATTTGCTTGACACCCTTATAAACAAATGACTGTACAATATTTTTAAGAAAATTGTAACTTCAAACGGGTATAACTTTAAAACAAATGAAGATCAAGTGATTTAACAAACTTTGTTTGGAAGCCTGTTAATTAGGCTTTAAAACGACACCTTCTAGGACTTATTTGCATGCGTAGAAGCCAAGTTACGATCGATAAAGCTTCGAAAAATACTTATTTTGCAATTTGCATTGTGCACTAATTTTACAATATCTTGAGTTATAATTGTTACATTTAAGTTTAGTAAACGGTTTTTTCTTCGTTTTTAATTAAGGAACAAATTTTATTTGAAACATTTTTTTTATCTCTTTTAGTTTATGAGCCAGAGCCTTATAAACAATTTATAAACAATTAAATTATTTATAACAATTTTTTGACCACTCGCATCGAAATCTCCCCTCGAAATTCGTAATCAGCAGCCAAAAATCCATAAGAAACCGTTGAGTTTGTCCATCATAATTGAATATGACACGGTGACCCCTCTGGCGCCTAGACTAATAATTGTACTTAACCATATACAAATATGTGGTGGATTTGACAAATATTCAAAATATCTGTTTACTACAATTTAATTATACGACTTTTAGTGATGCTCCAGTTTAATTCTATTACAATAATACATTTAAAATACAAGCATATAAATACAGCAGACTACCGAGTCACGAGGCGAAAATGACGAATGCCAACGAAGCGTGTGCAGCCACAAATAGAGATACGTGTGGGAAGACCTCTACAATGGAGTATTTGTCTTCTCCATTACCACGAACTACCATTCCGCTACCTTTTCCAACTCTTAGATAGATAGAAATACAACAGAATAGATAGAAATACGACAGGTCCAATAGGATATTCCGGACCGATTGGAAAACCCTACCTGAATATGAAAAACTACCAGTTGTTGATTTTAATCCTATTGATTTTGAGACTCCAAAAGTTGATAAGCGTATTCTTAGCAAGGGCCAATTGTACTTGCTTGAGATATCAGAAGTGATCAAGTCAGGATATTGTTCAGAATACTTTGTAGTACGTGGTCCTGACCCAATGTCACATTCAAGGTGGCTTACTACTGCAAACCGAGTTTTGCGTTTCTACATCAGTGTGTCAAGGCCCTCCGAAAATCTGAGAGAGATTGTCACATTCATTTTCAAATGTTAAATGACTATGTGGTTGGCCATAAAAATAAACCACAAATTCGCAGATGGGCCTAGACATGTTTGCCAAATCATTGAATCTACAAGGTACTTACGAGAAGAGCTCCTTCAAGTTGTTGATCCCGTTTTTCAACGGAATGCTTACTTTACCGATCCCGAAAATTTACTTTTGGCTATGATAACTGATGAAAGAAACCATATCCGAGGGCTGGGCTTCAGGCGTATCATGAACGGAAAGCAAGCAATATCTGAAAATGACACTATCAGAATCTTTAAACGACCAAACCTAAACTTTGAAGCTAAAGAGTATTACGAGATTATCAAATGGAACACCAGTACACTGACTCCTCCTCCACTGTTAAGAAGATTGACTAATGAAGAGATAAAACACTATGTGAGCAATGACCTCAAGCCTGTTATGAGTATAGTAGCTTTCCCATGCCATACACAGGCAGTTGAAAGATGTGTTAAGCTAGTGACCGAAGCTTTAAGTAAAGTGTGTGGACACAGTTCCAGGACGGCTATATTAGAACCACATTTACATCACGTACTACAAAGTCTTCTGAACAATGGCATGACTTGACGACTTCTGATATCTCAAGCAAGTACAATTGGTCCTTGCTAAGAATACGCTTGTCAACTTTTGGAATCTCACAATAGATAGGATTAAAATCAACAACTTGTAGTCTTTGAAAATCAGGTAGCGCCTTTCCAATCAGTCCGGATATCCTATTGGGCCTGTTGTATTTCCATCGAAGTGTTGGAAAAGGTGGCGGAACGGCAGTTCGTTGTAATGGAGAAGACAAATACCCATTGTAGAGGTCTCTCACATGTATCATCTCTATTAAATAGAAATTTTGTGGCTCCGCTCGCTTTGCAGGCATTCGTCATTTTCGTCTCGCCTCTCGGTAGTGTGCTGTTTTTGACGAAGCTGCGCGACCGAATTTCACTTCAATATCAAAATTTATCTTTTATGCTTTAATTTTAAATATATTATTGTAATGGAATTAAACTATAGCATCTCTAAAAGTTGTACGATTAAAATGTACTAAACAGTAACACTTCGAAATTTTGCAAAAACTACTAATTTTACTCATTTTGTATTATGTTGCGCGTTGGAAGATATGAAACAAATGTATAATAAGTGCATACATATTGATTTTACATACTAGTCCATTGAAATGTTACATTTAGTGTGCATTTCTTAGAGGAGTCAATTTTATTTTTTTAATGTGTAGGGGGGTTCAGTAGAAGCTTAAGTTCAAGTTTTTGGGGTTGAGGCCCTTGTCCCCCGGCCGCCATCTTGGAAAAAGAGGTGCAAAGGGCTTTCGCGTTGTATCTCTTAAACTAGCTACATTACAGAAAATTTAGTTTCACATAAAATGAAGCAAATTAAATTTTCTACAATTCTATATCTATTACTTTTTATCGTAAAGTGACCAACAAAAAAGTTATAAACAAAAATAAGAGAAAATTTTGTAAGAAATTTCCTTTTGGAGGTTATAACTTTTTTTACGTTCATTTCACAATAAAATAACATCATAGCGATTTTGTAGAGAATTTTTCAGTAAACAATTTTCACTATAAAGTTGTTTAATTTAATTTATTATCTAGGTTTTACAGCGCTCCAAACTTGACCAGATTGTCGAATTCTCGTAGAAAAATAATGCTTTTCTATTATATCTATATATTAGACGAGCGTCATTAACCGTTATGCCAACCACGAAAATCAAATTTAAGGTGAATGATCAATTTTGGTCTATTTTTATGTTTTAGAGGTCGCTGAATCCGAATATGAAGTTTATTTTTATCTAGAGTTGGTGGAACATGTTAAAAAAATAAATTTTATACAAAAATGAAAAAAATCAATTTTGATGATTTTTCAAATTTACCTCGCTGTATCTTTGGTCGCTGTAAACATTTCCTTTTAAAAATGTTACTGTATCATCTTTGAAGTATGTAGATAGCAATGAAATTTTTCCAAAATGTTTAAACATATTAAAAAAGGAGTTGTTAATTTATTAACATTTTGTCATCATATTTCGTTAGTTTCATGTTTACTTAAAAAAGTTTAGTGACAAACTTTTTAGTTTATAATTTTAACCAACACAACAATAAAATATAGTTCATAAAGAAGTTTTTTGGAAAATTTTAAGTCAAAATATATAATAGGAAAAAGTTATGTTACTTCATATACAAGCGGCACACCCCAAAAAACGCTTATATCTCGAGATCCTGACCACGGTGTGGTGAATGGCTAATTTTTATCATACTTTATGATTTTGATATCAAAGATTGTTTTTTTGCTCTGCTTAAGAATTTTGCATTTTGCGGTTGCGTCATTCTTCTTCTGAAGCGGCGAATTTGTCCTCAAACAACTTCTTGGGCCTTTTCTATATATGCTTAGAGTTATAAGTTTTATAGTGGGAAGAAAGGTCAAAAACAGATTAATGATAGCATAGAAATGTTAAAATTATAATAAATTGTATGAATAAAAAATATATATAGATAGAAAAGTAAGCCTAACTTTTGTTTTTATTGTATCCCTATGAGCATTCGAGAATCTGGTCAAGTTTGGAGCGCTGTAAAACCTATATAAATAAATAGAATTAAACAACTTTATAGTGGAAATTGTTCGCTAAAAAACCCTCTACAAAATTGCTATAATGTTATTTTATTTTAAATGAACTGAAAAAAGTTATAACATTCAAAAGGAAACTTGTTAAAAAAAATTTACATATTTTTGGTTCTATCTTTTTTGTTGGTCACTTGACGATAAAAAGTAATAGAAACAAAATTGTGGAAAATTTAATTTTCTACATTTTATGTTTAATTAGATTTTCCATAGGGTTGGTAGTTTACGAGATATAGCGCGAAACACCTTTGCACCCCATTTCCAAGATGGCGACTGGGGGACAAGGATGGCGACCCCAAAAACTTGAACTTAAGCTTCTACTGATCCCCCCAACACATTAAAGAAATAAAATTGACTCCTCTAAGAAATGCAAGGTACGGCCTAAAAAATGTAACATTTTAATGGACTATACCTTTAGTAGTTAATTCATGCTATAGGAACGCAATTAAAAAAATCTAGCCCGCTTAAGAAAAATATGAAAAATTAAGGTTTTTCACAGTTTTTTGCTAACTTCGATGGCATTGCGCGACCGGAAGACAAATTAATAAAAAAATAATAATTAGTGCTTTTTTCACGTCTATACCAATGGCAACTTTTGTGCACTAAAGCGATCTGAAATAAAAAAAAAAGTTTTTTCGAATCACCCTACTCAAGAAGAAAGAACCGTAAGTATGTAAAGATTGCGGAAAATGTGAAACGACTACTTGCTGTCGCGGCAGCATTTGCCGTCGTATTGATTCCGAAGTCAGCGTCAAACAGTTGACATTGGTTATGACATAAAAAAATGTTTAAATAAAGACCAGTTTAATTTTGTGATCTCTGTAATTTATGAGGATCTTACTCCAAAAACAAGGGAAAATTCTCCATTTTCTTTTCTTGCCGATTGTTCTTGTAAATTCATTGAAGTAAAATCTGTAATTGGTCCTTATGTTGAATTGGTTCGATCCGAAAAACTACTAGTCGGTGATATAATATATTGAAAATAGTATACTGAGTGCAGGGCCGTCTTAAGCACACACGGCGCCGGGGTGCAATACTCATCTTTGCGCCCCCTTTGGTCAGAAGATTATATAGGTTATAGTTACGGTAAAATTAAAGCTAATTAAACTATATTAAAAAAAACGTGGTTTCTCTATTCAAACAAGATCAATTTTATAACACATATCAATGTCAATTTTTCTAGCTTTTAATTTGGCAAAAGTTTTTATTACTTCGGTGGTATCTATCTGCCTTGGGCCATTGTTGAGTGCAGATAAGTTTTGATCAATTTAAGTTTAGAAAAAGACCTTTTATCTTCAGGTACTGTTACTGGAAGTGTTAAAGATATCCTTAGACACCTAGAAAATTTGGTAAAATACAGAGTAAATTATTAGAATATACATATAACTGATAATATCGAGTGGGGATATGTTTTTATTTATAAAAAATATTGGTAAGAAATTCAAATTCATTCTCATTTCATGCGCTAGTTTTTCTTCAATTTAAACATTGCGTTGTTTTTAAGTTTTTTCTGAGTTTCTCCAACTCAATACATTTTCCAGGAAAGAAAAATTATAATTATGTTTGCTCAACACTTCAAATCTTTCACCTAATTTTGCAATGACAATGTCCAATAAATAATAATAAGTTAACTTTAAAATTTTGTTCAGAGTCTAAAAGAGGCTCGTCTGCAGCCTCGTAATTGAGATTGAGATGTATTTTTCGGTGATATGGACGAACAGTTTCAGAAAATTTAGTTTAGCAATCTAGTGTTCTTTAGCAATTGATACTGAGTCAATTAATATCTGCTCGAACGCAGTGTCAGTGTGGTTATTGACAGGGCTAGATTTACATATGGTCTAAATAGGCTATAGCCCAGGGCGGCAGAATTTCTTCTTCTTCTACGGTACTACAGCCCAAATTGAGCCTTGGCCTCCTTTATTTTTTGCCTCCACCCTTGCCTGTCTGTGGCTGCTCTTCTCCATACACGGACTCCTAAAAGGGCTTGTGCGTCGCTGTTTACTGTGTCTTCCCAGCGCTTTCGTGGCTTCCCAACCGGTCTCTTTCCTTGCATTCTAGCATTCAGTGCTCGTTTTGGTAGCCTATCCTCTCCCATTCTTATCACATGTCCGGCCCATTGCAATCTTTGTAATCTAATGAAGTCTGACAGGGGCGTTTCCTTATAAAGTTGATAAAGCTCGTTGTTGTATCGACTTCTGAAGATTCCGTTTTCCCTCACAGGTCCTAGTATTGTCCTAAGTACTTTCCTTTCGAATGTGTCGAGTTTGTTTTTGGATGTTTCTTTCAGCACCCAGACTTCACTGCCATAGCATGTTATTGGTCGAATTAAGGTTTTATAGATTCTCATCTTTGTATTTCGGTGGACACTTTTTGACCGAAATATATGGGAGAGGGCAAAATAAGCTCTGTTTGCCTGCGTTATTCTCTTCCTTATTTCTCCATCTTCTGATCCGTCGGCATATATTTCTACTCCCAGGTATGTAAACTTTTCAACCGTTTCAATGTCATCTTCATGTATAATGTTTTCTGGGACTATATTTCTTCTCGTCTGAGTCATTATTTTTGTTTTTTCTGTGTTAATTTCCAGACCTAGCATTTTTGTTTGTGTTTTTAACTCTGCATATGTTTCCTGTGCTCCTGTTGATGTTCTACTCATAATATTAATATCATCAGCATAAGCGGCCAGTTGAACCGTTCGGTTGGTCAGTAGATTTCCTCGTCCAGTTTGCATTTGCCTAACCGCATACTCCAGTGCCAGGTTAAACAATGTTGGGGCCAGCCCATCTCCCTGTTTTAGTCCCTGCGAAATGTTAAAAAAGTCTCTCCGGTGGTTTTGTATTCGTACACATGCCTGAGTTTCATCCATTGTGGCTCTAATGAGTCTTATTAACTTGTGTGGTATTGCCAATTCAGCCAATATATAGTATAGTTTGTTCCTTTTGACTGAGTCGTATGCCTGTTTGAAGTCTACAAACACGTTGTGAACATCAATATCGTGTTCCCATGCTTTGCTCAAGATCTGTTTTACTGTGAATATTTGATCCAGTGTCGATCTTCCCCGTCGAAAGCCCGTCTGATACTCTCCAATAATATTTTCTGCTAGTGGTTGGAGCCGCTGGTTTATAATATACGTGAGGACTTTATATGCTGTACATAGTAGAGAGATTCCACGGTAGTTTTTGCACTGGAGTTTGTCTCCTTTTTTATAGATCGGGCATACTACACTTTTCTTCCAGTCGTCGGGTATTTTCTCTTCTTGCCATACGTCTCTGATGAGCGCGTGGATGTGACTTGCTAGGTGGTCGCCACCTACCTTATATAGTTCTGCTGGTATTTCATCAACTCCCGGAGCTTTATTGTTTTTTTGGGCCTTAATGGCTTCGAAAACTTCCTCTATGGTTGGAGCTTCTACTCCATTCTCTTCTACGTAGATCATACCCATTTCATCTTCCATGTC
This sequence comes from Diabrotica virgifera virgifera, assembly GCF_917563875.1. Lineage (NCBI taxonomy): Eukaryota > Metazoa > Arthropoda > Insecta > Coleoptera > Chrysomelidae > Diabrotica > Diabrotica virgifera. Next base: position 140,842,188 of record NC_065446.1, on the reverse strand, counting down.
TACTTGAGTTCCAAGTAGTGTCTGAAAATAATGCTTCCATGTTTCTGTGACTTTCTGTTGGTCACTGATTATTTGCCCACTTTCATCTTTACATAGACTTGTTTGAGGTTTATACCCACTTTTTATCTTTTTTAGTTATTCGTAAGCCCCTCTAATTTCGTTGTTTTTGAAATGTTCTTCCATTTTTTCTATTTGTCCATTTTCATAGGCTCTCTTTTTATTTCTACATGTCTTGTCTGCTTTCCGTCTTGCGACTTCAAATAATGTTCGTCTTTCCCGTGTTCTTCTTGTTATGTACATTTTGTGTGCTTCATTTCTTTCCTCGATTGCTTGTCTGCACTCGTCATCAAACCATGCTGCTCTTCTCTCCTTTTTCTTGTTTCCCAGGGTGGACGCTGCTGCTGTCAGTACTGCTGTTTTGATATTAGTCCATTTGCACTCTATGGAGTGCAGTTCTAGCGTCCTTAACTCATTTGCGACTTCTTGTTCGAACTTCTCTTTACATTCCTGAATCTTCAGTTTTTCCAGGTCCAGTTTGTTTGTTCTTTGTTGTCTTTCGTTTCTTTTGCTGTTAACTCTGCATCTAAATTTGGTTTGTACTAAAAGATGGTCTGATCCACAGCATGCTCCTCGTCGTGTTCTCACATCGGAGATACTACTGGCTGCCCTTTTGTCTATCAGCACATGGTCAATTTGATTGGTTGTGGTTCCATCTGGTGAAATCCATGTCATTTTGTGTATGCCTTTATGTGGGAAGCATGTGGAACTTATAACCATGTTTTTACTGGTGGCAAAATTTATCAAAAACTCCCCATTCTCGCTTGTTTCATTGTGCAGAGAGTGTTTTCCTATTGTGCCATAGAACTGGCGGCAGAATTTAGGGGACGCCAAATTTTGGTAAAAAAGGAAAAAATGCGGAGGGGAGGGCGGCAAATTGTGGATAGCCCAGGGACAGCAAATCTTCAAATCCTCCTCTGGTTATTGGCTAAATCTTTATTGACTTGATCAAGCATCTTGACAGCTTCGGAAATAATTATATCGCTCGTTTGCAAAGTTTTGTTGATAATAATATTAAACCTTTGCTAAAATATTGTACCATGTCACGACAGAGCCGATAAACGTAAAGTTCTTTAATTCATCAATTCATTCAGTTCTTTAAATCAGCTTGCTTCTTGTGTCACTGTCGTAGTTGTTGTCAACAATTGAGGATAATACATCGTAAATTTTTCCCATATTAAAACGAAGTATTTTTAATGAGTCAATTATACTCTCACCTCGCGTATTTAAAAGCGCTTTTAATGTAAAAGTGGGTAGATATATTATTCATTATGCATTCAACCGTAATGTTGATGAGGAAAAAACATAAATTTCTTGAACAATTGAAAAAACAAATTGTTATTTCCAATGAGCATTTAACAGCATAATTTAAGCACTAAATTAAGGCTGTGAGCTGCACAAGGAACATAAGAGCACCAGGATTAATCTAAGGCTAAATATTTTTTTTGAAGGCCCATATTTTTTCCTCTGATATTTATCCCATTATCATACCCTTGGCGTCGTAAATCATCTAAATAAATATTCATTAGTTTCAGACATTCTAACAAATAATTTGCTAATCATTGTTCGGTAGTATCAGTAACCGGTAAAAAATTAACTAACTTCGGCCATCATAAAAGATTCTACCGCCACCTTTAAAAAATAACGATTACATAGTATACATAACTCCGCAAAACCGCAATAATTATACTTTTGTCAGCAGAATCGGAACTTTGCTCCTAATCTAAATGGGTTTCATATTTCATTTTCATATCGTAGGTGTAGTAACCATTAATGCCTTTGTAAAAAATACCGAAAGTGCACTTATATATTTTGTTATTTGTAGTTTTTTTAAGGACAAGAAGCACAAGTTTGAGCCTAGCAAGAGTTCGGCTTGCGCCCCTTGGACGTGGCGCCCGGGTGCTTTGCACCCGTTGCACCCCCGGGTTAAGACGGCCCTGACTGAGTGTTATCAGATACATTTGTCGAGACGCTAGATGTAGAAGAAGCGTTGTTCTTTGCTGCCAGTATTTCGAATTTTTCCAGAACTTGAAAGATATGTTTTGCTTTTATTTAAAGCACTTTTGTTGGACATTTTCTTAGAACCTGTTCAGTATGGTTGGCAAACGAGTTAAATTAATCACAACTTTGCGATGCATTTTTTATTACCGAAAGGCGCGAATTCTCTTGTTCTCTCATATCTAGAATATCTTTACAATTTCAACGACGTTTCTTACTGCTGAGTTGCTGGTCAGCTTTGATAGAAGTATGTACATAACTTTCAGTACTCATGTTAGCAAACTAGCATTAGCTTGTTGGATATTATATTCAGAATGCGTGACACGAGCGCAGGAGCCTCTTCATGTGTACTATTTTGTGCTTAGTCTGGGGGCTATCATTCCAAACAATTTTTGCATATGTGAATTTTTATGATTCGCATTTTTGCAGTCGCATAAACAAGGATATACACTAGATGAATAAAATAATCAGTTTCTTCGTTTGTTAATACTTCCATGTTGTCCAACTTCACGACGGCACTAAGGCAGTACTGTGTTCGGTGAAGTGTGTCGTCTGCCTCAATTGACGTTCTGTCGGGCAGCAATTGCAGTCACATCTCGTAATCAGTCTCATACAAATTAATACTGCAAAGAAGTGTTGTCTTCCGCTGCGGCAACCGCAACTGCCTTCTGTAGTCGTTATCGGAATCGCACCTTAAGGGGAAACATTCCCTGGTGCCTAATATATGCTGATGATGTAGTGTTAGTATATGAAATAGTAAAAGCGGCTTAGAACAAAAACTGGAAGAGTGGAAACAAGTTAATGAGGAAAGGTTTAAAATTTAGTAGGACAAAAACAGAGTATTTTGAATATTCATTTTAAGATGGAGTTACTACAAATCAAGTGATATCTTTCGATGGTGAAATGATTAAGCAAGAATTACTGATATGTGGCTGTGGGGTAGACGCTTAGGCATGACAAGTTGGTAAAGGGGATTCATATTGATATGATCCAAGATATACCTAATCTTTTTTTTATTTAACCTCCCAATTTATTTACAATCTGTAAAACAAGTTACAATGAGTATATTTTGTGACCACTAGTGTAGGTGGCTTGGAGAAAATGAGTCTGTAACCATTTTCTTTAAAGATACATATTTTACATAACTATAAAATTGTTTGTCTCTGGGAATTAGGGCACATAATTAAAATCTTGACTGGGTGTATTACGTCTAAGCCAGCGTCTCACTAGCTGTCTCATCAGGTTTCTCGCTAGTACATTAAGATGTTGTGTCAGTCTGTTTTCGTATATCTGAACCAAGTTACCAATTTCTTCTTTTACTGATGCAATTTCTATGTCGTGTCTAATAACATTATTTGCAACGTACCATGGGGCATTTGTAATTATTAGAAGAACCTTTGATTGGAACCACTCAAAAATTTCAATGTTGGAGTTTGATGCAGTACCCCAAAGTTGGATTCCGTAACTCCATGTTTAGGATTGCTTTGTAGACAAGTAGTTTATTTTTAATTGAAAGTGATGATTTGTAACCAATCAACCAGTATATATTGTTTAATTTGAGACTAAGTTTTTTACGCTTCATAAAAATGTATGTTCTCCAGTTTAATTTTTGGTTTAGGTGCATCCCGAGGTATTTGACTGTTGCTTTCCGTTTTAATTAGTGGTTGTTGATATATACAGTCGTGTTGTATATTTCAACTGTATATCAATCGTATTTACGATTTGTAAGGGTAATATGAACCGACTTTGTTTGATATGTTTGAAAACGCCACCGCTTTAGCCAAGTTTGCATTTTGTTGAGGCTAGTTTGCAGAAGTTGAGAAGCTCTCCGTGGGTCCTGATGTACTGACATCACTGCTGTGTCATCTGCATATGTAACTGTCGTGGTTTGAAAGTTTGTTGGTTAAGTCCGCTGTGTACAATAGGCACTGGCCCCCAAGACACTACCATGTGGGACTCTGGATGCAAATATAGTGACTTGCGCTTATCTTTATGTTGTACAAAAAAGTAACGGTTATGCAGGTAGGATTTTAAAATTACAAACTGAGTGAGAGGAAACATTTTTTTTTTAAATTTGTATAGAAGACCTGTGTGCCAGACTTCATCGAATGCTTGCAAGATGTCTAGAAAGGCGGCAGTACAGTATCTACATATTGTCTTCCAATGCTCGATTCACAGTTGTTCTATAATTGCATATTGGGATCTGAATCCAAACTGGTGGACAGGGATTAGTTCTTCGATCTGATAGGAGTGGTTGAATTCTTGAGAGTATCAGTTTCTCTAGGATCTTTGACACTATCGACAGTAAACTTTTGGGTCGATATGGTTTGACACCTTCCAGAGGCTTATCTGGTTTGGGAGATATAATCTTAAAGAGAAATGTAATTATTACAGTTAACCCCGCATTACGATAAAGGCAAGTAGAATGATGATGATTTGAAATTCAGTATCCAGAGAACATATTTATAATTTGAAAACTCTTTAAATTTTTTTCCTGGAAATTTTTGAGTCTTCTCTAGCTTCAGACAAGGTCGTATTAGTCTAAACTTCAGAAAAAAAAAAGAATAGCCTGCATGTTTTTATTTTTTATTTGTAAAAAGAAATGTTAACAACTATAAACTGGAAATACTGAATTTTTCATTTACATTACTTTACATAAAAAATATTGACATTTTCTAACATTTTCAATTTTCTTTCTCATTATCCCTTAAAACTAAACATATGTACAAATTAATTTATTTTATAATAATGACTAGATATTATAGTGATAAAACGGTACTTTCTTTTTGTATCTAACTCTTTTTTAATTGGATAATTACTTACATGTGAAATGTTATCAGAAAGATAGATCAGATTGCATTAGTTGATAAAACAGAAATTCCGAATTTGGTAATACCAAAGCATAGACAACGATTTATTATTTAAAATTTTTATATCTGTTGACATTGACACTTTATTTGAGCTTCAAGTTATGTAGTATTAATTGCACCACAATTCAGATACAGTAAAACCTGTCAGTAACGGCCACAAAAAATGAAAGAACTATTGGCCGATAGAGAAAGGTGGCCGGTATTGCCAGTTTTTGTAGTCTACATATAATTGGTTTGGGGAATTTTGAAACTGGCCGTTAGTACAGGTCTCCGGTTTTGGGTTTTGGCAGGTGACCGTTAACACAGGTTTGACTGTATTTCATAAAGTGTAGCTTGCCTGGGAGCTAACAGGGTAGGCTTTTAGGACCACTTCACAGGTCCGCCTTGGATCCAGGAAGAACGAAATATTGATCAATATTTTAGAAATAGTAAAAGGCTCCAGTTGTATGATACCTCAGTTTCATTATGTATTACTAAACTTTCCTTCTACCAAATTATCCATTTTAATTCTTAATTATCAGACTCACTTTGTGATCATCATCTTGGAGTTGGTTCTCCATTAAGCCTGATGCTGGCACAGTTGATATAATACAGATTTAGTATCGGTATTATTAAATCATTCGGCATTTAAAATAGAATTTACCTCATCTTCTTCCAGTTCACTTACTCAAAAGCCTTACTATGTATGCATCAGTGAAGCACAGATAAAGCTTGTGGTGTTAACTCTACAATATGCATAATTGCTACCTGAATCCCTACTCCCTTAATGTAGGCCTCAGAACCGGCATGTGTTTCTCATCTGCTTTGCTAGGTTTGGGGTATGGTCATCTATTATAGAGTGAAAATCATTCTAATGGATAATCAAGTACCTATGTCAGATTCTTTCTCAAAAGTTGCGTGTTTTTGTTTTGGTAGATTGTCCATATTTTCCACTGTATTTTTCATCAAGAATAATAATGTCATATTTAAAAATAATACAATCTCCAAGATAAAAAGAAAGTAACTTTTATGAAATGCTACCGAATAAATAAATAGTATACTTATACAAATAAATGTAATGTGGAAAGATACTAGTTCTTAAAGAAATATGGTCCATTTTTTGGTTAAATGTTAGTGCTTAAGTAAATTAAAATTTTATTTATAATCTACTACATTTCTCCAGTCTCCTTCAGTGCCTTTGTCGCAGTCGCGATCCTCTCTTTTAAGAAGGTTCTGATTTCACTGATTGGTTTAACAAGTATGATTGGTACATGATCGTCTTGTCTCTGAAATAAAAATAATAATGAGCAAATACGTGACTTCGTTATGAAGGAATCTTTTGGAAAAATGTACTCTTTACAAGCGAGTGATGAGCCAAATCTTAAACAGTTAATGTTAAAATATACCTAAACATTAGCTTAAACATAGAATAACTAATCACAATGAATACTTCCAAGTACATATTTAGAATACAATTTCAAAAGCCATATTTATTTAAAAATATGAATTTTTAACTTGTTTGTTTTTCATATAATACATATGAATCGGGGAAAATGCAAAACAAAAAAGTAGAAAGTTGACAATAAAAGAAGAAATACATGGATTTATTGACTACAAGGTAAGAGCTAATGAGACATAAAATCAAGCAGCTTTGCATCTTGCTACTAATATACCTGCATCATTAGATCCTGCATGTGATATTGAAATATCACAAACAAAAGATTTGGTGTATGCAAGAAGATCACATATATAATTCAAAGCCATGGAGTTGAGAAAAGCTGGACAATTAGAACCCCAGACAAAAGAACCTATACACCAAATTTGATTGAAATCTGACATCTCGTTCAAAAGTTATCGTGCTGTTAGTCACATATGTATAGTCGCCATTTTGAATGCCCGCCATTTTTGTAAAAGAAACAAAAACTAAGATGGCCTCATATCTACATTTGAACCTTTATATGATTAGTATATGAGGTCCAAATTATATGCTTCTACCATTAAATGCACAATAATTCTTATAATATTTGCACGAATCTGCCGCACATAGGTACCTACATGTGAAGATACGTTGCGCATATATTAAATGGTTATTAACATAACTAAAAAGTTCAAAATATTTCCTAAAAAATATTTTTACGCTCTTTTTATGGCGGTATTAATTTTTGGAAAAATTAGTACATACAGGGTGAAAGAATTGAAAAAAAAAACAACATATTTTTACATAAAAACCAGAAGAAACACAACTTCTTGTACACCGATTCTTCCGGTTCAAGACCTCGATCTTATACATAAAAAAATAACCTCTATACCAAATTTGGTTGAAATCTGACGTCTCGTTCAAAAGTTATCGTGCTATTAGTCCCGTTTAGTCGCCATTTTGAGTGCCCGCCATTTTTGTAAAAGGCAAAATCTGAGACGGCCTCATATCTAAATTTGAACCTTTATATGTGTAGTATATGTGGTCCAAATTATATACTTCTATCATTAAATGAACAATTGTTTCACATATCGGCTTCACTAATACACCTTTTTAAGATGAGGTTGTGAAAGTAGCTTTTAGGAACATAAAAATATACAGGGGGTGATTCATTAAAACTAAAGATCTGTATAGCTAAATTTATTTTTGTAAAGAGCCAATGTGAATTTAAAAGTTGACGTGTTCCAGTATTTTTTTAAATTGTATAAATAAGGACACAAATAATTTTATTCCATAAGTGGATTCCATACTTTATAATTTCAAAATTTCACCCTGTATTATTCTTAATATACCCTACATGATGTAGTTCGTTGAAATCAGTTTGTTAAGTAGCTTTTAAAAATATAAAAACATACTATTAAAAATAAACCTTAGGTACTCTGCTGGACTTGCATGAATCACCCTGTACATTTAAATTTATGTTTAAAGAGTGAAAATTTCCATTTAAAAATCAACGGATCCCAGCGTTTTTTTATAATTTTTTGAAACATGGGCAGAAATAATTTTATTCCATACTTGCCTTCCACACTGTATACATATATGTACATAAGAAAACAAAAACAATAAAGCTGGAATATTATCACATTACAGCAGTTAACAATATGAGAAAAGGAAGAAGAGAAAAATTATCGAATCTTACAAATAATTTGTTGTGAGTAGTAATCATAGATATAATAACCTGTAGATTAGGCTAGCTATGGGCCGCTCTGTGCATCGAGGTGTAACGCCGATATCAAGGACGCATTGGTCAATATTCATTTTGAATGGTCTAGCCATCTGTATCCGTCATATGAGCGGTATCGCTTAGTAAAAAGAGATAGATAGATCTCCGATAGACTCCAGCACGTTACGCTGTTTTGCTCAGTATGCCTTGTCTACGGTTAACATATCTCTGGTAGTAATACACTTATTTCAAAGCCTTCTTGGTTTTCGTGTTCAGAGGTAGATTAAATTGTTTAACAAAAACAGTTTTTCATAAGAAATGAATATTGAATCTATTGTGATTAGTGACGATGAAGGTACCGCTTCAGGAGGCTTCACTGAGAGGTAATATTTATTATTATTATTTAATTACGTAGGTACTTACTTGAAACAAACATTCTCCTTCGAAGTCAACTAAGTTGTATTTACGTGCCCTAAGTAAAATACCAACTACTTTGTCGGAAATTGCTGTGTATATCTGAAAGTAAAAAAGAGTTTAATTTAACCTTTTAAAAAACTATAAAGAAATAAATTGACAGCTGGAGTAGTCTGCTTAAGAACTGCGTTTTTTATTAACGAATAATTAATATTAGGTACAAAATAAACAAATTGTTAATTCAATTAAAAAAAAGGCCAAAAATATCTTTTTTGTTCCACTATTCATTTTATTTGTCTAAAAATTTAATTTTAATTTTAAAGGGTTTTGTAGATATTATGGTTTAAGTGCTTCTATCTATTCAGATTAGTACATACTCAAAGAACCATAATCGTATTACCAAAAAAGTAGTTCAGTATGACGAACCCACAAAATCTATATTTGTTTTGACACGATTCAAGCTATACATATTTCATATTATAACATCTATATTTCGTTTTTGTTGTCTTCCTCTTCTGTGACCAATGGGTCTCAGTGGCAGATCTGAGGTGAGAGAAAATGGGCAAATTTACCCCCCTAACAAGGTAAAAAATTAAGAAAAAAATTGTTGAAACATAAAAATATATTAGATGACATGAAACTTAAACCATAGACAGACAAATTCAACCCCATAAACTATTAGGAAAATTAATGCACATAAGATATTATTTATATGTGTTTTATGTAGTTTGAGTTTATCTTTTTTATGTCTTTTGATTGGTGTTTCATTGGAAGTTCCCATCCTAATGAAATTTCCCCTCCCAGGGCAAATGTGTAGGTCTATCGAGGAACGTTTTTTGTTGTGTCAGTTTGTTCCATTCGCATGCTCTTCCAACCTCAGACGTCTATCTTAACGTAACGTATTTTACGATATCTGGTTCCAGGTATATCCTATAAAGTTTGAAGTTGTATGATCTCGATACGTCATTGTCAATTGCCATTCGCCGCTCTATATATGCGGCTTAGTACAAGTAGGTATTATACAAGTCGCAAAAACCGCCAAGGTCAGACCGATCGAAAACTTTGGTTATGCGACGTTGTCAGATCAATCAGGTTTCAAAGGTTCTTCGGATTTCTGTTGGTTACCTATTTCATAGTAAAATTTCCTTTTGCTTCATCCTGCGTAGATTTTAGAACATAATTTCACGAGATTATAAACTTAGTGCACTATTTTTCATGACACGTGAAATATCATGTTTATTAAAAACATATTAAAAGTAATCTAAATAAACAACTATTCGACGAATTTATCTGGCAATGTCGCAAAACTAATGATTGCGTGCACAATATGCATTTTAAATGGATGTTTACTCTTTGCACTAACGCGTTCAACTGAAGTCCCCTCTCCTTCATTTGCTATCTGAGTGACCTTCGCAGTTTCAGATATTTCTGTAGAATTAAGTATACTTTTCTTTCAAAATATTATTAACATATTTGCGCATTATTTTTTCTTATAGTCCATGTTTGTGAACCTTTATTGTTGTGAAGACATTTAATACTTTATGTTCCTCGACATACTTGAGGATTTAAAAGGAGATTATACACCTATTGGTCGTATAAAGTCTGCGGTTGATTTCTGCGGTGGTGTTAATTTCAGTGTGGACGAGTGCTCCCAGATATACAGTAAATTCGTTAACTGCATCGATGCCGTCGTTTTCTATAAAAAGTGGCCGTAGGATTTATGGTTGCGTACTTATTTCCATGTATTTTGTTTTATTGGTGTATACTAATTAGTCCAATAACACTAGTTTACAACCAATTTGCGTTTAGAATGCAAAATGCTGTGTTTTGTTCATTTTTGCTCTCTGAATATGATTATGATGGTAAAAAGTTCATAACACGTAAGATTTTTGAGTTATGATTAAAAAAAATGAGTTGTGATTTTATGTTATGATTATTTTACAATTTTTTTTAAAACAGTCATTTGTAATATATTGGGGCGTGATCTTATCAAATTAACGTTTTTCCTAAAAATTATGCATAATTTGACAACACTGGGATATCTAATGTCTACGAATAACACATTAACATTTAAATAAAGAATAAATCAAAGGTAGTCCTTAATCAGTAAACCAACCTATTTAAACTTTAAAGCCCGGTATTTTATGTCTCGATTAACAGCCGGTTAGTTAACCGGGGTTTAATCGGGTTTAATTTAATTATAAATAAGTATAATAATAAAATTGTAATTGCATTTATTACAACGCAAGAGACCCTAAAGAGGTCCCGATTAAACCTCGGTTAACTAACCCGCTGTTAACCGAGACATAAAGTACCGAGCCTTATAGTTCTAAACCATTTTAACGACTGTTACTCCTGTATGACAAAAGTGTCTGGGTTTTCACGGAAGAGCAAGCATAAAATTGAATACCCAGATATTAATTACCTCAGCAATAAAATCGGTTTTTCATGGAGAAGATTTACCAGTTCCAGGACCTCGGCAAATTGGGAGAAAGATTTGGAAATGTGTGGTGATAAAAGTGAACCTGATGATGTATCAGAAAAGACTGATTCTTATTTTCCCGAAAACGACGAAAAAGCACCTTATTGCATCCAACAAGCCGAATTACATGATTTAGTTCGAGACCTTCACTTGTAATGTACATATTATGTGACATATATGTTACTAGTCGAGGAAATGAAGCATTTTGGCTCGCAATTTTTTCGTCCAGCATGGATTTACTTGAAATTTTCACAGAATGTAGGGAATAGTCCAAGGATCATTTTCTATATCATGCTGCTGTACGCTAAAACCTTGGGGGTAGTTGACACCCCATCTCGGGGGTGGGAATTTTTTATTACATTTTAACTATGTAAATCGATGTAAACTATGATTTTAAGAAAAAAATGTTTTTTACATTTTCTTCGTAAAACTAATATTTTTCGAGTTATTCGTGGTTGAATGTAACAGTTTTTCGACGAAAAAATCGACTTTTTAGAGGGTTTTTTGAGAATAACTCGAAAAATATGCATCTAATCAAAAAAACTGTAGGTATCAAAATTGTATCTTTTAGTAACACAAACGAAACTGTTTTTCTATAATATTTTTACGACCAATACAAACTGAGATACGGCATGTTAAAGGTTAGCTTTTTCGTCAAATGCATAATTTGAAATATTCAAAGCCAGATAACGGGAAAACTTTGCATTTTTCCAGGAAAACTTACATGATGTTTTTTAAAGCATACAATAAGATCTTTCAAAAAAAATAATAAAAAGTTTCTAGCATAAAAATTGAGCAATTTATGGTAAAAAATAAAGTCGGTACCTATTTTTCTCTTCGAAAAAACAGTGAAAATAACCCCCTACCTACCCTTATAACTAAAAATTGGTCTTCGCCTTTCTGTAATTCCTTTATATTTATACTATAAATACACCCAAGAAGTTTGACCTATTTAAAAGGCCTAATTTTAGAATAATTGGAGTTTAAAGAAAAATTGATTTTTTGCAATTTTGAATTTTGTATCATTTTCTTCAAAATATCTCCGAAAATACTGGAGATACGAAAAAAATGATAAATTACTAAATTGTAGCATTTTTAATAGCTAAAATTTCCTAATGCATATATTTTCATTACAGTGAACAGTTAGCGAGATATAGCTGTTTACAACATCTATTTACGAGCAAACATCCCCTTATTCGAGCCCTTTAAACCCACCTCAATTAAAAATTAAGGGATCTTACGGAATTTAATTTACACAGTATTATTACTCTTCAAAAATCCTACAAGACTGTAATTGAAAAAACTTTTTATCGCCAAAAATGAAGGAGCTATGTTTATAAAACTAATTTTTTTTTTCGAAAAATTTGAATAGTCCCCTTATATGTAGAGCATTTTAAATGTACCTATATAATACCACAGAGCCGGTTTGTATACTGGATGACTATTTGTCTGTATATTTTTATATATTTTTAAATTCGTATTTTTGTGTAAATAAATGTTTTTGTAATTCTTTAATTCTACTTTTTTTCTGTATAGATCTATTAAATTGTCTACTTTTAAAAATTGCAATATTATTAAGGGTGGTTTTTAAGGGTTGAAATATTATGATATTATATCCTAAAGCATAAAACAATCATTATTTAACCAGTCAAAACCAAATTTTACCTATATTAAAGTTTACAATATTTTTATATAATTTTTGACAATAAGGGTAGTTTACACCCCTAAAAATAATCAACGCCCTTTAGCATGATATAGAATATGAAGTAAAGGGTAAGATGATCCTAACCCCAAATTTTTATGTAAATTGATGCAAGCCGAAATTAATCTTTTAGGATAAGCAAACTTTTCATATATAGCTCCAACAAGGGTGGTGTTAAGGGTTGAAATATTGTGATATTATATCTTAAAGCACAAAACAATCATGTAACTAATAAGAAGCAAATGTTGACAATATAAAAGTTTAAAATGTTATTTTATAATTTTTTACAATTAGGGGTGGTTTTCACTCTTAAAAAACCAAAAGCGTACAACGGCTCAATATAGAAAATGAACGAGAGGGTGAAATGAGCCTAATCCCAAATTTTTGTACAAATCGATGCTGGACGAAAAAATTGCGAGGTTTTGCCATTTTTCCAGCTTCATTTCCTCGACTATACAGATTATGTACATATGTACATATATGTTATAATATGTACATACGGTATATATACATACAAGCATACATATGTGGCATATGTACATATGTGTCATACATTCTGTGATATGCTTAACCCTAACGCTTTGGTCACACGGGCGATTTTTTACGGCGCGATAATTGGTGGAGTAGGTAGTCAAACCAATGGGCGCCGTAAATTATCGCGCCGTAAAAAATCGCCCGTGTGGCCAAAGCCTTAGGTTCTAGATTACAATAATGGATTTTTTAAATGGAGTTTACTAGCCAGTAAAACTTATAATATTTAGGAACAGTAACTAGGAACTATCGTCGTTTTTTACGTAGCAGGATAACATGTGTGTTTGTGTTAATCCAAATAGTGTTATGGGAAAATTGGGATATGCACAAAATTGTGTACAAAAGACTTACTATAGTTTTTGTTTCTAGTTCTGAACTTATGTGTATATAGTATATAAGAATTTTTATAATAAACAGCAATATTTGATGCATTCTAAACTCCAAATCTAACATTTCACCTGACAAGATAATGTACGGTGGACGCCTACGCAGAAATGCGCGGCAATTTAAGAAGAAGATAACTCAAAATATATATGTGGTGGAACATTTTGGTGTTTGAATTCGCATTCAGGACGCTTTAAACCCCTCGGTACAGCCATTTTAACATCAGTCGCAACTTTTTTTCATTTATTTGTTGACTAGTGTAATTATTGTTGTAGCTGCTTGTTTTACTTCTACAACCGTCTCTCATACAGCGTTTTCCATTTTCCCAACAATGTTGATGTCATCAGCATAAGCAAAGATTTGCACTATTTGTTATATATTGACCCGGTAGTTGTGATTTGTGACAGATTTGTGAATTTAATATTTATTTAGTTTAAAAATAAAAAAAGATACTGAACTAGGCAACAATAAAAAAGTAGAAGAATAGGTATGTACCTACATCTATCTGTGGACTTCTAAGTGAATGGTATCTTTTTTGTCCTATTCATATTATTGTTTTTATTTTGTGTTTTATGTAAATTATTTTCAATGTGGCTAATTCTTTATTCTATGATTCCTGATGTTTTTACTTTTAATCCATTCCTTGCAGTATTATAAACCGCTCGTTATCATAAGCTCTTCTGATCCGTCTTTCGCGGGGGATCACACCGTATTTTCTTTTTTCTTGTTTCCTGCATATTGCTTCAAATGTTGTGCGATTTGGCCCGATTGGTGATTTAGCTCCATGGCTTTATATTTTCTATTTTTCTTGAGTTAGGTATCTTGATTCTGTTGATATTTTCTCTGGCTGATCTTCCTATCTGCACTTTGGTCTTCCTCTAGGTCTTTTAATTTTATAAAATCAATGGAAAAATTCCAATAGTTGGCTGTATACCATAGTTTAAAAAAAACTCATACAGAAGTAAAAACCTCAAGTTGTATACTGGTATAAAATGGTTTATTAAAAAACTTCATACAAAGTCATGCAAAACGTTTTCGTTCTAATTCAGAACATCTTCAGTGCCTAGAATGAAGTATTTCCATGTTAGTTGCAGGTAAAAAAGTTAAAATTGTTACTCTTAATTAGAAAAAACATGTGGAGAATACTTACATTCTGCTGAGTAGTTGAAACTAGCACACCAATTAGAGTGGTAACATTATAATATATGGATTACATGATATATTTAAATAAAATATGGTGAATACCAGTCGATGTTGAAGGATTAAAATAGTACATGCTTAAAGGGCAACATGCTTCCCTGTACAACCAACCTCAGTTGGTTTGTGCCCATTGAACTGGCAAATACCTAGTTTTTCGAGCAGGGAAGCATGTTGCCCTTTACGAATGGACTATTTTAATCCTTCAACATCGACTGGTATTCACCATATTTTAGTTAAATCTATCATGTAAACCATATATTATAATGTTACCACTCTAATTGGTGTGCTAATTTCAACTACTCAGCAGAATGCACTGAAGATGTTCTGAATTAGAACGAAAACGTTTTGCACGACTTTTTATGAAGTTTTTTAAAAAACCATTTTATACCAGTATACAACTTGAAGTTTTTACTTCTGTATGAGTTTTTTTTTTAAATTTTATATTTCCACTTTTATATGCTCAATATTAATTTATCTTCTTGGATTTTTTTTGGTTCAATTATTAGCATGTCATATTATCATGTCGTCAGCGTATCTTGTAATTTGTGTAGAGCTCTGTTTTTTAATCGATTCTTCCAGTGCTATGTTAAAAAGTGTAGTAGACAGGTTGTCACCATGTCGAACTTCTATTTCTATACAGTCCATCTAATTTACTTACCGTTCCACGTCATTATCTACGCCAGAGATCTAAGTTGACATAGTTGCCAAAGTATAAAAATAATCCTGAATCCATTTTAAATCAAATAGATCACATAATTATTGTAAACGTGGATTATACAACAAAACAAATTATTATTCAATGTAAATAAGTAAAAACTTAAGAAATAGAGAACAAGAATTAAGTTATAATCTTTTAAGATTTGCAGTGCAAGCGTTTTTTCACTGCATTGTTAATAATTAAAAAACGGCTCCGAACTCTTGGCATGACGTCGGTAGGTTTCTTTTAGGTCTGGATCCAGCGTATAAAATAAAAGCTGATTAATAGCAAGCTGAAAATTTGTTAATAGCTTAAGAGTGTCTAGTAGGACAAACTTTGATATATGGGAACACTGGAACATGGGAAGTTTTAATTGTGAAACAGGTTAAAAATTTTGAACGGTCAGACCACGAAAACGGCACATGTATTTTGCCGACAGAACAGACTTAAACTCTCCGAACAGAGATTAAACTCTCATGCAAAAATCAGACTGCTATTTATCACCAAATGGGCGTTTTAATGAGTGGAACATGTAGATTGTGTCAAATGACAGGAATTATGACAGGTGATAAATAGCAGTCTGATTTTTGCATAAGAGTTTAATCTCTGTTCGGAGACTTTAAGTCTATTCTGTCGGACAAAATAAATGTGCCGTTTTCGTGGTCTGACCGTTCCAAATTTTTAACCTGTTCCACAATTAAAACTGCCCCTGTTTTAGTGTTCCCATATATCAAAGTTTATCCGACTAGACACCCTTAAGCTATTAACAAATTTTCAGCTTGCTATTAATCACCTTTTTTTTCATACGCGGGATCCAGACCTATTGTATTATATCTACAATAACAACTAAAAAAGTTGTCAGATACCTCGATTATTCAAAGTCTTGATAAAATTAGGTGAAATTTATATTTTTATTGTAGAGGATCTTTTTATAGTAAAGTAAATAATAAAAACAGTAAATATAATAAAACAGATACTTACAGTAAAGAATATAAACAAATATGAAGTGTCATCACCGCAACTGTCAAATAAATGTTGCCAATTTATTCTAAAATGTCACCTTCGTTCGATTACACTTACAGTGTGATCCGAGCAAATGTGCTTCATAAAAACGCTTTATAATCCTTTTATACAAATTAAATGAAACATAATATTGTGTATTTCTTTAGGTTAACATTAATAGAAATCTTCAAATATTATTTCTACGCGTATATATTAAAATATGTCTACTGGCTGTAATTCCAGTGTACTCGGCAAAGTGATTCTAAAAAAGAACAAACCTACCGCCTAAATATTTCGTGTTGGTATCATGCGACGTCACAGGCTATGACGCGGATGAAGTGCAACGGTTAGTAAATTAGACGAAGTATATATTGAGAGTTTCTGTATTATTTTTCTTGTCTGGTATAGCTTCTGCTACAGAGTTTTCCCTTGCCATTTTTGCTAATCTAATCAGTTTTGTGGTATATTCATGTTTTGAATTTAGAGTAAGAGTTGGTGTCTATTGAAAGGGTCAAATTCTTGCTGTAAGTCTATAAACAGTAGATGTAAATTTATAATAAGTTGTTTTAGTAGGAGTAGGTCAATGGCGTCTATATAATAGCTGCTACTTTTCATTTTATGAAGCCTTATTGGTATTGTCTTAATGTATTTTCGGTATATTTATCTATTCTCGATCTCAAGATAATTGTGAATATTTTGTATGTCAGTAACATGATTCCTCTATAATTACTGGTATCACCTTTTTTATAGACCGTTATTATGTAACCCTTATATTTGCCCCATATTTTCCGAATTCCATATATTTTTTTTATTAGTTTGTTAATCCCGTAGGTACGTCAGTTCTTCTCCTCCATTTTTTTATTAATTCATTGTTGATTTCATCCGATTCTACTGCTCTTCCTGATTTCAACTTTTTCAATGTTTATTATAAGTTCTTTATTAGAAATATTAACATCTAAACATATTAGAACGTCCATCTTAATAAAAATTACATTTTAGAGTAAAGGTTTAAAATTTAATACCAAGTATAAAGTATGTACCTATACATACCGCAAAGAGTTCTCCAAAACTGATGACTATTCTAGGATCGTTTGGTTTTTCTTCTGGACTAAAAAGACGTTCACCACATTGAGATATAACTTCACATAATTCTAACATTTCTCTACTAACATGGATAGTAGCTTTAAATGCTCTGATTTCTGAGAGCGATCCTTTTGGAGGCCTGGAAAAAGACAAAAATGACATTAGCATAATATTTTCTTTATTTCTGGAATTAAAGAAGCATTGATAAATAACTAATAAATAAATTAGTTTGATGACCTGAATCATTCATTGTTCTTTTTTTTATCATGTTTCTTTCGGTCCTATTATTTTCTTCATTTCGTCTTTTAATTCTAGCAGATTTTCTTCTGAGCTTATTGTACTAGTGTTCAACCTAACTATAAACCACTCGGTTATATTGTTTCGGTATATGTTTTGTGCCTTCTAATATTATGTGCTATCGAATTTATTTGGGGTAAATTTCAGTCCCATTCCCTCCAGAATCCACAATTTAAATTCAGTTTAAGTAAGAGATCCTAAGAATCCTCTTCTTATCTGGAATAATATGTTTTGGAAATTCAGTATTTTATAATAGTCATTCTAGCCCAAGTTTGCACGAACAATAAAAAAGGTTTTGAAAAAAGAAAGCGTATATTACTGATTAAAAACATAAAGGTTCTTACTTTCCATATTCCTCTTTCGATATCGTTGGTCGGTGCAAACCTCCTGCTTGTTGTCCGTTTGAGAAGGGATTTACAGCTTGTCCTTGAATGTGTTTATCAGCTACTTTGTTAAAAAGAGCTACTTTGGATTTAAGAGGTGAGTCCTGAAACAAAAAAAGGCCAATTAAAAATCTATTTTATTCCCGATTCAGATTAAATCAAATAATGAGTTGAATCGAAGAAACTGTACAAAGTCTCAGAAAGTATGATTGGAGTTTTTTAATTTCGTGTAGGATCTACGTTGCTCAATAAATAAATATTTTTGACGCATTATGAATCGGTTGGTCATTAGTGCATATGTTAAAGCGTACTGGCCAGAGTACTCCTCCTTGTAGTATTCCGTTTGTTTGGGCACGGCACCTACTTGTTTTCACACAATTTGTGTTAACAGTATAATATGCGGCCATTAAATCAATGAATACCACTCCGGATTTTAATCCCTTTTGATATCCTTCCTCGATGTTCTGGGCAAGATTAAGTATTACATAATCTTCCTGTTTCATAGCCCGTTTAATATCTTTGTTCCGTTCAGCTTGAGTGTTGCACACAGAAGAGAGATAGAGCAGTATATTTTTGGGTCCTCTGGATCCTTTGCTTGTTTTAATTAAGGTATCACTTTAGATTGTCGCCATAGTTTTGAGATCTTAACCTGTGCCCAACATTAATTTAGGAGATTTAACAGTCATGTTTTCGAAAAACTACTCGTACTTTTAAGGATGTTATTTCTGATGACATCCAGACCTGCTGTTTTACCTATCTTAAATTCTGCAGTGGCGATGTCCAGTTCGTTCATTGTATACCTATTCCCGGTCAAATTTATCAGGTTCCAAATACTGACTTTTATTTTCAAACTGATTTAGGTGTTTTTATCCTTTACCCACTCTACGTGGGCTACTGTAAAAGTTGTCTAGCTATCTGATTTGGAGTTACCTGGACCTGGATGGATTGCAATGTTTTGTCTCCGACCAGACTGTTGGTTAATTTCCATGCATGCCTGCTATTGTATGTCACATTAGTATTTTCAACTGTCTGTATCCATGCTTTGCGTTTAGTTTCTGATAGTACCGCGACTGTTTTCGCCCGATTCAATCGTCGCGTCGTTAAAGATAGGGGGTTACCATCTATTAACTGGTCTTTCATGACATTACACCAGTTTGATTACCTTCACAAGTAGAGTCTGGCTTTGTGGATGTTAGGTATTATTCTAGTCTCTCTGAAAATTGCTGCCAATTGGTTTTCTTAAACTTAAAACCTCTCCTGAATGGTATTATCTTTGAATAAACAGCTGCTCATGATGGGTGTGTGGGTTATGAGAATTTGAGATTAGGTCTTTTGACGCATATTCTTGACGTGCATATCCGTGACGAGTGTTGGCGATCATCATGGCAATCCTTATTTTATCTGCAACAGCGCGTATGTTTTGTTAAATCAGGTTCTGAGGTTCTTTAACCAGAATCTTCTTCTCTCCATATTTCTACTCTACCTCTACTCTTTCTAATAATTTCCCTTGCAGGATGGCTTCTGAAAGGGCATATCTGGATCTGAAAGGGCATAACATCTCCAAAGTATTGTAACTTTCGGGATGTGATGTGGTCAGTACCTCTCGGTTCTTCTTTATTTTTCTTAGGACCTCCTTATTTGTGACTCAGTCAATCCACGGGATTCTAAGTATTTTTGACGTTTAAGTTACTAATATAACTGAAGACATAAGTGGATAAAGGTCATATGTCACAAAATAATGTTTTTGAGTAATGAGCATTTTAGCGTCTTTTGTTCCAAGTTAATTATTTGTTTTATAAATTTTCATTGCAATACTGTTTTAAACAGGTATCTGAAGGTACTTTTTTATGCTTTAAATTAAATTTTAAAAAAGTTACCTAAAGCCAAATATTTCAAATTTTGTGGACATATTACCTTTATCCAAATAGTAAGTAGTAGAAAATTCTCCATATTTACACATTTGACGTGGATAAAGGTATGATGTCCAAACGCATTCTGGACATAATACCTTTATCCACCACAATTCGGAAATCATTGTGTGACATATTGCTTTAATACCTTCCTGTTATTTTTATTTTGCTAAAAATAGGTTATTTTAAAATTTAACAGGTTAAACAGCATATTACAAGACCAAAAAGCTAACAAAACAATTTTCTCAAAAAATGTGACATATGACCTTTATCAACTTATCTCTTCAACTAGCAAAGTATGATGTAATATGAGATCAATTAGGTACGTATTTAATTTGATTTGTATACCGCTTTTGTTTCTTTTGACGTGTTTACTTTTGACTATTAATATAGCTACATTACAGAGAGCTCTTCTATGCCACCACGGATCCTTCCAAATGCTCTTTTTCTGTAGCCGTTTTCCGTCTCTTACTACTTAGTAAATATGTTCCAGTTATTTTAGAGGTACAGGAAACTCACCTTTCAAAATCAAAATTTAATAAAACTCGTTTACAGCTAACATCTGCAGAAAAGCCCATAAATAATTCCTTGGTTCAAAAATCTACTACTTATTTGATATTGACCCCTGACAATGTTGTAAGTTGACATTGAAACTAAAATAATAATTGTAAAAAGATTTTGGTGGCTTTGGCGGATGTGGGTATGTTGCTGTTGGACCGTAGCCAAAACCATTTATTTGCGCGTTTTATTTAGACAGTGTCCTAGGTAATTTCTTTTTACCAAAATGAAAAGAATGGTTGATATTTAGAGAATATATTTCATCGCAACATTTGAAAAACATCTCATAAATTACGTGCCGATTTATTGATCGTGATAAGTAGATCAATATAAGTTAAAATACATTTATTTTGCCACTTTTTTAGCACTATTAATCATAACTAAGGTTTAGATAAACTTTTCAATATGTTTAACAATTGTTTGTCTTTTCATTTAGTTTTATTTGGCGTGCATTATCCAGTATTGCATTTCTAATTATAAGCAAAACGAAATCCGGAGATTTCCAAGAATCGGAGATCTAAAGATTTCGTACATTGGAAACAATTTTTGGTCACAACCCAAATCCGAGCTTTCTACAATTTACAAAGCAAACGGCGGTAAATGAATAGAAGGAATCTACAATATGCATTCCATGAAACGTTAATTATTTATCTAGGTAAAAATCCAACGAATTTGATTCCTATATTACTCAATTAATTTGTGAATAAATGAAGGTAAAGATAGTTAGTCCAGAGAAATAAGGATTTTCTCGGGACACTCAAAGATCCAGGTAGCTGACTACTTTTTTAGTTATTGTAGACCTATAGGATGATAACCTACCTGTTTCCTGCCTAGAGTTCGCGTCCGTTTTTTAATTATTAACAATTTAGTGCAAAATTCGCGATTTTTTTTCGATTTTTTGTACCCCATTCAAAAGCTAAATAGTTGAAATAAAAATACAAAATTTAATTTTTCAGAACATTGAAAAACCTTCAAAATGCCGGTTTTGAAAGTTAAAAAGTTAATTTGTAGCTACGCAATCTGAAAAATAAGTGAAAATCGTTATTTGTTAATAACTTTTACTAAAACTACCTTAGAACTTTAGTGCTTCAATCGAAGTTGGGTATTGGGGTACTTAACAAACCCTCAAAATTTGAGACCGATCCATTAATTAGTTTAAGAGTTATTCTATTTGTTTATCCCAGAGACCTTTATTTTGCATTAATATAAGACAGAAAATAATGAAGATGGGGCAATTCTGAGTATTCCAAATGAAAATAGAAGAGTGTAGTATTAAAGTGTAGTATCAAAATGTATTAAAAAAAGATAAAACAATTAATTAATATAGTCACAAATTCTGTATAGTCAAAAATTTGTAGTTTATAAACATTTAGAATAAATAATTGGACGAAGGGAACCATTCTCGTTGGAACTTTACCGCGCTAAGCAAATGGGACGTAAATTATAAATTGTAAAATTCCCTCATCTTCCTTAGTCTCAGCATCCGTATGGCTTGCAAATTGTAGAAGCCTCAGATGTGTAACCAGAGAAGGTTCCCTTTGTTTTCAATGTGGTGAGATGTAGAGTAACATTACGTTGTTTTATATGCCATTAGAGTGAAAACTTTTGTATTTAGAATAACTTTAAAAATGTTGTCCGCAGAAACAATACTTTTATATATTCGAAAAGCTAGTATTTTAAAACGAATTTTCAAATAAAAAAAATTAGCCTGGGTTCATTTGGGACAAAGTTAGCCATGTGTTTTTTTAATTCACAGCTAATTTGTTTATAATAATTGAGAAATCTCATTAATGCCATTTTAAAGAATAAGATTTGTATTTTTTCATAAAAATTTTTCAGAAATATTGTACCTTCATCGCACCCTCTACGATTTTTCAAAAATTTAGTTCAAACGATTACTAGGGAGAAGCTACAAATCCACTGAGTTAAAATACCGAAAAAGCAATTTCATACTAATACAATTTTCTGTATCTCCGGATCAACTCAATGGATTTTGATCTTTCTTTTTAATTTGTATGTAATTTCCACGCACATTTTCAATATGCGATTTATTTATAAATTTATTAATTAATAAACAGTCTAATTTGTTTCAACAATTCTTGAAAAAATATTTTTTTTACAAAAATCTATTTTTTTAATCATAGTATCATTAATGATCATAGAAAAAGTGAAAGTACACTGTAATAAATAAATTATTTTTTCGACGACCGTTTAATAACATGCTCATTATACGCTATTTTTTCGTAGATAATAGCACCCATTACTGTACCCGTGAGTAATAATTCATTACTCACGGGCTTAAGTTAGATTCAAATGGCGCATGCCACTTTTAATATTAATCGTATATAAACTGCAAATAAAATTACTTAAACCTGTTTATTTAATACAATAATTATTGTAATTTATACCAATAAGGCACTTCCAAAAATTTTTAAAGGAATTTTAACAGTAACAATGTCAGTATATTTTTTACGTTTATATCTTGTTTACTAAAAATTTTGACGTTTATCATTTAATTTAGTGACAGTGACATTAGCGCATTTTGTTTATGTTAATTGGAATTTATAACTAATATTGTGTTTGGTTTTCAAGTTATATTGTGTTAAATATGTTATAACATATTATGTATACCTAGTTTATATTATTATTTAATTTTATTATTATTAATATTATTATATTATATTATAGTTAAATGTAAATATACATTATACATTATAACTATACATAGGATATGAAATAAGTCCACCGACAATAGTTACTTTCCTAACTAGTGCGGAAAGTGATACTTTCACGCACGAGACTGCCGTTGACCCGAATGACGTGATAGCGGAGTTCGGGCACGACGACGATATTGGTTTCCATGACGACGATTCAAAACCATTGTAACTGTCTACTAATTTGACTTTTAAATATTATGTCAAAATAATTTTATTTCATCGACATATCGCGTTAATTTCATTAAAACATCAACACCCATGTGGTAAGACCGCTCCCGTCTGAAAAAAATTTCTGATTCGGTTTCTTTGTGGATTCCTATTCAAAAATGTCCCCATTAAACAAATCTGAAGGGTGCCGGGCGGAATTTTTGGGCAAAATTGTTTAATAGTATATTGTGCAACAAGTGCAGAAAGGTACTAATTTCTCACGAGTTTGAAAAGTTGCGGTACGAGCGCAAGCGAGTGCCGCAATTCAAACGAGTGAGAAATTACCTTTCTGCACGTGTTTCACACTATACTTTTTCTACAAGCACAGTTTTTCCTAAAAATAAAAATCACAATTTCCAAACGACGATTAATTATAATAGGTACCTATGTGATAAATTTTAATCATCATGTTTTCTTGCTCTGGAACATATATTTTTAGATTCTTTGGATCAGTCTAAACAAGAAATGTATCTTGTAATTTTTCTCAGAAATTGATAGTTTTGGAGTTATAGGCGATTTAAAATCTGAAAAATGCGAAAATACGCATTTTCGGGGCTTAAAAACTCATATTTAAATTAGGATTTTTGAGGTTACCAGATACTTAGATTGAAGACTGAACATTCAGCTTCAAGATTCTGAAGAGTCATCGCGTCTAACTTTAATTTATACCGTTTGTTTTTTAATTGTTAAATATGCATGTTTATCCGATTTTCTTGCCGGTGCGGCGCGCTCCATTTCAAAAATCTCCTATTTTCACCCGAAAAATATTTTTCTAGATTCTTTGGGACATTCTAAATAAAATAAGTTTCTTGACATTTTTCTCAAAAGTTAATAGTTTTTAAGTCATAAGCGATTAAAAATCCTAAAAATGACAAAAAACGCATTTTCGGATTTTAAATCGCTTATAACTTTAAAACTATTAACTTTTGAGAAAAATATCAAGAAACTTATTTTATTTAGAATGTCCCAAAAAATCTAGAAAAAATATTTTTCGGAGGAAAATAGGAGATTTTTGAAACGGAGCGCGCCGCACCGGCAAAAAAATTGGATAAACACGCATATTTAACAATTAAAAAACAACAGTATAAATTAAAGATAGACGCGATCACTCTTCAGAATCTGGAAGCTGAATATTGAGTCTTCAATTTAAGTATCTGGGAACCTCAAAAATACTAATTTGAATATGAGTTTTTAAGTCTCGAAAATGCGTGTTTTCGCATTATTCAGATTTGAAATCGCCTATAACTCGAAAACTATCAATTTTTGAGAAAATTTACAAGATACCTTTATTGTTCAGAATCACCGACAAAACTCAAATATATATGTTTCGGAGCAAAAAAAAGTGATCTTTTGTATTTGTTTAAAAAAATTGTTTAAACAATTTCTGCCCAAAAATTCCGCCCGGCACCCTTCAGATTTGTTTAAAGGGGACATTTTTGAATAGGAATCCACAAAGAGACCGAATCAGAAATTTTTCCATACGGGAGCGGTCTCACCTAGGGATGGGAAAAACCTACCGGTTTAAACCTAAAACCGGTTTTTTTACTTCGCAATAACTGGTTTTACCGGTTGTTTTTTGTCCCGGTTATAACCGGTTTTTTCTTTTTAAAGCAAAACCGGTTATTAGGTTTTTACGGTGTTTAGGATTAGGTTAGGTATTATTTTGGATCCCAATCATAATTATTATTCTCAAGTAATTATTCCAAACAAAACCATAATTCAAATTTTATTTTATTTTATAAAATACAGAAGCAAACTGAAAGTGCAATCTCACATCAGCCAGAAACAATTATTAAGTTTTATTATAATATTTCCTGGAAAAGGTATTTGTAATCATAATATTTACATAAGAAGTGATCTGGTTGAATTAGACGCAAACATCATCTATTTTTCACACTTAACCTTGACATTGAAAGTGGGTGAATGACTTTTTCTGATTACCAAAAATAATGCTCTGACTATGAATATCGAATTACTGATTACGAATACGAATCTCCAAGAATTTCGCTACGTTTTCAAAACGATACACTTCTACAGGAAGTATTAAATGAGTTAAAATGTACCTATTCTACAAATATACAAACGTGTTAAAAGTAATACATGTTCTTTCGATAGTACTAATTTTGATCATATTGATATCGAGTCGAATGGACTATCGCAAACTAAAGTGTATTGTAAATGTAACTTTGTAACCTATTGGATTAAAAAAACCGAAAACCGGTTTTTCCAAAAACCGTTTTTTTTGCCGGTTATAACCGCCAGGTTAAACCGTAAGCAAAAAAACCGGTATAACCGAAAATCGGTGTTTTGTCAAAAACCGCCATCCCTAAGTCTCACCACATGGACTATAAGATACATTTAAAATAAATTAGTAAAAATATCTAAATATTAGTTTATTGCATGTATTATAGTATATTAAAATGCCATATTAGAAGGTATTCTACTTTCCCGCACGCCGTGCGGGAAAATTTACTTTCACGCACTCCGTGCGGGAAAGTGCAACTTTCGGAAACGAAATGCGTGCGGGAAAGTGGCTATTTTAGCACGGCCTTAGAAAAAAGCCATTTCCTATTTATCAGATTCACTGACAGTAGGTACAAATTTAAGCTTATAATTTTTCGGAAACGAATAGAACTTATATTGACTATTTATTTGTTGTATTTTTACAATAAATAAGGATTTAGAAATAGTATTCAACCAATTATTCAGCCACTACTAGGGGTAAATAGCATTTAGGTACTTTGTAAATTATTATAGTTTAAATCTCGAGTAGTTGATAATTAAATTTTTTACTAATTAAAATAAAAAAGGTCGTAGAAAAAGTATAGTATTCTACTCGCATGTAATGGCTATTATTCACTCTGATGAATTACGACACTCGCCTACGGCACGTGTCGCAAACTTCATCATCGTGAGTAATAGTCATCATTACATGCTCGTTGAATAATATAATATTTATTAGATTATTTCATTCATAGGAGATTCTGACCAATAGCAAGCTACAGAAATCTAAATTAAATCGATAATTTTTGATAATTTCCCGTCGTCAAGTATATTACGTCAGATGCCCGTCGTTGCTACGAAAAAATACATTCAGTGACATTAATGACAATTAATGTTTTAAAAATTATAAAAGTGATGACTTTCAACCGTCAAATTAATATTTATAACAACTGTTTGTTTAATGTGCTAATTTGTACTTACATAAATAGATTACTATAAAATTTTGGTTTTGAACAGTTTTATTCATGAAATAATCGCAACAAATTGCACTGGATCTCTAAAATTAATATAGAATTTTTGCCCTCGTGACACTGACATAATTTCACTCGCCTTCGGCTCGTGAAATTTAAACTGTCAAAGTGTCACTCAGGAAAAATTCAATAATTTTAGAGCTCTTGTGCAATTACTACTGATAATTATTTATTGAAGATAATTTATTTTTTAAAGCATACCTTAACTTTTTATGTGATTAATAATGATAGTATGATTAAAATTATGGATTTTTGGGAAAAAATTATTTTTCCAAAAATTGTTTAAACAGATTAGACTGTTTATTAATTAATAAATGTCTAGACAAATTTCATATTTGTAATGTACAGAAAAATTACATAGATACAAATTAAAAAAGAACGATCAAAATATATTCAGTAGATCCCGAGATATAGAAAATATTAGTATTTTTAAGTAGCCTTTTTTAGTTTTTAAACTCTTGAATTTGTCGGCTCCCAGCCCCCCCCCCCCACTTACCACGACTAGTCACCAATTGAACTACATTTTTAAAAATTCGTATAAAATACCAGCTTTTCTAATATGTAAAAGGTTTTTTTTGTACGGACAATATTTTTAAAGTTATTCTAAATGTATATAAACTACAAAATTTCAAAAATATGGCATTAGGATTTTTGACTATATTAGATATTTTTTTATTTGTTTTTTACTACGTTTTGATAGCATCAGTTTTCTACTTTCATTTGGTATAGACAGAATTGCCCTTTCATTATTTTCTGTTTTATGTTATTGCAAAATAAAGGTCTCTGGGATAAACAAATTGAATAACTCTTAAAGGATCGGTCTTAATGGATCGGTCTCAAATTTTGAGGGTTTGTTAAGTATAGTATTTTTACTACAAAAACGTTATTACGTAGGTCAAAATTTTTGACGTAAGAGAACTGTCAAAACATTAGAATGTGACTTTACATTATTGCCATATTTTTATAAACATGACAATAACGAAAAGTCACATTCTAATGTTTTGACAGTTCTCTTACGTCAAAAATTTTGACCTACGTAATAACGTTTTTGTAGTAAAAATACTATACCCCAATACCCAACTTTGGGTGAAACACTAAAGTTTTAAAGTAGTTTCAGTAAATTTTATTAACAAATAATGATTTTCACTTATTTTGCAGTTAGCGTAGCAACACATTAACTCTTTAACTTTCAAAAATCGGCATTTTGAAGGTTTTTCAATATTCTAAAACATAAGGACCGGTTGTTCGAACGCTAATCAACATTGATCACTATCAAATATTTAATTACTGTCACAACTGTCAATGTCAACTTTGGTTGGGTTGCTGAAAACATATTTAATTATAATTATGAGATTAGTTAGTCAATTAACATAACAATTATTAACATAATTGATTAACTAATTTCACAATTGCCATCAATAATTATGTTTTCGGCAACCCAACCAAAGTTGACATTGACAGTTGTGACAGTAAATTAAGTATTTGATAGTGATTAATGTTGATTAGCGTTCGAACAACCGGCCCTGTTTAGTAATTTTATATAAACTATTTAGATTTTGAATGGGGTGCAACAAATCGAAAAAATCGCATTTTTTGCACTAAATTGGTAATAATTAAAAAACGGACGCTAACTCTAATCACGAAACAGGTATTTTTCCTACAGGTCTACAAAAACTAAAAAAGTAGTCAGCTACCTGGATCTTTGAGTGTCCCGAACATGGTCTATTTCTAGCTTATTTCCCTAGAGTAAGTTTAAATTTTAGTGTCGATACAGAGAATTCTAAATGATAATTGGTAATTATACAGTGCGTCCATAAAGTAACGCATAAATTCGTTATTTCGTAAACGTGTTACTTTAAGGAAAATTACCGAAACAGGTCGATTTTTATTTTTAAATTACGGTTTTTTGGCATACATATCATACTAGTGACGTCATCCATCTGGGCGTGATGACGTAATCGATGATTTTTTTAAATGAGAATGGGGTCATGTGATAGCTCATTTGAAAGGGTATTCAATTCTCTATCCAATAATATAAACGTTAACATAATTATTTATACAGTGTGTTCAAAAAATATGTTTTTAATTAAAATAAGTGGGATAAAAAGAAGAATATAATGTAATTATTTAATTCAAAATACATTTTCCTACTCTCAGTAAACAGAAAAAAAAATTATTTGAAAAATAAACATTGATTTTTGCTTAAACGAAATGTTCAAACTGCCAAGCGACAGGTGGGTGGCAGCTTTAACATTGAATTTAAGCAAAAAACAATATGTATTTCTCAAATAAACATTTTTTCATGTTTTCTGACAGCAGTAAAACGTATTTTGAATTAAATAAATTACGTACATTCTTCTTTTTGTCTCAATTATTTTAATTAAAAAAATGTTTTATTGAACACCTTGTATAAATAATTAGGTTAATGTTTATATTATTGAATAGAGAATTGAATACCCTTTCAAATGAGTTATCACATGACCCCTATTCTCATTTAAAAAAATCATCGTTTACGTCATCGCGCCCAGATGGATGACGTCACTAGTATGATACATATGCCAAAAAATCTGAATCTAAAAATAAAAATCGACCCGTTTCGGGCTTTTTCATTAGTGTCGCTGGTTTACGAAATAATGAATTTATGCTTTACTTTATGGACGCACTGTATATTATTCTCTCTTTGAGTTGTATTTAATTTTCTGTACTAAATTTGAAATCAGTTTCTATCTGATATTGGGACCGTGCAAGTTCGGCAAAGCGACACCTGGTTTCTACGCTCAGCAACATTATTCGGACTTTTAATTATTATATTGGCCAATTATATTAGTCCTGGTTACTGGATAATATTGTCAAGGCCATAGTCCAAAAAAATAATAAGTAGAAAAAATAAGATTCGGGTTATGTTATTAAAACGTAAACAGTTGTATGTAGTAAATAAAATTAGTTATTAAAATACAGTACTGCAAGCAAAATACAATTAATTAAATTTACCTTTAGATAATAATTGCATATCATATCAATATTGTGGAGCAATATACAATTTTTCTTCTTCATTGACAGTAGATATGAAATATATGTCAATTTGACAATTTCAATTGACAATGAATTATTTATAGTCTAGGCGCCATATAGAGGTCACCGTGTCCTTTTCAATTCTGATGGACAAACTCAACGGTTTCTTATGGATTTTTGGCTGCTGATTACGAATTTCGAGGGTGGAATCCGATCCGAGTGGTCAAAAAATTGTTATAAACAATTTAATTGTTTATAAATTGTTTATAAGGCTCTGGCTCATAAACTAAAAGAGATAAAAAAATAATGTTTTTACTAAAATTTGTTCGTTAATGAAAAACAAAGAAAAAAACGTTTACTAAACTTAAATCCAACAATTAGAACTAAAGATATTGTAAAATTAGTGCACAATGCAAATTGCAAATTGCAAAATAAGTATTTCTCGAAGCTTTATAGATCGTAACTCGGCTTCTACGCCTGAAAATGAGCCCCAGAAGGTCTCATTTTAAAGTTAAATGAATATGCTTCCAAACAAAGTTTTTTAAATTACATTGTCTTCATTTGTTTTAAAGTTCTATCCGTTTGAAGTTGAAATTTTCTTAAAAAAATTGTACATTAATTTGTTTATAAGGGTTTCAAGCAAATTTGAGCTATAAAGATTTATACTTTAATTAACAATAATTATAGAAAAACTCAAAAGGAACATTTTGAGCTTAAGAAAATGTTCGTATGTTTATTTTTGCCCAAGATATCGATATTTTAATAGCGCGCTCTGAGGCGCGAGATTGGCTCACCGCGTAAAGGTTCATGCGCTAACTTCTCGATGCAAATTATAATTTCTATGTATAATATGTTATCTTCATTTTTCAGTTTTGAAGATCCTAATAAAATTGTATCATATGATTCTTATAAGTAAATCATCATACTGTACCTCGTATCACCTTTCATTTTATTTACTTTGTCTTCTATTTTTTTAACTAAATGAGAAAAAAAACATTAAAAACTAATATTTCAGAAATATAACTAAAAAGTGAGTTGATATTATTTATTAATACTATTTTATCTACTCTATCTCATATTATGTATGAGTTTTTAGTTTGTGAAAACTGTCATTATAAATAGCAGTGCGCGAAGGATTTAAAGTGTGCGCGAAGTAAAGTATTTTAAATGGGATTTACTTTTTCACACTGTTTTTTGGCACACATTCATATAATCAAATATCCTTAACTTTCGCGTTGTCATGGTGATGACATGTGAGCAATAAACTACAACAAAAATTTTGACAATTTTGTGGTTTGAAAGAAGTTAGAATTTTGAAATATCAAAGTTCTAAAAGTTGTAGAATAGAAATGAATTCCAGTGACAAAGAGTTACAGTTTGTTTATTTGTTTATCGTAGATAAAATATTGTATGAAACTGTGCGTGAAGTACTTTTTGCGAACTTACGCGATGTATAGCACTCGTTCCGCTGTCGCTCGTGCTCTAAACATCGCGTGCGTTCGCAAAAAGCATACTTCATGAACTGTTTCATAAATAACTATTTACAAACATTATCTTTCATGCATCTGCATCGAGGTATATAGAGAATCTCAGCTTTTTTACATCTGCATAAGTTCTTAGAGCAATTTTTACAGTTACATGATGGTACTGTCTGTTTTTGTAGGCAGTAAAACTAAAATTTTCTTTGACTTCAGAGTCTAATTATCTATATAATATCCATATAAAGTGGATCTAGTTCTTTTGCAACATCATCAAGGCACGTTAATTGTGTGTATGCCGCCACAACATAAATGCTCTTTTTATATGCAATGATGATGCTGTAAAAGAACTCGATCCATTTTGATATGGATATCCCATATTGGCTCATTTGCATGCGTAGAAGCCGAGTTACGATCGATAAAGCGTCGAAAAATACTTACATACTTGACTGTAAACCGATTTTGCTCCTCATAGCGCGCCATTAAAATATCGATATCTTGACCAAAAATAAACTAACAAATATTTTAAAAAGCTCAAAATATTCCTTTTGAGTTCTTATATCATTATTGTTAATTAAAGTTTAAATGTTTACAGCTCATATTTACTTGAAACCCTTATAAACAAATTAATGTACAATTTTTTTAAGAAAATTATAACTTCAAACGGGTATGACCTTAAAACAAATAATAATAAAGTTATTTAAGAAACTTTGTTTGGAAGCCTATTAATAAAGATTTAAAATAAGGCCTTCCACGGCTCATTTGCATGCGTAGAAGCTAAGTTACGATCGATAAAGCTTCGAAAAATACTTATTTTGCAATTTGCAATTTGCATTGTGCACTAATTTTACAATATCTTGAGTTCTAACCGTTGGATTTAAGTTTAGTAAAAGTTTTTTTCTTCGTTTTTCATTAACGAACAAATTTTATTTGAAACATTCTTTTTCATCTCTTTTAGTTTATGAGACAGAGCCTTATAAACAATTTATAAACAATTAAATTGTTTATAACAATTTTTGACCACTCGGATCGAAATCCACCCTCGAAATTCGTAATCAGCAGCCAAAAATCCATAAGAAACCGTTGAGTTTGTCCATCAGAATTAAAAAGGACACGGTGACCCCTCTGGCGCCTAGACTATTAAGAAAGTTACAATATTTCTCCGCTATTCTCGCACGATAGTTTCTCGTATCCCGTCCAAGTACTTGCACACCGCGAATAGGTATATTGATTTCTCATATAATTTTCTTCATATTACATGAATTAAGCGCGCAATAGGAAAATGAACATTTCTAAAAACCTCAAGCCGATAAAATTGACCTTGCTGGCACAAAACGACCACGTTAATTATGTGTTCTATCCGATATAGTCGAGGCATTGAAGCACAAAAAAAGGCCTTACTGTCGATTTTTGGCGCAGTAAGACGGATTTTAATGCAGTTTGGTGCGTTGGATTCGTGAGAATGTCAGGAAATTTTGTGAACTAATGTAATGAATAGGAAATCTGAAATTACATTTGTGCATAAGAAAAATGCATTTCAAAAGTGCATTTTGAAATAGGCAATTATTATAAATGTGCAACTCGGTAAATTTTCTTACTCGGGGTGGTTTTGGGGTCGCTGAAAACGAATATGAGGTCGGCGAGAGTGTGCAAACTACCTGGTGCCTGCACCAAGTGTAATAAACGTCTTCCTATGGAGTATTGTGGTAATTTATCATATAATTTGCTTAAACTCATTACTCGGGGGGTTTTGGGGTCGCTGAAAATGAATATGAGGTCGGCGAGAGTGTGCAAACTACCTGGTACCTGCAGTAGGTGTAATAAACGTCTTTTTTTGGACTATTTTGGTAATTTGTTAAATAATTGGCCCAAACTTGTTACTCGGGGGTCTTTGGGGTCACTGAAAATAAATATCGCAACGACTAAATTCTAATTTCATAGAATATTATAAAAAAACATGATTATTTTGTTCAGGATCTCCTTTTTTTAATTTGGCGCTTAAAATTATGTTGGCAGTATTGATACATTCCTGACTAATTTCATATAGGATTTATTGCTTTTCTCTCTCACAAGTTTGTATACACTAATATAACGGTTACACTGTGAGCAAAACAGAACACGTTTTTTTTTCTTATTTTGTTTTCCTGTTATTTAAATAATTTATTATAAAGAAGTTTAAAAATTTTTTTATTTAAATTAACGTGTCTCAGCAACGCAGGCCATTGACACGGTTACAAAAGTAAGGTTTACAATATGTTTAAATTACAAGAATTAAGAAAATTAAGAATTTAAATTAAGAAACTACAATATCAGCAAAATGATAAAACACAACATTTATATAGCGTAGTATAACCGAGAGTCTTTAAGAAACATTATCACATTATTAAAGTTACTATTATCACTAAGAGTGGTGGTTTGGTCTTCATCCAGTTTATGTTGTCTTCGGGTGTTCGTGTATCGCTGGTACTCAACTAGTATGTGTTTGACAGTGACACGAGTGTTGCAGGTATGACACGAAGGAGGATTTCCCTGGCTCATCAGGTAACCATGTGTAAGACGGCAATGTCCAATTCTTAGTCTTCTCATTACAACTTTGTCCCTTCTACAAAGTGCTGGTATTTTTAAGACAGGTATTCTGGGATGAATATTATGGAGTTTTGAGTTTGTTCTATTCCAGAGGTTTTGCCAGACTCTCAAGCACATTTGGTTTACTGTATGTTGTACCCCTTAGTGAAATTATTGACCACGGCTGCCAACTTCTTATGGTTATGTACAATGCCCCGATAAGTTTCAGGAAACCGAATATTCCTGAGCAGTTTAAACTGAGTAATATCCAATTAGCTGAAACTTACCGATACAGAATGTACTTAATGACTATTCCCAAAAATAAAAAGATTGTCATTGGAAAAATTCTTTCATCTGTTGATGCATTTACCCAGCATTTAAAAAGGGTATATTTACAAACACAAATTTGGCTGCATGGAGAGGACAGTAACATGAACCCAACCGATTGGAGATGGGAATTACAAAATAATATATTAATTCCAGTTAGAATGACTCAGCCACCTGGTCCTCCAAACATTTTAAATTTAATATTCTGTAGTTGTAAGTCAGACTGCGGCAACTCATGCGGGTGCAGGAAGCATGGGCACAGTATAAAGAGGGACACTAGAACCAATCTCCAAAAAATTGGAAGTAAAATCTTTAGTCGCGCATGGCGACCGCGCAATGTTCCCAGTCGCTTTTGCCCCACTCTCGCATTGCTAGTCGCGTAGAAACGTACGGGTTTTAACAGGGAAAACCCGCATCCACTACTGGTGAATTACCAATTGCGTACTGCCGGTATTACTTCTTGAGATCAAAGTGCCAACATAAAAGAGCTTTTACTGTCCCTCTTTATACTGTGGCATGGGTTAGTTAGCCTGCAAAAATTGTGCAGGCTCTGATTGAACAAATATTCCATCGGACTCGAGAGAGGAAGGCAAAAATGAAAAAGAAGATGATAATAATGAAGAAAATGAATTTTACAGATAAATTACGATAAATTTTGTATAATGAACTTTTTTAACCATAAATATATTATACTAATAAAAATTTATGTTTATTTATAATAAAAATTCCACCCTTTTCGCTATAGTAACATCGAAGAAAATAGATTACCCCAAAAACCCCCCGAGTAACGAGTTTAAACTAATTATATGATAAATTACCATAATACTCCAGAGGAAGACGTTTATTATACACGCTGCAGGCATCAGGTACTTTGCACACTCTCGCCGACCTCATATTCATTTTCAGCGACCCCAAAAACCCCCCGAGTTACAAGTTTGGGTCAATTATTTAACAAATTACCATAATACTCCAGAGTAAGACGTTTATTACACCCACTGCAGGCACCAGGTAGTTTGCACACTCTCGCCGACATCATATTCGTTTTCAGCGACCCCAAAAACCCCCGAGTAAGAAAATTTACCGAGTTGCAAATTTATAATAATTGCCTATTTTAAAATGCACTTTTGAAATGAATTTTTCTTACGCACAAATGCAATTTGAGATTTCTTATTCATTACATAATTTCACAAAAGTTCCTGACATTCTCACGAATCCAACGCACCAATCCGCATTAAAATCCGTCTTACTGCAAAAAAATCGACACTTCAATCCTTCAATGCCTCGACTAATAATATCCGCCGGAATTTCTGGAAAACCTAAACAACAAATTAGTGCATTAGTTTCAGGAAAGCGACCTTTCAAATATCACATAAAAGCGAAAATAAAATTGATAGCCACCAAGGTCTTTCATCAATAAAATCTAATTTTGAATGATAGTAAACTGAATGTTGGAAGTTAACTGTTTATATTAGACTTCAGACTTCAATTTAATTTTTATTCGTTTTTAGGGTGTTTATTCTATATATTTGTGACTAGTGGCAAAATATGGATAAGGGCTTGCTTGTAATTATTGGTGTATAATATAAGAGATATGCAGATGCAGTATATATAAAGAGTTTTGATTAATTCCTTTTATTCTTCTTGTATATTGTGTTTTAAGTAGGGACTTGAAGCTTAAAATATTTTTTAATATTTAGACATTCCTCACTTCAGATTTTTGGTTTGGCGCCAAAAACTTAAACACTAGATTAGAAACGCAGAACACCAACAGCTTGTTTTTTAAAGCTTAGGCAAGTATTTAAAAACTTTTAATAGAATTTATCTGTGACCGAAATGTGGAATTGCGGAGAGACAAAAAGTTTATTTTAAATTCGTACGCGTCATTACTAGTAAACATGAACGAATGTACGAAAAAGGAGTTTAGACGGGAGGAAGTTTGTTTTTAATCAAATTAACGTGATTACTAATTTTTCAAAGTTTGACACGAAGAATAACAACTCCATTTATTATAGAAACCTATTATAATATACAGGGAAAATTATGGAATAAATTCATT
The DNA here is from genome assembly GCF_917563875.1 of Diabrotica virgifera virgifera. NCBI lineage: Eukaryota > Metazoa > Arthropoda > Insecta > Coleoptera > Chrysomelidae > Diabrotica > Diabrotica virgifera. The sequence continues at coordinate 140,805,885 of NC_065446.1, read as the reverse complement.
TTTTCGAAAATGGGTGATTTTGGAAATAAGTCGCGAAAAAGGTCTAAATTATAAGTTTTTGACATATACATATGTAGGTATCATACAAAGTACTGATATTATCCATCAGGGCGTGATGGCGTAATTAATGATTTTTTTTTAAATGAGAATAGGCGTCGTGCGCTAGCTCATTTTAAATGTTATTCAATTATATTGTATTTAATTCAACATTAACATAATTATTTATACAGGGTGTCCAATTTTTTTTAATTATATTATATCTTAAGAAAAATGTATGCAGTTTATTTAATTCAAAATATATTTTATGACATATAAACATTAACATAATTATTTATACAGTGTGTCCAAATTTTTTTAAATTATAAGATATCTTAAGAAGAATGTATGTAGTTTATTTAATTCAAAATATATTTCACTGGTCTTAGAAAACAGAAAAAAAGTTTATTTAACAAAGTTTTCAACTTGTTCAATTAGTTTGTTATTTACTAATATGTTTATTATTGTTTATGCCTAGAGTGTTGTTATTCGTGATTACCATTGTTTTTGTTTTCTTTGCATTAATTTTAAGACCATGACCATATTTTTCACCCTTGTTCAGTAATTTGTTTAACAGATTTTGTAGTTCTTGTACGCTTCCGGCAATTAACACCATACCGTCGACATATTGGATATTATTAATAATTATTTCGTTCAGTTGCAGGCGTAACCATGCAGGGGGGTTTGGGGGTTATAATCCCCCCATTGGGATGTACTTCGAGCTCTATACGCTTAACACCCCCTTAATTCCATACCCCCCAGAGACCCTCCAGTAGTTCTAACTCCCCCTTAGGATCATCCTGGTTACACCGTTGAACTTGTAATACCTTCTTGTGCCTCATCCAGAGCTTGTGCAAATATCTCCTCTGAGTATAATCTTAGCTAACTCCACTTTGGATTTTTATGTTTCCCCGATCTTCGTTCTAATAAATGGATTTTGGTTCAAATAGGTATACTTCACGTATTATGTTTACATCATTGGGATCGAAGTTTTTTTTAATATTCTCTTAGTTTTTCGTGCTTTATTTTATCAAAGGCTTTTTCATAATCTATGTTATGTATACTAATCACAAATATTCACCTTTTTTGGACCTCGGCTTTTTACATGATCATGAGCACAATGAAACTAAACAAAGCCTCTCGAGTTTCCATACCTTTCCTGAAACCAAATTGTTCTGGCCCATATTATCTTCACACTTTTTGGAAATTCTGTTATGAATTATTTCATAACAGAACTCAGAACAGAATTTTATCAGAAAAAACTTTCAACATAAGACACACGATGATGCTGCATTAGAATCTAAAAATAGAGTAACTAATAAGATAGGAGTGTCTAGTGAACTTTGTGTAATCAGCAGGCCAAATATAATTGAAAACGGGAAAAGAAATCACAGAGACATTTATTAACCTAGGGAAAGATTAGGCCAAAGGCAGTTGAACTCTGTAGAAAACGAGTTTAAAAGGATGTGGTAAAGCATGGGACAACATGTGGAAAATGTAAAACATGTGTAAAACATGTGGAAAGGCAAATGGACCCGATGAGGTTCCTACTGAATTACTAAAGCTCTTGAATGATGAATCAATAGGTATAATATTGCACTTATTTAACACAGTATACAATACTGGTATTATACCTCGAGAGTGGCTACTGTCTACATTCGTTACACTGCAAAAGAAATCCAATGCAAAAGAATGTTCAGAACATCGAACAATATCTTTAATGAGCCATCTACTAAAGATATTTCTAAAAACAACCGAGTTTATCAAAAGTTGGAGTCAGATATTAGTAATACACAGATGGAGTTCAGAAAAGGACTAGGTACTCGAGAAGCTCTCTTCGGTTTGAATGTTCTTACACCAAGATACCTAGACGTTAATCAAGAAGTACATGCATGTTTTATCTATTTTGAAAAAGCGTTTGACAGAATACGCCACGATAGGCTAAGAGATTCTTGAAAGAAAAGACATAGATAATAAAGATCTGCGAATAATTCTCAACTTATATTGGAATCAGAAAGCTAACATCAAAATAGAAAATTAAATATCAAAAGCAATAGAAATACGTAGAGGAGTAAGACAGGGATGCATTTTGTCACCACTGCTATTTAATGTTTATAGTGAAATCATCTGTCAGAAAGCCCTTTTGCAAACAAATGAAGGAATCGTAATCAATGGAAAGGTTGTAAATAATATTCGATACGCGGACGACACTGTACTAGTTGCAAGAACAGTAGAAGAATTACAACGATTGCTTACAAACATAAATATTGCTTGACACAATTATGGCATAAACATTAATATCAAAAAAACCAAGTATATGGTCTTCAGTAAAATCATGACACAACCAGCACATATTAGTATAAACGGCATTCAAATTGAAAACGTATCAAATTACAAATACTTGGGAACTTTAATAAACGAAACTGGAAAATAAAACAACGAAATAAAAAGACGTATCGAAATTGCCAGGGCCACCTTCATAAAGATGAGAAAATTCTTCTGCAACAGAGATATAAGCATCCCTCTAGGATTAAGAATGCTAAGAGGCTACGTATTTAACACGCTATTATACGGTGTAGAGGCCTGGACTCTCAATTAGAACAACATAAAAAATATTGAAAGTTTAGAGATGTGGTGCTACCGTCGAATTCTGAAGATAAGTTGGGTTGAAAGAATCACAAATCTTGACATCTTGAAGTAATACGAAGGATAGGAAGAGACCCAGTAATTTTGTTAACGATAAAACGAAGAAAACTCGAGTATTTGGGTCACCTGATGAGAGGTCATAATTACGCATTACTTCAAAATATAATGCAAGGAAAAATAGGAGGAAAACGGAATCCAGGCCGTAGAAAAATGTCATGGTTGCGAAATTTGAGAGAGTGGTTTGGCTGCACCACTAATGAATTTTTAGGTCAGCTGTAGACAAGGTCAGGGTAGTCTTGATGATTTCCAATCTCCGATAGGAGTGGCACAACAAGAAAAAGAAGGTAAAACATCCACAAGTGTCCTCTAATAAAACATTTAGAGTAAATGCTTATGAAAATATTAAATTCATTTAAGCAGTTCGCAACAGAAGTTAAGGAATCCCCTTGAAAAGAGAAGTATGAGAGCAGAACAGGCAACCAAGGCGTACCAAATCTCGAACATAACCATTTCAGCTGCATATTATGTTATATATCATAAGTTTAGACATATTATACGAGATCTACATTTTAAGTTCTACTCCGGAAGAGACCAAACCTTTTTTATTTTTTTTAATGTTAGAAATGCCTAAATCCGGAATGAAGATGAACTATTTTTCTTTTAAGTAACCCAAACTAATAAAAAATAGCTGTTTTCTCTGTGAAGTTAGATATGTATTAGCATTAACTTAACTTCCATATCCTTCACTATTATTGTATCGTCTGCGTGGCAATTTGTTTATATTCCGAACCTTTTATTTTTATTGACCGCTATAAAAAAAACAAAAAGAAATGTCTCTCAGTTTAATATCGGTGGTGCTTTTTGTGTGATATATATACGTAATACTTTTTTGTTTTTGTCACCGATGACATAGCTTTTTATTTATGACGCGATCCCACCTGTAAATATCATGAAACAATATTGTATCGTCCGAGGCTATTTTAAATTGTCATTTGGCAGTGAATGAAATAATGAGAATGCAAAAAACCTATTCGAGTTCCGATATGTAAATATAGCGCCAAATAAAGGGATAAAAATACATTGATTGATAACTTTGTTTCAAATAATAGATACATGTATCTTATGCATTTTGTATGCAAATATGTAGCTACAGTTGAGTCCGCGAATCTTTACCCGTGCGTCATCATTTAAAGCATACGAAATAAGTCGATGATAAGTCGGAAATTGAAATTTACTAAATGCAACAGCAAGTCACCTACTGTTACTTGCTGTTGCGTTTAGTACATTTCAATTTCCGACTTATCATCGACTTATTTCGTATGCTTTAAAAAATGATGACGCACGGGTAAAGATTCCCGGACTCAACTATATATTCAGATTTCTTAAGTCCGCAACGAAGGCCAACAGTTTTCTTATTGGTAGTTTTAGTATCTCTTCTGGTTCAAGCCTCAGTTAATCAGTGAATTCTTGCCTCACATCACTTAGCCCATTGCAGTGGTATAGGGTGTTTCCTATGGTGTCACCTAATTCACCTAATTTGTATGCGTGGTTTCTTAAACGGTAACATCCAGTTACCATTTTTGTGATGAGAGTTTTTTTATCAATATTCTTGATTGTTTTTAGTCTAGATTTGCACTAGAATTGCTGTCCATTTATTTTGATGACTATCTATCAGCCAATTCTCGTATTTCGTATCATCTTTAGTAATGCCACAGAAAGGTTCTGGGCATACAAAGGTTTATCTCAAGTCTTGTTTTGCCAACAGATCTGCTCGTTCCTTCCAATTCCCCCTCCATGACCCTGCACCAATATTAAAGACACTTACTTTTCTTTTGCCAGGTTGTTGAGGACATCTTTGTAGTTCCTCACCAGTTTTGATTTGGTGAGTGGGTTTTTTAATGCGAGAATAGCCGCTTGGTTACCTGTATAAATGTTGATTATCTTTGCTTTGAGGTACATCTATGATTTCATCAACGCAAGCTGAAACACAGCTGTATGTTGACCTAGGCTGTAAGATGTTTTGTTTATCCAAAGACTCCTGATCCAGTACCATGTGCAGTTTTAGATCCATCAGTGAACTATGTTACTCTACACACTAATCTTCTTCTTCTTCTAATGGCGCAACAACCCTTTGTGATTCTTGGCCTGCTTAACAATGTTTTTCCATTCTGCCCTGTCGGATACTTTTCTTCGCCACTGCCTGATATTCATGGTTTTAAGATCCCTCTCTGCGTCGTCTATCCATCTTTTACGGGGCCTTCCTCTTGTTCTGTTTCCTTGGGCCTTCCATCTCTGGATTACTTTTACAGCTCGATTATCTGGAATTCTTTCTAGGTGACCGAGCCAGTTTAGTCTTTGTGACTTTACAAATCTAACAATATCTCGCTCTGCATTAGTTCATCCAGCTCGTGGTTCATTTTAATTCTCCACGAACCATCGCTGCATTGGGTTGGTCCAAACATCTTCCTTAGTATTTTGCGCTCAAATATTCTCAGTTGATTTTCATCATTGGTTTAGACGGTCCACGTTTCACATCCATATGTGACGACTGGCCTAATTACTGTTTTGTAGATTTTAAGCTTAGACTCACGGTTCAGTAATTTACTCTTCATTAAGTCTTTGTATGCATAAAAGCACTTATTACCGCTATGAATCCGTGCTTGTATTTCTTGACTGATGTTGTCATTTATTATTGAGCCTAGGTAGGGAAAAGTGGAGGCATATTCGTAGGTATGGTTGTCTACCTTCAGATTCTCATGTTGATTCGACTTTGTGCACTCCATATATTTTGTTTTGCTTTCATTTATATATAGACCAAACGTAGCAGCTTCCTGTTTCAGCTCTATAGCTTTTTCGCTTAATAGCATTTTGTTGCGGCTTATTATGGCAACATCATCCGCATATGCGCATATTTGCATAGATCTTGTATTAATACAGCCGTTTATATCCAATTTTCTAACAACAGCTTCTAAAGTTAGATTAAAAAGTGTTGTTGATAAGGCACAAAAGAAAAGGACCTACAAGAAAACTTACAAACGTGGAGTGAAATATTAGAAGAAAGTGGCATGAAACTAAACCTAACAAAAACAAAAGTGATGGTAATAGCAGAAACTAAAGAAAACGTGAGTATACAGATCAATGGTATACAAATACAAGTTGAATGCTTCGAATACCTAGGTGTAAAAATTGAAGATTCAGGTCAACAAGGTTTAGAAATTGATAAACGTATAGAGAAAGCAATAAATTCATATTATGCAATGAACACAACTTTATAGGAAAAAAGGAAATAGCGCAAAGTACAAAAATGAAAGTATTTAAGTCAATATATAGACCCATACTCACCTTCGGTTGTGAATCGTGGACATTAACAGAGAGGCAGAAGAGCAGACTACAAGCGACGGAAATGAAGTACCTAAGAAGAGCGAGAGGAATCACAAGACTTGACAGGGCAAGAAATGAGCAGATAAGGGAGGATCTGGAGGTGGAATCAATCTTAGAATTCATAGAAAAAAGACAAATCAGCTGGTGGGGACATTTACAAAGACTAGATGATAGAAGACCGGTAAAAATGATTTGGGAAGCGAAAGTAAATATCAAGAGGAAGAGAGGAAGACCAAGAGAAACATGGGACCAAGCTATTGGAAAAGTTCTACAAAAGAGAGGCAAATCCTGGAAAGAAGCAAAAGTATTGGCATTAAATAGAAGTCAGTGGCGTAAATTTGTACACAATATCTAAGTTATTATTGTAATCCCTACACCAATAGGTAGAAGGGAATTTGATTATATATGTTGTTGATAAGGCATCACCTTGTCTAACTCCATTTTCAATATCAAACGCCTCTGTCATATCTCCATTTATTTTCACCATAGCTTTGGAACCCTCCATAGTCATCCGTATAAATTTAAGTAACTTATTGGGTATCCCTAAAATAAATAGTTGCTTTAACATCTTTTGTCAATCTACTCCATCAAACGCCTGTTTGAAATCGATATACAAGTTGTAAATTGGTATATTATATTCAACACATCTTTCATGTATAGTTCTTAACATATGTATTTGGTCTATAGCTGACCTCTTTGGCCTGAAACCACATTGGTATTCACCAATCATTTCTTCCGAAAACGATTCCAGGCGACTGTATATAATTCATGATAATATTTTGTAGACGACATTTAAAACTGTTATGCCCCTGTTATTTTTGCAGAGCCGTTTGTCTCCCCCTTTGTAAATAGGAAGTATGATTCCTACTGTTCAATCTTCTGGGATAACTTCTAGTGTCGATTAGTTTATGGATACGCTTCCATAGCACCTGTCCACCATTCTTTATCAGTTCTGCAGTTATTCCATCTGTGCCAGGTGCTTTGTTATTTTTCAAATGATTTATGACGTTGATCGTTTCTTCCAATGTTGGTTGCTCAACTAGTTGTTCTGCTGTGTGGTGAATTATTTCTTCATCCTGGTTTTGTTCTTTTTCTGGGTAAAGGAGGTCTTGAAAATACTCCTTCCACCTTTTAATTATTTCCTCTTTCTCGCTGATAATTGCCCCATTTTTGTTCTTGCAAACTGCTCTTGTCATGTATCCTTGACTCTACACACTAATATTTAGGAATTTTTGTTCTCTATATAATATAATTGTGTTAATCTTCTAATTGTGCTAATCCTGATGTAAGGGCCTTTAAAGATCGTCCTTTTTTCTCTAATAGAAGAGTATCATCTCCATAACATAGTATATTCACTTTCACGTTGGCATTTTCCATTTTAAATCATTTTCCTTTGCGCACTTGCCTCATCCATAGTGATATTAATGGCAATGTGATTATAGGTCTGGATCCCGCATATGAAAAAAAAGTTGATTAATAGCAAGCTGAAAATTTGTTAATAGCTTAAGGGTGTCTAGTCGCACAAACTTTGATATATGGGAACACTGGAACAGGGGAAGTTTTAATTGTGGAACTGGTTACAAATTTGGATCGGTCAGACCACGAAACCGGCAAATGTATTTTGTCCGACAGAACAGACTTAAACTCTCCGAACAGAGATTAAACTCTCGTGCAAAAATCAGACTGCTATTTATCACCAAATGGTCGTTTTAATGAGTGGAACATGTAGAAAATGTCAAATGACAGGAATTATGACAGGTGATAAATAGCAGTCTGATTTTTGCATGAGAGTTTAATCTCTGTTCGGAGAGTTTAAGTCTGTTCTGTCGGACAAAATAAATGTGCCGTTTTCGTGGTCTGACCGTTCCAAATTTTTAACCTGTTCCACAATTAAAACTGCCACTGTTCCAGTGTTCCCATATATCAAAGTTTATCCGACAAGACACCCTTAAGCTATTAACAAATTTTCAGCTTGCTATTAATCAACTTTTTTTTCATACGCGGGATCCAGACCTATTAGTGAACCTGCCGGTTTATCGAACGTTGGCGATCGTTTTGGAAATAATAACCTTGTCTAGGGCAGCTCGAAACAAAGTAGCGGATGTCTCCTTGACGCCATTCTCGGAGATTTCGGAGCCAGAATATTCTTCTTCGGCCTGGGTCTCTGTCAATTATAACATGGTCAAATTGGTTTCTGGTGTTTCCATTTGGTGATATCCAAGTTGTTTTATGGATATTCTTGTAATTAAACAATTCATAAATATGATTATCACAGTTATTAGTTATATATGATCTTTCAAGGTCTTTGTGGAATTGATGTTTCATTTCTTTACTGATAGTTTAGCTACTTTTATTTCAGACACTTTTTGAGTTGCTACTAAAAATTTGTAAAATAAAAACATTGTGTAAAGCTTTTGGCACGGATTTGTGTATTTTTCATAATACCAAATTATTGGCCATAAATCTTTTTTTAACAAATCACTACATTCCTCGTCAAACATTATTACTGTACACTTGTTTTATAGACTAATAAAAAATTGGTTTTTGATACAAAGGAACAAGTTGAATTTTTTGTAATTTTAGCGGCAGTTTATCAGGCACGTTATTTATGTTATCTAAGATAATTATTATGGTTCATTGCAAACTGAAATATTAATGATATATTTACTGAAAAGGTTCTGAAACTGTTTTCTTATGGCATGCATGATGTTTAAATGTGCAAAAAAACCGTTTTGCTTCAGTCGGGTTAGACGAATAACAGACCTAACCTTGCATTAGGAGCTGCCCCAAATTTTATTTTTCTAATATTTAGGGGGTATCAATAGTAGTGTAAATTTAAAATCTCGACTGAATTCCCCTGTTGCGTTAGCCGCCATCTTAATTTTAAATCAGAACCGTTTTTGCTCAATAGCTCCGCCATTTTCAACTTTTCGACAAAAAGTATAACAACCAAAATTGTTGAAAATGTAATTTTTTATCATTTCTATTCTAACAAATTTTTCGTGCCGTCGATATTTTCCGAGTTATGGCGGAAAATAGTGACAGTTAGAGCATAATTATTGAATTATCTCGTTGATTACGACAAAAATGTTGCTATACAAAAATAGAGAGAATTAAATTTACATAATTTTGATTTCTTTCATTTTTTTGCTAAAGTTAATTTATGACCTGATTTATGACCTGATTTATTTTGTAGCAATTATTGTTTTTGTTCAATATCTACGCCATTTTCAACTAAAATTGTTCCAAATATGATTTCCTACAATTTCTTTTTTACAATTTTTTTCATGCGGTTGATATTTTCCGAGTTAAGTGGGAAAATAGTAAAAAGTGGTGGGGGAACATAATTACTGAATTGAAACTTGCCCCAAATTTTATAATTCTATCCTTTAGGGGAGATCAATAGTTGTGTAAATTTGAAATCTCAACTGAATTCCGCGGTTGCATTAGCCGCCATATTGATTTTAAAGGAGAACTGTTATTCTTTAATATCTCCGCCATTTTCAACTTTTGACAAAAACGCAACTAAAATTGTTGGAAACACAATTTCCTACAATTTATTTTCCATAATTTTTTTATGCGATCAACATTCTCCGAATTAAGGGGAAATAGTGGAAGGGAAGGGGAAGCATAATTATTTGATTGTCCCATTTATTATTAAATTTACAACATAATTGTAAATAAACAAAAATCAAGAGAATTATATTTTATACAATTTTTGAAATTTCCAATGAACCACCAATCAAACTAAGTACAAAAAAGACATAAATAATAACTTATATGCATTAAGTTCACTTAATTTTATTAAATAGCGGGTTTCATTGAATGAATTTGTCTGTCGATATTTAAGTTTCATGTCAGCTAACATATTTCAATATTTCAACAATTTTTTTAAATGTTGGACCCTTTTGGGGGGAATTTTTTCATCACACCCCCTCTTGTAGACCCGGCACTGGTTCTCTCAAAAAATTGTAGTAAATCGTAATTGCAACAATTTCAGTCCTTACACTTTTTGTCGAAAAGTTGAAAATGGCGGATATATTAACAAAAACAATTGCTATATTTTATAATCAATCAGGTTTTAGGCTCGCAGCTTTACCGCATAAGTACTACCTTAAATATTAATTTTATCAAAAAAATTAAAGAGATCCAAATTGTACAAAATTTAATTTTTATCATTTTTGTATAGGCTCAAATTTATTGTAAAACTAATAATAAACGAGATAAATCAATAAATCAATAATTATGCTCTAACTGTCACTATTTCCCCCAAACCTCGGAAAATACCGACCGCACGAAAAAATTATAATAAACGAAATTATAGAAAATCGTATTTTCAACAATTTCAGTGGCTACACTTTTTGCCGAAAAGTTGAACATTGCGGAGATATTGAGCTAAAACGGTTCTCGTTTAAAATCAAAATGGCGGCTAATACAACGGTCAAATTCAGTCGAGATTTTAAATTTATGCTACTATTGACCCCCCCAAAAATTAGAAAAATGAAATTTGGGGCAGCTCGTAATGCAAGGTCAAATGCTATCCCGACTGGGCTTCATGGGATTAAGTTACAATTAATTGTAATGGAAATTACATTTTTCTATGGATGCCAAAAAATCGACGGAAAAAGAGGAGTTGGTAGGAAAAAATATTCATGGCTCCGAGACCTTCGTCAATGGACTGGGTTATCAGCATATCAACTATTACATGCCGCACAAGATCGAGAACGATATCGCCAAATTGTCATGGAAGCTACCCACGCCTAAAATTTGGGCACGGTACTTAAAGAAGATGGATACCATACAATGTGCAACTTCTCTTACTACTTATATACATTCAAAACGAACAATTTCTCATGCAGTGAGAAAAGTCGGCCATTGCAGCGAGAATAGAATATTATTCAAAGAGCATGTAATGATGGCTATTACTCACGATGATGAAGTTTGCGACACGAGCCGTAGGCGAGTGTCGTAATTCATCAGAGTGAGTAATAGCCACTACATGCGAGTAGAATACTATACCTTTTCTACGACCTTTTTTTATTTTAATTAGTAAAAAATTTAATTACAAACTACTCCAGATTTAAATTATAATAATTTACAAGAATACCTAAATGCTATTTACCCCTAGTACGTGGCTGAATAATTGGTTGCCTACTATTACCAAATTATTAGAGGAAAGTATCCAAATATGGAATAGTGCCCTAATATGGAATTCCTTGATTTCTCCGAAAATATAAGTTGGAAGCGCACTACAAGACCATCCTCTATTTCAGTCGCTCTCTTTATTATCGTATTCACAGCTTTGTGTCTGATGCGCGAACGATACGTGTCTGACAGGCGCGTTTTGATTTATCGTCTTGCAGAAAATTTTAAAAGTAAATATATTCAACGAATATTATTGGTTAACATGCATGAATACAGACTTGTTATGCTATTGCATATATCAATAGGTAGTACCTTTACTTTGATATTTTATGACCTTCTGTAATTAAAACATTACGACTTGAAAAAATGTTGATACTAGTTTGAACTAATATACAAATCCAAATATGGACAGTCGTTGGTGCCTAATTATGGAATATTAGATTAAGTGTAAGCGGGCTCATTATGATTGTGCTGGTCCAGAATTTCATACATGGATCTGTGATGTCTGCAAGTGAATTAAGCTACTTCTTTCATTTTTCACAATTTTCTTATTTAAATTTATTTGATCTCAGATGTTTATGTCTATTTTTGTTATTGATACGTTGGTTTATGCCTATATTCCATATATGGGTACCTATTCCATATTTGGTTACTCATTTGAGATTTTGTTTTTTTTTGATCGATTTTTTTTTGTTAATTAAGATATTTAATAGAAGGCTTTTAATTAAACATAAAAATGTATGAGTGATGTGTCATAACATTAAATTGTTTTCATTTCTATAAAGGTATTATTTTATATCCCCAAAACAAAATGGTATTCCATAATTGGCGACTTTCCTCTATTTATTGTAAAAATACAACTGGAAATAGTCACTATAAGTTATATACGTTTCCGAAAAATTATAATCTTAAATTTGTACATACTGTCAATTGATCTAATAAATAGGAAAATATCTGTTGTCGGTGGACGTATTTCAATAGTTATAAGTAGAGATGCATCAACTCAAACTAGTTTGATTTTATTCAACAAACTTGACTTCACTTGAAAATCAAACTGTTATTGTAAAAAAGTTTGACTTGACTTGATTTCGATATCTTTAGGTTTGACTTGAAATCAAACTTCTTCAAACAGTTTTAACGTGTTTGTTTCCAATTCTAATTGAGAGCGTACGGATTTTGTTGTGACTTATTTGGATAGGTCTGAATCTGTACTCTGCTACTCCGCAAATTAGTTTGTAGTTCATATTTAGACGTCCATGTTTGGCTTGTTTAGTACGCTCGTTTTGAAGTGTGAGGCTTTGGAAGATAATATCTGAATTTTTATATTTTTCGGTTCAGAATCAGTACCAGAACAAATTGAGTCTGATATTGAAGGTATTCCCACTGCAAAAATTAAGAGAAACAATCTGTAGTCGAAGCAGTATTAATTAAGAAAAATAAATATACTGATTTATTTGATGTTGCGGCAGGTGATTTCAAAACAATGAAAATTGCAAAGTGCATACATACTTCTATTATGTAAAAATAAAGAACAGCGTTATAAAAACACAAGCAATGAACTAATTCTTTAAAAGGAGAGCATTATGCATAACTCGACCAAGCGCCGTTATATTCATAACTGCCATTCTTAACTACCATTCATAACTGCCATTCTTAACTCCCATCCATAACTGCCATATATTCATAACTGCCATTCATAACACTTTCGCAATTGTAGACTAAGCGCCGACTAACCGTCTTTGGTCTGTTTATGCTAAACTAAGCGTTTGGCCAAAATAACATTTTTGTCCCCATTAATGTACACATTAATTTTGAAGTTACGGTCAAAAAATGATGGAATTTTTTTAAAGTGAAAATGTTGTCTTTATATATAATTAAATTGAAAAATACAAATAATCTATATAAAATCTCACGTGCTATGTACTAAGAGTATAGTATGTCATAAAATGGACCTTTCGGGATTCTTCTATATTTTGAATTTTGAACGTTTATTAATCATTTCTGTACTAAGAGTATAAGTCAATAGCCTGTTTTTCATGTATAAATATTAATTTTATTCCAACAGTACAACTTTTAATTTCAAAAGTCTGCTTTGTATTAGGGATGGGAAAAACCTACCGGTTTTAACGTAAAACCGGTTTTTTTACTTCGCAGTAACCGGTTTTACCGGTTGTTTTTTGTTCCGGTTATAACCGGTTTTTTCTTAGAAAAAAAACGGTTATTAGGTTTTTACGGTGATTAGGATTAAGTTAGGTATTATTTTGGATCCCACTCATAATTATTATTCTCAAGTAATTATTCTAAACAAAACCATAATTCAAATTTTATTTTATAAATACAGAAGCAAACTGAAAGTGCAAACTCACATCAGCCAGAAACAATTAAATTTTATTATAATATTTCGTTGAAAAGGTATTTGTAATCATAATATTTACATAAGAAGTGATCTGGTTGAAGTAGACGCAAACACCATCTACTTTTCACACTTGACGCTTGACATTGAAAGTGAGTGAATGACTTTTTCTGATTACCAAAAATAATGTTCTGACTATGAATATCGAATTATGGATTTATGGAATCCAAGGATTTCCCTATGTTTTCAAAACGATACACCCATACAGGAAGTATTAAACGAGTTAAAATGTACCTATTATACAAATATAGAAAAATGTTAAAAGTAATACATGATAAACTTTTTTGATGGTAGTAGAAATAAAAGATAAATTGCATTATCCAATTTATTTTTAAGTAAAACATTTATGTTGATATTATTTTTTTTAAATCCCATTTGAAAGATGTATTTTGTAAATGTAACATATTAAAAAAACCGAAAACCGGTTTTTTGAAAAACCGGTTTTTTGGCCTGTTAGAACCCCCAGGTTAAACCGTAAGCAAAAACACCGGTATAACCGAAAACCGGTGTTTTGTCAAAAACCGCCATCCCTACTTTGTATTAAGAGTATGTACCAGTCAACTTATACTGTTAGTACCTTGCGCTTTCACTTACGCAGCTTGACTTATATACTTTTAGTACACACACCACATGTTATGAGATTCTGGGACGTTTGTATTGAAAAAATGTAGATAATCCAAATTTGACCATAAAATTTCAAGGAATTAACATGCTTAAAAAGGGGTTGGTACGAAAACAGATTTTTAGGTTCTTTGTTTTCTCCCTTTTTAACTTTCCTAAACCTTTTTTTATGACTTTCGTTCTGTCGTTGAAGACGGTGCCGGTGTTTATTGTTATCGGTTATAAAAGCAGAAAATTATTAAAATAGCTAGATCTCATTTAAACCAAAAACTGTTCATTTAGTATTTTTTTTATTTAATTTTGTTGTGCGTGCTTAAATAGTTTACATACTGTGAAAGTATCAGTGTTCTATTGTACATGATTTATAAAAATGAGTAGGGGGAAACAAATACTAAAATTATTGGAACTAAAGGATGATTTATATGGCAGTCAATGTATTATTAAATTTCTTATCTTAATTGGCAACTGACATGTCTACCTCAACAAAAAGGTATATCTACGAAATAAATTATTTTTCAAACTCTTTCAAACTAGTTGGACAAACAGTTTGAATTTTCAATCCTGTACGTTAACCAGTTTGAATTGACTTGAATTATTTGTTAGAGGGATTGACTTGAGTTTGACTTGAAATTAAGTCAAACTCAAGTCAAGTTCAAACATTCAAGTCAAACTTGTGCATCTCTAGTTATAAGGTATATTTACTTTTAACTATATATAATATAATAATATAACTATACATAATAATATGTTATAACATATTTAACACAATATAACTTGAAAAATAAACACAATATTAGTTATAAATTCCATTTAACATAAACAAATTGAGCTAATGTCACTGTCACTAAAATAAATAATAAACGTCAAAATTTTTAGTAAACAAGATATAAACGTAAAAAATATACTGACATTGTTACAGTTAAAATTCCTTAAAAAGTTTTCGAAGTTAATTATTGATATAAATTACAATAATTATTGTATTAAATAAACAACTTTAAGTAATTTTATTTGCAGTCTATATACGCTTAATATTAAAAGTAGCATGCGTCACTTGAATCTAACTTCAGCCCGTGAGTAATGACCCCTGAATAACTTCATCCCGTGAGTAATGAATTATTACTCACGGGTACAGTAATGGGTGCTATTATCTATGAAAAATAGCGAATAATGAGCTTGTTATTAAACGGTCGTAGAAAAATAATTTTTCTCACGGGTTCTCTGCAGTTTTCCACATCATCGCCGTTTTCATGGTAACATGCACAATACAAACACAATTAATGTTGTCAAACAAAATGTGTTGAAGAAAAACTTACCAGGAATTACCGTTCAAAACTATTCAAAAATAACTGTTAATTAGAATTTTAAATAAATAAAGTATATAAATTTTATAGTTATTAAGGTACCAAGGGTATTATAAGGATAATAACGCTTGAGGTCAATGGTGTATAGACCGAAGGCCTTCGGCCCGAGGTATATACGTTGACCGAAAGCGTTATTATTATAATACCCGTGGTGCCTTCAACGTTTAATGTCCGACTAAATTATTCTTGATATGCAAAAAATTTGAATGAATTTTGAATTAATTAGTTTTCAAATAAGTACATTTACCAGAAATAGTCGTAACGTAATTGTGGTAACCATAGTTTTACTTAGGGCCGGTTTTTCAGTGCTGGGTTAACCTATTTATTTTTCGGTCACCGAAATATTCATGGTTAATCGGCTTTTTAATACTAGGTTAGAGCTTAAACCCGTTTAAGTTAACCAAGATTTTAACCGATCCTCGTTAGATGGTTTAACTCCGAATTTTGTGGTTAAAGCTTGCGCGTGGGTGCAGTGAATGCATAAGGGTAAAATTATGTTTATTTTGGCTGACAGAATAGATTAGTTCGGTCAAATACTATTGACAGTCAATGGCATTTGGTTGGGATATGTTATTTTTATTTTGTTTATATCGCGGGAAGTATTATAATAGTATATTATTCAACGAGCATGTAATGACGGCTATTACTCACGATGATCGTAATTCATCAGAGTGAGTAATAGCCATTACATGCGAGTAGAATACTATACTTTTTCTACGACCTTTTTTTTTATTTTAATTAGTAAAAAATATACTCGAATAAACTACTCGATATTTAAATTATAATAATTTACAAAAATTCCTAAATGCTGTTTACCCCTAATACGTGGCTGAATAATTGGCTGCCTACTATTACCAAATTCTTATGTATTGTAAAAATACAACAAGAAATAGTCAATCCATGTTCTAGTCGTCTCAGAAAAATTATAAGCATAAATTTGTACCTACCGTCAATGAATCTAATAAATAGCAATTGGCTATTATCGGTGGACGTATTTCATTAAAGTTATAATGTATATTTACATTTACCTATATATAATATAGTAATATAACTATTATACAATATGTTATAACATATTTAACACAATATGGTTTAAAAAATAAACACAATATTAGTTAATTCCAATTAACACAAACAAAATGCGCTAATGTCACTGTCACTAAAATAAATTAATGATAAACGTCAAAATTTTTAGTAAACAAGATATAAACGTAAAAAATATACTGACATTGTTACAGTTAAAATTCCTTTAAAAATTTTTCGAAGATAATTATTGATATAAATTACAATAATTATTGTACTAAATAAACAAGTTTAAGTAATTTTATTTGCAGTTTATATACGATTAATATTAAAAGTGGAATGCGCCACTTGCATCTAACTTCAGCCCGTGAGTAATGACCCGGGAGTAACGTCAGCCCATGAGTAATGAAATATTACTCACGGGTAAAGTAATCGGTGCTATTATCTATGAAAAATAGCGAATAATGAGCATGTTATTAAACGGTCGTAGAAAAAATACTTTCTTATTATTATAAAGAAATTATTATGTATTATTATCGAAAGTATAAATTATTATCGTTAAGAAGGAATTATAAGGAAATATTATATTTAAATATATTATAACTGTAACAGGTACCTATTCATATGTTTACACATACAGTAACAGGATTTAATGCATGATTTCCAGTAATATTTTAAACAGATATATTATTTCTCTATACAGCAAAATCATTATTTAACAGTTTGACTTCTTATTTCCTGGTCAATATGTTCTAATAGTGATAACACCGTGGTCTTTGACAAACCAAATCGGCAAAAAAGTCTAAGTCGTCCCAGTAATTGTAATGGTATATTCTGTTATGAAACCGAGGTAAACGTTGGGAACTAAATAAAGATTCCTAACTTGATATTGAATTAATCATTTTTATAAATTTGGTTATGAAATTGTTTTTTATTTATTTTTCTGTCAAATTTAATCATTATTTCTCGAATTGCACATGCGCAAGTACAGTTACTGCTGTCAACAGAAGAAAAAAGTGGTTAGCTAACCGAGATTTTCTTAACTTGGTTTAAACCACCGAAAAACGCTAGGAGGGTTAAAATATTGGTTAAAATTTAAACTACGTTAGCTAACCAAAATTTTAACCTACCACTGAACAACTGGGCCTTAGAGTCTTATTTGTCAACTTGACAGTATTTAACTCGTTATTTTTTAATAGGCCTTAGGGAGTTACTTTTCACTAACACGCCCTTGGGCGTTACATCGTACTTAATAGACTTCGAAATAATCTCATTATTTGTCAAATAATAGACCAGTCGGACATTAAGAATATTAAATACCTACATGTACAGTTGAGTCCGCGAATCTTTACCCGTGCGTCATGATTTAAAGCATACGAAATAAGTCGATGATAAGTCGGAAATTGAAATTTACTAAACGCAACAGCAAGTCACTTACTCTCACTTGCTGTTGCGTTTAGTAAATTTCAATTTCCGACTTATCATAGACTTATTTCGTATGCTTTAAATGATGACGCACGGGTAAAGATACGCGGACTCAACTGTATAATATGTATTTTGTTTCAATTTATGCATATAATATACTTAAGAGCACAGAGCACCTAAATTATTTAATTTTGAAGTTTAAACTCTTGACAAAACCGCATCCATAGAAAAAGTACAGTGTGCAATACATGAGAAAATGACATATTTCTCCCTCGATTGATTTGCGAGATAACAATATACTTTACGAGACAACAATGTTGGATCTTGAAGGTCAATAAGGTCACAACCTGTTTGAAGTTTGGTATCTTAATATTGGACATCTTGTATTTATTGTCTTATATTTGCTCTTTTAAGATATACAGTCTAACCCACTTTTATTATAATTCTGGTTATAGGAATATCCCGCTTTAAGGAATGGAAATTTGAGGTCCCAAAACGTTTCTACTAGCCTCCATTGATCAGTTAGATATCTCGGATATAGAAATACTTTTTCTGGGCACGAAGGCTATTCCAATACTGTATGTTCCTGAAATTGATCTTGATTTCTTAAGCTTCTTAAATTGTACATTGTTCGGCATATTCACTCACACTTTTTTGTGAGATTTGAAAGAAATTGGTTTTTTTGCATATTTAATAGGAATCTGGCTACCCATTTTTGGCTTATTTTTTGTACTTATAGTGTAGGGGAGTGCAATTAGAACGAAAACATGCATTCTTTCGAAATAATTCAAACAAGCTTATATTTTTCTAAAACCTTTTTTGTTAGTTTATATACATGTTAAAGTAAAAATTTCTACTCGCAGATTTGGCCGCTAATTGTTTATTAATTGTTTAAACAATAATAATTGTTTTGTATAAATAATTTAAAAATATCGTTGAATTCATCATTTTACTTTGATCAAATATGTTTCTATTTTGTTTTTGGTTATGCTGAATACGAATATGGCATTACAATTTGAAAATTCTTATACAGAAGCTCTTATACAGTATGTTTGCGTAGCTAGGAAAAATATGGAAAACTTTTTTATTACCAATTTTACGAAAAAAAGTTATTCTTCATAAAATATTCTGGATAGTCAAAAATCTAAAACTCAACCACCAGATATCAAATTTTATCAATTTTATACGAGTTATGTCAAAAGTATGAATTTATTTAAAGAGTAAAGTACCTTTTTATTCCAGAATATCAAAAAATGCTATTATGAAAAGTTGTTTGAAATTAAAAACTATGTTTTAATATACAATAACATTATTCTAATAAAAAAAAATTAAATTGTTTATTAAATTGCGGATACCCATCATGATTTTATTACAATTATTGTAATTATTGTATTATCAATTTTACGAAAAAAAGTTATTCTTCATAAAATGCTCTACCTGGTCTAAAATCTATGATACAACCATCAGATATCAAACTTTTTCAGTTTTATACGAGGTATGTAAAAAATATGAATTTTTCTTGTCAAGTGCCTTTATTATTCACAATATTTTAATTAGAAGGATGTAGTTGAACATCGAAACATATTTTTTAACTCCAAACAACTTTTCTTTATAACAATTATTGATATTGTGAAATATAAAGGTACTTTACTCTTGAGTGAAATTCGTATTTTTTGACATACCTCGTATAAAATTAATAAAATCTTATATTTGATGGTTGCATCTTAGATCACATAGGATGCAGAGTATTTTATAAAGAACACCTTTTTTTCGTAAGACTGATAATAAAAAAGTTATCAATAGGTTCCAAGTTACGCAGACATACTGTATGAGCTAAAAAAAATTTTTTTTGGTTGAACATTTATTATTGTTGAAGCTTATTATTAAATGTATTTTAGATAAGTTTTACAGAAAAAAGTTTTGATCACGTTGTATAAACATTTTTTAGCTGGTAATTTTCGGTTTTTGGTATTACATTTTTGATATCTTTCTTAATTTTCTCAAAAAGAAATATTTTATTTCATTTCAAAAGTAAAATAATTTAGTGTATTTTAAAGACTACATCCTGAGCTTAAAAAAACACCTATAAAACTGTAATAGATCTGTTGAAAATTGCGTAATACCTTCTTAAATTGGTGTTAATTATGTAAAACTATGAAGCTTTCCAAAGTTACATTTTTTGAGACGTCGTCGTATCATTTGAATTAAATTTTTGAGATTTTTTTTGAATGAAACATCGTTTAGTAAGATGATTGAAAGGTAAGTTGCGAAAAATTGAGAGTTTTATAAGAAAAATTGTATTAGTTACACATTTTTAAATAATTTTTAAACAAAATTCATGTAAGTCTCACTTTCAGCCCACACTGTACTTATGCTCATATATTTTGTTTCTTTTTATTATAAATTTAAGATAGCTTAATTATTCTTCTTTCATGTTCAATTTGTAAAATTTCATTTGATCGATTAGTTCAAGAATTACATTAAAAAACTCAACCGTGCACTTCGCCGCAGGCTCGTTTACAGTGCGGCAATGTGTGAGAAAGGTGACTTTAGCGTTATAAATAAAAAATTATAGAAGCTACAGATTTAATTTTAGAAAAATCTTTATATAAGGTTTTTTTGTAAAATTTTCTGAATTTTTCATTGGCCAAGTCATTTTTTTCAAAAATTTATATTTTCGGAGTTATTTAAAAAATATCTATTTTCGCAGTTCATTTGTTTAATAAAAAATGAAGCACCCACTTCTCGAGTAGAACTTTTTGATATGTTGTTTATTAAACATTTCTTAATGAAATTACAAAAAATTCTATCTTGTTTGACTTTTTCCAAAGTGAAAATCTATATGCACTCCCCTAGTGTGTATTATTTTAACTCTAATGTTTGACGTTTCTATTTCCACTCCGGAAATAGTTTTAGAAAAAGGAAAAAATATATTTATTTGTGATTTTCCTGTTATTAACAAAGTATTTACTTAAAAAAATACTTATTTCTTTTTATAGATTGAAATTTTCTGGTTGATTATGAATTATTTTTTGTCGGACCATTGTCAAAGAACTTTGAAAAATTATTATATTAATAATTTCTTCTTGAGTTTCTTGGTAGTATTAGTATTCTTCAATTAAGCAAATGCTCATAATGTTACCCAGTGACTATTTGACAATATCTATCTAAATATTCAAAATGTCCTAAATGCTCATAATGGACAACATTATGAGCATTTGCTTAATTGAAATAATTAAATTCAATTATTTGATTAAGTACTTGTTATTCATAACTTTGTTATTTTTTATTAACTTTTAAATGGTAAGTTATAAAAATTTGATATTTTGCAATCATGTATAACTTTACACACCTTATCAAAATTGCTATCAAAATGACAGTGTTGCCATTTAAAAAAATCAACGATAACGTCATATCTCTAAATTGGGACACCCTGTATACATTATTATTGTATGTAAAAAATTTCGATTTGAAATACTTATCAGTATTTCAGTACACTTTAACAATTAGTATTTGAATTTATTCCAAATTACAGACATACTCTGTATTTTTTTGCTTCTATTCTACTGCTCCTTTCTTTCTAAGTTACTACATTCAGTATGCCGTACTTCTATCCATTAACACCTCAAATATTTATATAGTCTTTCGTCATTTCATATCTGCACTCGGATGTCGTTGTCAAAATACAAAATATTACTAATATAAATTAAACAAAAATGTTGTTGCTTAGTAAAAAATTCTTCCAATAATTTATTTAATCCGATTCATTTATATCGGCAATTCAGACATATATTATACATTTTAAAGTAGAAGACTTTAAAATGATATTATCAATAAATACGCAACTCATAAATATTGGCAATATCGTTTTAAATTCTTCTACTTTAAAGTGTATAATATATTGTCTGAATTACCGATATAAGTGAGTGAGATTAAATAAATTATTAGAAGAATTTTTTACTAAGCAACAACATTTTTGTTTAATATAGTAATATTTTGTATTTTATTATGGCTTATTTCCCAATCAAAATAGTTAAATATTATTATAAATTTTTTGTATTATTATATTTTTTCTACTCTTTGTGCATCCGTTATGGCTTTGTGCCACCTTCCGGAGGCTATCTTATGCAGTGACGCATAGTTTGTGACTTTATAATGCCAGCAGTACTAGCCTGCATGCTGCATGTATTCATTACGTCAGATTAAAGTTAAAATTAAAACTACCTAAAAAGTTTAGTTCCCGACCACCTAAAGCCTCACTAAAAGCTTAATATTTAAGTTTTGTCATCTATTTTAATAATTCCTTGAATTGAAATATCGCAGAATAATCAAACCGATGAGAGATAAATATCATTAACGACAACGTATGATGGCTTAGTTATTAAGCAAAAAGCGGTCCATTTTCAGGCGGTAAAAAAAAGTAAAAGGCTCAGGCCAAGAAGTCTAATAAGTAGATATTGTTGTATATTCACTTAAATTTTTAGGTAATTTGAGATTTTTAGGTGATGACAAAAAATGCGATTTTCGAAAAACTGGCTATTTTTAAACAGCTGTTTCTTCGAGTTTATTGGATGGATTTTAATTTGCAAATGCTCGTTTGAATGCATTTAAAACCATTTGATTTGTCAGTTTATACATTTTTTGTTCCTTGTTTAGTTAAATTTTGACAATTATTTGAAAATCATACAATTTTGTAAGGTTTCTTTTCGTTGTTCTTAACATATAAAACACAATGTACCTTTTGCAGTGTTGCAAATTATTTCATCACAAAGGTACCTAATATTAAAATAAGAAAAATGAGACCTTGTACTACGCTAAGGGCTTGATGGGTATATCTCAGGCCCAGGGTCACCTAGGGGGCTAAAAAATTGCTATAGTAGCTACTTTTTAAGGTAGGTACAATAATATACTAACATTTGGTTACAATCCTTGGACCCCCCACTACAAAAGTGGTCGACAAGTAAAATTATTGCTCATATATGCTTGATTGCGGAGAATATAATGTTTTATATAGACAAACCCAAACTAAAAGTTTCATCAATGCAATTCGAACAAGAAGTTATAATAAGAAGATCAACAAATTTGGTAAATTGCAAATATTAATGGAAAAGTACACGCAAATGTCACATTACTTAAAGCCATAAATTACCAAAAACAAGAATGGTAATTCTAAGCTAAAATCTTGTTCATTTTGTTTTAAACAAGATTCTAGAAAAACAAGAAACATCCAAAAGTTTTTAAAAATAATGCAACATTCAAAAATCTGGAGCATAAAGTTTTGAAATAAGTTTAA
Organism: Diabrotica virgifera virgifera; assembly: GCF_917563875.1. Taxonomy (NCBI): domain Eukaryota; kingdom Metazoa; phylum Arthropoda; class Insecta; order Coleoptera; family Chrysomelidae; genus Diabrotica; species Diabrotica virgifera. The sequence continues at coordinate 140,782,541 of NC_065446.1, read as the reverse complement.
GATATTTTTGGAAAATTAAGTAAACTTACTACAAACACTCTTTCATTAACACAGGCAGACATCTTTAAGAACGCTTACGAACTTTTTTTGAACGAACAGAAAGTACAAAGTCACTTCACAGTCTCACTCGGTATCACTAAGTTTTCAGAATGAAAATTCCTGTTGTGATGTTTTTGTTCAGCCGGCGAAATAATGAATGTAACGATATTATGTCCAAACAACGTTTATATTCTGGCAGCGTGGAATGTGCAAAAATATAGCGAACTAAGACGTGAACGACGTTGAACGTCCAGTGACGTCAGGCGTTCGCACATATTTTCAAATTCTCTTTGCGCTCACTCATTCTTTCGGAATTTTCTGAAATTTTGGGAATATTAGCAAGTGTTTAAGTATTTGTTTGGACTTGAGTGCGAACGTTGGCGTTGTGTTTTTGCTAAATTAAACTATGCGTTATTCAGATGTCATTAGGTGTTTATGTAATTTTTATACATTTGTTGCCGTTGAGCATTATTGGTGACACTAGTTACTACATTGTTTAGAGTGTGCGTGCGTGCGTGCGTGCGTGCGTGTGTGCGTGCGTGCGTGCGTGCGTGCGTGCGTGCGTGCGTGCGTGCGTGCGTGCGTGCGTGCGTGCGTGCGTGTGTGTGTGTGTGTGTGTGTGTGTGTGTGTGTGTGTGTGTGTGTGTGTGTGTGTGTGTGTGTGTGTGTGTGTGTGTGTGTGTGTGTGTGTGTGTGTGTGTGTGTGTGTGTGTGTGTGTGTGTGTGTGTGTGTGTGTGTGTGTGTGTGTGTGTGTGTGTGTGTGTGTGTGTGTGTGTGTGTGTGTGTGTGTGTGTATTTGTGTGTTTGTGTGTGTGTGTGTGTGTGTGTGTGTGTGTGTGTGGGTGTGGGTGTGGGTGTGGGTGTGGGTGTGGGTGTGGGTGTGTGTGTGTGTGTGTGTATGTGTGTGTGTGTGTGTGTGTGTTTGTGTGTGTGTGGGTGGGTGTGTGTGTGTTGATAGAGAGATGCCATTAGACAAAGAAACGTTTTGCCACAGAACTTTGTTATAAAGACGTTTTATGCTAACCTTAGAATCATTTATAAACTTGATTATAAAGAGATTAGATATGTATATATATATATATATATATATATATATATATATATATATATAAACAAAAGATGTAGATCTTTGAAACACACTCAATGATCAAAAGATCCAAGGTTAATGGTTTAAAATGGTGGATGTGTGAATTGTTCGTAAGGGGATTTTTCCACATACTCTATTTCAGTCTGTTTTATATATATGTATATATATGTATATATATATATAAGTATGTTGGAAATATCGGGTATGTGGTCTATATTCAATAAAAATCTTTGTTTTTTCTAAAGCTCAATATTTCGCCATTTATTTTATAGCTTCATCGGGAGTTACTGTAAAAAACAAACATTTGAAAAAACTGACGTACACTTAGATTTACAATACTTACAGAAATTAAAAGATTTCACACATAAATAAAATTGACATTAAAATAACATTATTACTGATGTATATGTAAATATAACAAAATTCATGTTAATATTTAAATGTCTTTGAGCACCTTCGTTAACAATAAATAAGATGGAACAAGTAAAAGTTATCTGAAATGCAAAAAATAATAATGTAAGAAAACATTAGAGGAATACTATTTCTTTAACTAATCATTAAGGCTAGTTGGTATGATTAATCATTAAGGTGAGTGTAGTTTTAAATTTTGTTCAATATATTGCAATATATGTTGCTTAATTGCCCCGTGTCTGTTTTATAACTTAAAGTTTGTTTATTTTTGTTGATATGATACATCTCCAAAAATAATCTACTTTTGTAATTTTCAGTCTGTGCCAAAATACGAGCATTGTTGTAGTTTAGCAGATGACCGGTGTTTTCATAGTGCTCGACTACTGCACAAGTATTTTTTCCTAGGCGGCAATCACTTTTATGTTGTGTGATGCGTTGTTTTAACCATTGCGAAGTATGGCCAATGTAGCTTTTTTCACATCCTAGACACGGTATTTCATATACAGTCGAACCCGCTTATTGCAATTCTCTTCGTGCCAAGCAAAAGTATTCCTATAACAGGGATATTCTAATAACCGATCAAGTATGCATAGTAAAACCGTTTTGGGACCTCAAATTTTTATTCCTTAAACGAGGATATCCCTTTAACCGGTATTCTAATAAGCGGGTTCGACTGTACCACATTACTCCTATATAAGGCTGGTACTGGGTCTTTAATTTTCGAAAAAAGTTGTTTGCTATTCATGGTATTGTATTTAGCTATATTAATATTGGGAACATATTTAAATATGGATATGACAGAATGAGTTAGACCATTAATAAAGGGAAGTTTTTTGATTGACTCATTGTTAGAATCAAGGACAGGGCCATCATAGAAATTACTGCTGTAAATGAGTTTTTTAAAATATTTTTAGGATAGCCGTTGTTTCGAAAAATTTTGTATATGTCCAGATTTTTTTGTAACAAATTATCATCAACAATGGACATTACCCTGTTTTTCATACCTAATACTGTATTATATTTTTGACGAGTGGTATGGTTTGAAAAGTAATTCATATACCTGCCCGATGCTGTTGGCTTCTGGTACTAATCCAATGACATAATATTGTCATTTGTTCTTATTACCTTTGTGTCTAAAAATGGTATACTAAGATCTGTCTCGGTTTCAATTGTAAACTGAAGATGTTCATTGAATGAATTAAAAATGTTTAATGTGGTATTGATGTGACTAGATGGAACTGCACATATGATGTCATCGACATATTTATATAAAAATGGTAATTCAAAAGGTAATTGCGTGATCACATTATCTAAGAGATGATCAGTTACAATAGTAGCAAGGATTGGACTAATCGGGGAACCCATAGGTGTTCCAAAAATTTGGGAGTAAAATTTTTCATTGAAACTGAAATAAGTGTTGTTAAAAATGAACCTGAGAATTAGCAAAAAATTACCTTTGGATAATGTCGTGTAGTCTTTTATAAGGTTCCAATTTGATTCTATAATGTCCGTGACCATATTTAGTGGAATGTTTGTAAATAACGAAACCACATCCAAAGAAATCAAAACATAATATTTTGGCAACTGCATTCCCCTAACAGCATTGACAAAGGTAAATGTGTCTTTAGAATTATAATTATTGCGATATTCAAAGGCAGCATTTAATATATCAGGAGGCTGAGGCTATACAATAGGCCTGAGAGGAACGTCCAATTTATGGATTTTAGGCAAGCAATAAAGTTTAGGAGAACATGAGTCATAGATTGTCAACTTTTTTGCAACTTGTTCAGTAAGTTGATGTTGGTTTTTTAATGCATTAACAAAAAGAATTGCAGTATAATGTTACCCGAATAATTTGTAAATTGATAATTAACTAATCAGCTGTGATCATTTCTAGTTTATATATATATATATATATATATATATATATATATATATATATATATATATATATATATATATATACATAGAAAAGAAAAATCATTGGCAAATAACTTAATATCCTTTAATATATATATATATATATATATATATATATATATATATATATATATCAAACAAATGAAATAGAGAATGTGGAAAAATATATATACATAATATATATAATATATAGATATACGCTCCTGCTATGTCTGGGTCTCGAATGTTGTTTTTTGATGGAATGTGTCTAAAGATATTCAACCTCTCATCTTTATTGATAAGCCCAGAGAGGTTGAAGAGGGCGAAACACATTTCTAAGAACAGGTGTTTGGATCTTTGATTCTATTCAAGAAATTTTTCCCAACCTGAAATGGTGGATGTGTGAATTGTTCGTAAGGGGATTTTTCCACATTCTCTATTTCATTTGTTTGATTTAGTTACGTTTGGTCGGTAAACCAATAACTTAGATCTTTGATCACTGAGTGTGTTTCAAAGATTTACATCTTTTGTTTTTTTGTTTTTCATATATATATATATATATATATATATATATATATATATATATATATATATTGTTATATTTCTATTTGATATGAAAATTAAATTTTGATAATTATAAACAAAATTCAATTTAATATAAAATAATTTCAATTTTCTCAACCACGGGCATATAAATTTAAAACAACCTGTATACAACAAATTGTTATATGTAATTTTAAGAAGTGATTAGAATAAGCGTACGAAACTCGGAACAATGTGCTTAGATAAACAAAGTGAATGACGCGTACCATTATCGTTCTTCTCGGAAGGTCGATCATTAGCCTATGCTAAATAAAACTCAGTGAAATAGATGATAGTTCATTATCGTTTTTCGCGGAAGGTTTCGATCATTAGCCTATGCTAAATAAGACTCATTTGAAAGAGAGAATAGGTCATTAAAATTTGTAAATAGTTAGAAAGTATTTTAGAATGGGAATTAAATATTTTCTTTTGAAATCCATTAAGCATATTTAGAAAGATTAAAAATTGGTTTTGAGGAATATTACGAATGAGAGTTGGTGGTGGAAAATTGATTTGTGAATCTGGAAGGGATATTTAGAAAGTAGGGGAATGGATGACAAAGTGAGAGCAGAATGTTTTGAGCTGTCGAGAAGTGAAGTCGAGTAGTAGACGGTAGTGTACGGAGAGTGAGAAAGCCGGTGTAGTTCCGTGAGTGTGGAGTATCTATCGCGGAACGAGAGGTAGGCCAGGTTGAGAGTAAAAGAACCTCCTTGAGCCAAGATTTCCCGGTAGCTGATTGCAGTTTCGAAAAAGGTAGAACACAGCATCACGACAGAAGCAGGAAACGAGAGCTATACGAGCTAGTTTCAGAGGAGAACATTACTGGAAGCCAGGACGAGGTTTGATCGCAGCCAAGGATAGCAGGAAAGGGTCTTGTGTGAGGACATTTTCAGTTCACCAGGAAAAGGTCAGTCTCATTTGTTTGGACATGAATGTATGGGTTTTCGTATTAAATTCCACATAAAAAATTGAATAACATAATCAATAATATCAGAAAAGCTTCATCAAACTTAAATAGAGTTGTTCCTAATAACTCCTAATAGTTAAATGTTAATAAAAACTTTCAATTGAAAACCAAAAGGAAATAAGATTCCCATTTGTAAATGTTATGTTTAAGAATAATAAGAAATAGCAAATATTAAGCATTGATTGCCTTTTTAAATAAAATAAAAAATATTTTGATTATAATTGTAACCCATATGTGTATTTTTTTTACTCTTTTCTTTTCTATCCCGATTAGGAACCATTAAGAAATATTTAGAAGCCACGGAAGTAAGTAATTAATTTATAATTCGCCCTGAGATTGAAAACATATTGATATGTGATCTGGTTAATTAATTAGATTAGTATTAATCCATTGATTAAATTAAGTAACATATAAGAATATTATCTCATATCAATAATAAAGATCACATCAACTGTCGTCCAACGTGGAAAGCATTGTAAAGTATTTCTAGTGGCAAATTTGAAGGATAGAAAGAGTAAAGCCGGTATTTGAAAATTTATATGCCTGTGGTAAAAAGTGAGATACTTACATTTGATAACATAAAATTTTAGATCTCTTTAGGTACAAATTTTACATAACTGATTTAATATTTTATTTTTACGATATTTACATTTGATATATTTATTGACAATTTATAATATTTGGGTAAAAAAAAAGTCGTCTTGGTAACATACTAGTAAAATTTCATATTTGGCGGGGATAATACTTCTTGAAAACAAATGTCTGTGACAAGAAGCCAAAGCAAGGACAACAAAAAACAAAAAGAACATTCAGACCAAGAAGATATTTTAGACACGACAATCATGGCATCAGAACAGCAAGAATTATCAGGAATAGATAAACTATTACAACTGATGCAACTCCAGTTACAAAAACTGGATGACAATCAACGAAAAGTGGATCGAAAAATGGATGAAACACAACAAAAATTGGATCAGAAAATGGATAAAGTGGAGAAAAAAATGGATGACAATCAACAGGAAACAAAACAAGCGATAGAAGAGAACAATAAGAAAATAGAGGAACGCATAGAAAAGTATGAAATGAGAATTAAAGATCACATGCAAAAACAAGAAATGAGAATGAAGGACCACATGAAAGAACAAGAAATGAAAATTCAAAATAAAATGAAGGAGTTAACGAATTGCCAGAAAAAAGAAATGGAAAGTTTGGAAAACAAGTTGCAAAACGCTATTCAAGCAGACATAGAAGAAGTGGAAAGAAAGATTGCGGAAATCAATACGCAACAAAATGTCGGAGAAAGAAGAGAAATGGTTATACATAGCACAGATGACGTGAAGATAAGGTTTGGCGGGGATGTAAGAAGATTACACCCAGTGCCGTTCATTAATAGCATGAAAAAGAAAATACAACACATCGGAAATTTCGATACAGCAAAAGAAACTATCAGAAACCATCTCAAATATGAAGCAAGCCTATGGTTCGATAGTAAAGAAGAAGAATTCGGCAATTGGCAACAATTTGAACAAAAATTTTTGAATTATTTCTGGGGAAAGGTCCAACAATTGGAAATTAACAAGGAATTGCAAAATGGGAAATACAATGATAGGATGGGTGTATCAGAAAGGACATATGCTTTGCAAATTTACAATAAGGCAAAACATTTACAATATAATTACTCATCGGAACAATTAGTCGAACTGATTGCAAGACATTTCGAGGAAACGCTGGAAGACCATATCACATTGCAAAATTACAAAGACATAGATAGTTTATGCCAATTCCTACAAATAAGAGAATCACGTCTAAGAGAAAGAAAATCAAGAAGGTCGCGAGAAGATTACAGGCCCCGAGAAACACAAGATTACAGAGATAGAAATCAAAATAGGAGGGACTATACAAGACGAGATTTTAATCCCAGAAGGGAAAACGAAAATAGAGACAACGGAAGAGGAAATTATGAACAAAGAAATAGGCAATGGAATGAGGACAGAAATCGAGAATACCAGAATAGAAACACCACATGCTCAAATCAAGAAAACAGAAATAATGGTAGACAAAATGAACAGGGATATCGAGAAAACCGAAACAGATCCGACAGACCAAGAGAAAATAGAAGAGAAGTAAATAATACCCAGACAGATGAATATGACGGAGAGAGACATTATGACGAAAATATAAACAACGATGAGCAACCGGCGTCTTTTCACGACGGCGCTCACTAAAAACCAAAAATCAAACAGGAATCTTTTGTCACCCCAAGGAGTTTATTAAATTGGCAGGAAACAACGAAAAGAAAAATGGAGTTAATTTAAAATTTGTGGATGGATTTATCAACGAGAAACCAATTAAAATTATGATAGACACTGGATCTGAAATAACATTGGTCAACAGAAAACTAATAGAAGAAGTTAACTTAACAAATTTAATTTATAAAATACCTAGGGTAAATTTAGTGGGCGCAAACAAACGGACATTGGCAACTATAAATGAAGGCATACGAGTAATGGTACGACTGGGCAAGAATATGTATGCACTACAATGTGTAATAATGCCAAACATGTCACATGACATGATAGTAGGAGTGGACGAATTGGCAGAAAAACATGTAGTGATAGATTTTAAAAATAATACGATGAAACTAACAGAAGAAAAAGAAAAAGAACAGGACAAGGAACATGAGAAACAAAATACGGACGAATCAGGTAAAGAACAAACAGTGGAAATGAATTTGGCAGCGAAGCAAGGACAAAGAAGAAAAAGGAGAAAAGGTCAGAAAAAGATAAAAGAAAATGAAACCTGTGGCTCCTCAAAAGAAGAGTTGAGCCCAGAAGAAGAAAATTTGAGAGTATCAGAAACAAAGGAAACCTGGGATTCCTCAAAAGAAGAGACGGGCTCAGGAGAAGAAGAAATAAAGCTAAAAAATGAAAGTGAAAAGAATATGATTGAAACAGTGGTATTTGAAGAGGAGGTATATGCAAACGAGGATGCAGAATGCACGGTAAACATGTGTGAAGAATCTGAGAAAAAAGACAGAAAATTGATATGTGGAGAAGGGAAAGAAAAAGAATTGCGGTTGATGTTAAGAAACTACGAAAATTTGATCAATGAGGAAAACAGAGTGGCTAAAAAATACGAACATTCATTTGAGGTGAAAAACTTGGGAAATTTTCGATCAAAGACTTACCCGATTCCATACAAGTATCGACAAGAGGTGAAAGAAGAAATAAATAAAATGTTGGAAGATCAAATCATCGAAAGATGTGATTCACCGTATGTTAACCCGATTGTGATAGTAAAGAAAAGCAGTGGAGAATTGAGATTATGTTTAGATGCCAGGAATATCAACCAGCACACTGTATCACAATATGAATCACCTATAAACATCGAGGCCATTTTTGGAAGAATCACCGGGTCACACATATTTTCGAAAATTGACTTAAAACACAGTTTTTGGTTGATACCGTTAGCTGAAAAGTGTAGAAACTGTTTAGTAAGTTTTATAAAAATATATAAGTTTACTCAATACTATGATTGTTTGACTTATAACCCATTAAATAAAGTAGTTTAAACATGGCGCAGTCAAACAGCTAGTTGGGTTACAGTTTACAGTCGAAAAGCTAAATTTATAGCAACTTGTACACGAGGTACCATACATAACCTACAATGGCAGTGATGGGAATAAATGTAAAATTACCACCAGATTTTGACCTGCAGGATCAAAATGCTGCAAGCGAATGGAAGTTCTGGAAGACTAGTTTCGAAGATTATTTACTAGCAACGGGACAAGACCAGTCAGCAGATAAAATGAAAATGTCAATTTTAAGAAATATAATTGGGGCTGAGTCTGCCAAAATTATGTCCACATTCGAGATCCCAGAAGCCGAAAATAACAAGTATGACTTGATGATATCACTAATCGATAAGTATGTTAATCCAAGGATGAATGAATCATTTGAAAGATACAATTTTATCATGAGGGTCCAGAAAGAAGGAGAGTCGTTTGAGCAGTTTCTTACTAGTTGTAGACATTTGATTCGAACATGTAATTATAATGAAATTGATCCAGAACAAACAGCCGAAGATAAAGCTCTGAGAGACAAAATATTAATGGGCATCAGAGATCCAGTTACTAGAGAAGCTCTATTGAGAGTGGACAAACTTACCCTACAAAAAGCCATCGAATTTTGTAGAACTAGTGAACAAAGTAAGAACCAAAATTTGAAATTTCATACCGAAAGAAAAGATGTAGACATAGGAGAAGTTCGTAAAGATAGGTACCAGGGCCATAGAAATTATAATAACTCTAGAAGTAAAGCGAATACCAATGAAAAATTCAAGTGTAAAAGATGTCAATCAACTCATGGGGCCAGAGAATGTCCAGCGTATGGAAAGAAATGTAAGAAATGTGGGTTTTTAAACCATTTTGCAAAGTCGTGTAGAGTGAAGAATATTGATGTCATAGATGAAGATAGCAGTGATGGATCAGCTGATAGTTTTGTAGGAAATATCAATAAAGTATACCAAAATGTAAGTAGTCACAATATTTGGGATGAAATTATAGAAATTGAAAACAAGAGAATTAAAGTAAAACTTGACACAGGTGCAGATGTAAGTATAATTCCATTAAAAATTTTTAAGAAAATTGATAAACAATTTAAAATTAGGGATAATCATTATGTACTGAAAGGGTTTGAGGGTACTCAGGCTAAAACAATGGGTGTCGTAAATTTATTTTGTAAACATAAAAATAAGTATGTTTACGAGGATTTTACAATTATTAATGGGGCAACTCGAGTTCTTTTAAGTGGTAAATTATGTATTGATTTGGGGTTAGTTAAACGAATCAACAATATTGAGAGTTGTGGTACTTTAGAATTAGCAGAAAGGGATAAATTTATAAACCTTAACCCTGAAGTTTTTAGAGGTCATGGTAAATTTTGTGGTAAACATAGGATCACTACAGTAGACAATTTTGAGCCAGTAAGTTACCCACCTGTAAATGTACCTGTCGCAATTAGAGATAATTTAAAAAATGAATTAGATAGGTTGACAAAAAGAGGGGCAATTGTCAAAGTTAACGAAATTGACCCCAGGGCAAGCATAAACCGCATTGTTATTGTGGAAAAGCAAAATGGTAAGTTACGTTTATGCTTAGACCCATTAGATCTAAACAAACAAATAGTCCGCAAACCAAGAGTAGTACATAAATTGGAAGATGTTTGTGCACAAATGATAGGTAAAAAGATATTTTCTGTATTTGATCTCTCTGAAGGGTATCATCATTTAGAACTTGACGAGACATCATCATGGAAATGCTGTTTTGCAACTTCTTATGGAATTTTCAGATACAAAGTATTGCCATATGGATTATCAAATTCCCAAGATCTGTTTCAAGAAGTAGTAGAAGATAAATTTAAAGGTATAGAGAATTTATTGATTTGTCATGATGATATGATTGTTATGGGAACAACAAAAGAAGAACATGATACAACTGTTAAAAAAGTGTTAGAAAGGGCTAAAGAAGTAGGAGCAAAGTTTAATGGGGACAAATTTCAATATTGTCAAGAAGAGGTCAGATTTATGGGTCAAGTTTTTTCACATAAAGGGATGCAAATAGATCCTGACAGAGTGGAATCACTTTGTAAACTTGAAAAACCAAATAGTAAAGTAGAATTACAAAGAATTTTGGGCGCATTTAATTACGTTAGACGGTACATTCCGAACATGGCTGAACATATTCAACCTCTTTGTCAATTACTTAAAAATAATGTAGAATGGGTGTGGCTCCCGTCACATCAAAAATGTTTTGATAATTTAAAGAACATAATTTGTAAATCACCAGCGTTAGTCCCTTATGATCCTAATCAAAAAATTATTTTACAATGTGATGCATCTAAAAATGGTTTAGGTGTTTGTATGTTCCAGAAATATGATTCTATTTTAAAATTAGTAGCTTGTGCATCACGAAATATGAATGATAGTGAAATAAATTATAGTCAGACTGAGAAGGAACTATTGGCAATTTATTATGCTACTCAAAAATTTCACAATTTTATTTATAATTTTGATGTTGACGTTCAATCAGATCACAAACCTATAATCTCCATTATGAAGAAGCCAATTTCCAAAATTGGATCAGTTAGACTCCAACGTTTAAGGCTTAAACTTCTCAAGTACAGATTAAATGTATATTTTGTTCCTGGGAAAGACATACATTTTGCTGATATGCTATCTAGGTCCAGTTTAAATATAGAGACACATGACCCAGAAATGTTTGAAATGGTCCACTCAGTGAGTAAACATTTACCTATGAGCCAGGAAAAGCAATCTGAGTTAAGACTAGCTACTAGCCAGGATGAGGCATTAGCAGTAATTTTTGATTTTTATTATAATGGGTGGCCAAAAGAAAAAAATGTTCCTCAAGTGTGTAAAAAGTACTATGGTATAAGAGATTCACTGTATTTTGAAGCTGGCATCGCATTTATTGATGACAAAATAATTATTCCGAAAAAACTTAGGCTTGACATGATAAAATTGCTTCACAAAGGCCATATAGGAGTCAGTAAAACTATAAACAAAGCCAGGAGTATATATTATTGGCCAGGACTTAATGATGATGTGACAAACTATATAAAAAAATGCAGGATATGTGAGAAATACAGACCAAATAATTTTAAAGAACCAATGATGCCTCATGACATTCCCAGACTAAGATTCAATAAAGTTGGTACAGACATTTTAGAGTATGGTTCAAAAGCATATTTAGTAATTGTAGACTATTTTTCGCATTGGTTGGACATTTCAATATTAAAAGATAAAACCTCCAGTTCAGTAATCAACTCATTTCAAGATACTTTTAGTAGATTTGGATATCCAGAAATTTTAATTGCAGATAATCTACCATTTACTTCGGTAAAATGTAAAAATTATTATAGAGAAAAAGATATTACAATTATGACATGCACTCCACATTACCACCAGAGTAATGGACTTGCAGAAAAAGCAGTCAATATAAGCAAACAAATTTTAAGAAAGAGTAATGAGGAAAATGTTGATTTTAGAGATTTGGTGATGGAATATAATAATACCTGCATAATAAATCTTGATGCATCTCCAGCTCAAATTTTACAGAGCAGGATCCTGAGAGGACAATTACCAACTACAGCTAATAAATTAGAACCTACAATCCAGAAACAAGTATATAAGAATTTATGCAAAGAAAAAGAGAAATTACAAGTACGTTATGATAAGACAGCACGAAGAAAACCAGTAGAGTTTAGAAAGGGAGATAGGGTAGTAATAAGAAGTTCAAAAGATAATTATTGGCGTAAAGCAATTGTGTTAGAAAAGGCCAATGAACCTAGATCATATTGGGTGAAAAAAGAAGATAACAATAAAATTATTAGACGGAATTCACACCAAATGAAACATTCATACACCACAACACTTGAAAAAGAACTCATTTTAGAACCCGAGTTGTACCCTGATATTCAGTCACAAAGTGTTCATAAAGATACCACTCACATTAACGTAAATGATAGTGTTAATAAAACCATTAGTTGCCCAAGCCCAAATGTAAAATCAGTACCTACATTGAGTCATAAAGTCAACCCAAATATTGAGACTTCTAACAGTTATAAGACAAGAGTTGGTCGTAATATAAAGACCCCTTATAGATATCGATCTTAGGGGGAAGGTGTTTAATATATATAGCTGTGTAACAGCGTAGCAAGGGGCTGCGTGCTAGACATGACATGGCTAACTTCAAGCCAGTCAACATGGTTGGCACTTGTATGATTTATTGTATGTAAGATGTTTAGTAAGTTTTATAAAAATATATAAGTTTACTCAATACTATGATTGTTTGACTTATAACCCATTAAATAAAGTAGTTTAAACAGAAACTACACCGCTTTTTCTATTGATGGTATTGTCTACCGGTTTAAGGTAGTGCCGTTTGGATTGCAGAGTGCTTGTGCTGCACTCGTCCGAGCTCTACATACCATTTTGAATCGCCACGAAGATTTCATAGTTCATTATATCGATGATTTATTAATTTTTTCACAAGATACTCAGAGTCATCTGAAACACATAGAAATAATTCTGGAAGAATTGGACACAGCGGGATTGAAATTAAACATTGAAAAATGTCAATTTTTTCAAAAAGAAGTCATTTATTTGGGTTTTCAATTGGACACCAAAACAGTAAGATTATCCGAAGACAGAGTCAAGCTCATAGATGAATACCCAAGACCAACGAATTTGAAAACATTGAGAGGTTTTCTTGGCACGATTAATTATTTTAAAAAACTGATTCCCGATTTGAGCCAAAAGGAAATCCCTCTGATAAAGTTGCTTAAAAAAGGAATAAAATGGAATTGGAAAGAAGAACAGGAGGAAGCTTTCGAAACATTAAAACGAGAATTCGCAAAAGGAACGAAAATATACCACCCCATTTACAATTTACCTTTTATACTCCGAACTGATGCGTCCATACAAAAATTTGCAGGAGTTCTGTCTCAAATACAAAACGACCAAGAAGTGCCGATATGTTTTATATCGCGAGTGACTAAAACACATGAGAGAAAATATAGTGTTACAGAATTGGAGTTTGCCAGTGTACTATATTGCGTAAACAAATTGAGGTTTTACTTATTGGGAGCAAAATTCACAATCGAAACAGACCATGCAGCTTTAGTACATATCATGAAGAATAGATTAGTAAATAATAGAATACATAGAGGTATTCTATTATTACAGGAGTATGATTTTGAGTTCCGATATATAAAAGGAAAAGACAACATAATAGCCGACGCTCTAACACGGGATGAGGACACGGGAAAAAAGGAAACAATTACTCTACAGGTGGGACTAAATAGATTAATACAAGAAGAAGGGATATATTCGTTAAATGAGATAAGGACAAACCAAGAAGACCTAGAGGAAAGAGAGAAAAGAAGAGCGGAAGTAGAAAATGACATATATTTTAAGAGAATAGACGGAAAGGAACTATATTTAGTGACACAGACATTGGCCGAAAAGATAATAAAGAAATTACATGAGGACAATGGGCATATCGGTAGCAGAAAAGTTTGGCTCGTTTTTAGGGAAAATTACATCAGCCGACAGGATTACCGCATTGCAAAGGAAATTACCCAGAAGTGCGATGTATGTCAAAAATATAAGAGTCGGAATTTCAAAAACGAAAATGTTGCCAAAAATATTGAAGCCCGAAACAAACTAGACATTGTAGCAATAGATATGTTAAGCGATCTAATTATGACCACTAAAAGGAACAAACATATTCTGGTAATGGTGGATGTGTTTTCAAAATACGTAAAATTATATAGTTGCCGCACCACAAAGGGGGAGGAAATATTAAGAAAAATCGACAATTTTATAGCCATAGTAGGAACACCAAAAAAGATCCTACTGGACAATGCAACGTATTTCCGAAATGATCGTTTCAAGGGACAACTTCGAGAACGAGGAATAGAGACAAATTTTGTCAGCATCAGGCATCCACAGAGTAATCCTTCGGAACGATTCATACAGGAAGTGACGAAATTTCTTCGCATTGCAACAGATGGTCAACATCGCCACTGGGACAGGAAAATGGCGGAAATAGAAAGGTATCTAAATACAATTCCGAGCACAGTAACAAAAGAGACCCCAGAATACATCATGAAGGGTGTATTGCCGATAAGGCCATGGGAAGACCAAGAGCCAAAAGAATATCAACAGGTGATTGAAACCGTACAGAGAAGATTACGGCGAAGCAACGAAAAATATATCCAAAGACAGGAACAAAATAGAAAAAGAAGACCAGTGACTTTCCAAAAGGGTGAAAAAGTACTCGTGAGGGCATTACGAGTATCAAATCTTCCTGGAGGCATTTGCGCAAAGTTGATGCCTGTTTTCGAAGGCCCGTACATCGTGAATAATGAAAATGGGATAAATAGTTATGAGTTGAGGCACAGGAACTCGGAAAAGATCCGAGGAATTTATAATATTCACGATGTATACAAATATCACGAATAAAAGACAGAATTACATGAAGTAGATAGTAAGTTAGGATATAAGAAGTAGATTAAAGTAAGGAAATATACAGGGAGTTGGTTTTGCCTCGAGAAAATTTATTTAAAAATGCAGATAAATTTTATCGAATACAAGGCGGGGATTTGTTATATTTCTATTTGATATGAAAATTAAATTTTGATAATTATAAACAAAATTCAATTTAATATAAAATAATTTCAATTTTCTCAACCACGGGCATATAAATTTAAAACAACCTGTATACAACAAATTGTTATATGTAATTTTAAGAAGTGATTAGAATAAGCGTACGAAACTCGGAACAATGTGCTTAGATAAACAAAGTGAATGACGCGTACCATTATCGTTCTTCTCGGAAGGTCGATCATTAGCCTATGCTAAATAAAACTCAGTGAAATAGATGATAGTTCATTATCGTTTTTCGCGGAAGGTTTCGATCATTAGCCTATGCTAAATAAGACTCATTTGAAAGAGAGAATAGGTCATTAAAATTTGTAAATAGTTAGAAAGTATTTTAGAATGGGAATTAAATATTTTCTTTTGAAATCCATTAAGCATATTTAGAAAGATTAAAAATTGGTTTTGAGGAATATTACGAATGAGAGTTGGTGGTGGAAAATTGATTTGTGAATCTGGAAGGGATATTTAGAAAGTAGGGGAATGGATGACAAAGTGAGAGCAGAATGTTTTGAGCTGTCGAGAAGTGAAGTCGAGTAGTAGACGGTAGTGTACGGAGAGTGAGAAAGCCGGTGTAGTTCCGTGAGTGTGGAGTATCTATCGCGGAACGAGAAGTAGGCCAGGTTGAGAGTAAAAGAACCTCCTTGAGCCAAGATTTCCCGGTAGCTGATTGCAGTTTCGAAAAAGGTAGAACACAGCATCACGACAGAAGCAGGAAACGAGAGCTATACGAGCTAGTTTCAGAGGAGAACATTACTGGAAGCCAGGACGAGGTTTGATCGCAGCCAAGGATAGCAGGAAAGGGTCTTGTGTGAGGACATTTTCAGTTCACCAGGAAAAGGTCAGTCTCATTTGTTTGGACATGAATGTATGGGTTTTCGTATTAAATTCCACATAAAAAATTGAATAACATAATCAATAATATCAGAAAAGCTTCATCAAACTTAAATAGAGTTGTTCCTAATAACTCCTAATAGTTAAATGTTAATAAAAACTTTCAATTGAAAACCAAAAGGAAATAAGATTCCCATTTGTAAATGTTATGTTTAAGAATAATAAGAAATAGCAAATATTAAGCATTGATTGCCTTTTTAAATAAAATAAAAAATATTTTGATTATAATTGTAACCCATATGTGTATTTTTTTTACTCTTTTCTTTTCTATCCCGATTAGGAACCATTAAGAAATATTTAGAAGCCACGGAAGTAAGTAATTAATTTATAATTCGCCCTGAGATTGAAAACATATTGATATGTGATCTGGTTAATTAATTAGATTAGTATTAATACATTGATTAAATTAAGTAACATATAAGAATATTATCTCATATCAATAATAAAGATCACATCAATATATATATATATATATATATATATATATATATATATATATATATATATATATATATCGACGCTGTCAAGCCAAAACGGCATAAACGACATTAACTTGATTTTTCAGGAAACACAAAAAACTGATTATTTTTATTTTTACCAATTCTGCTTATCTGCATAGTGACTCAAAAAAATTTATGATTTTTTTTCAAATTTTAATATTTTGTGAACATGAATGTAGCTGAAAATACTGTCTGAAACAAATTAAAAACTAGAAAATGGCGTTTATGTCCAATCAAGATTGGAGAATATGCCAAACTTACCTCTGGCGTTTGTGTCTATCGCATCGTTGTAAGGTTAGCCAATAAGCGCTTAAAAGGGATATATGCCATTAATAAAAAAAAACGAAAATTAAAAATTGTCGTTTATGCCAACAAGAAAAATTATGAAATTACGAAGATTTTTGATAGGCTTTATTTTTTTAATCAAAAATACATTCTAAGGTAAAAACAATACCCTAAATTCTTTAAACATGTTTTTGATGCTAGGATGAAATAGTTAAAAGTAAATAATTCGCAAATAGAAGCGGATATCTAATAATAGCGGATTCAAATTCATAATCACTGTCAATATTTGGTTCAACATCATTATTGATTTGATTGCTTGTATTTTCCTTATTTTGATCCCTACTTATACCGGCACCCAAACCATTATCTGCTGCTAAGTTGAAACATGATGTGAGATCTTGACTAAATATTTCTTCTTCTACTGCAACGTCTGGTGGTCTCTCAAAGATGATAATGTCATTGCTAAAAGCTTCTGCAATGTTGGCATTATAAATATCATAAACCTCTAAGGGGAATATAGGGGAATTATTGTCAGTCTCTATATCATTTTTACTGCTTCGGTATGTTTTATTGTCATTTAGTAAGGCCATTATTTTTCTACTTCTGCTATTAATCTGCAACAAAAAAATGGCATAAACGCCAAAAATCGATCGCCATTTTTAGCTATATAGAATTGATTTGAACTATATGCTGTAATACAAAATGAATTGTTCATCACACAAAGTTATATTGTAACAAAGTTACAATAGAACCTTTTAAAATAAACCTTTTATTTGCGCAATTTTTAAATAAGAAACCTCCATAAGAATACCATTGAGGAATGGCACTTGTGTCAACCACGATGTAAATATTTGATTTTGGCATAAACGCCTCATAGTTTTTAAAGAATTTCAGTGTATTTACGCTTCAAAAATCAATAAAAATTGAAAATATTGCAGAGGTAAGTAATATCATGTTACTTATCCATAAAAATTTTAAAAATACATACCTTTACTATTATTACTGGACCGAACTGTACACAATGATAATCTTACGGGCACTGGTGATTATGTCAATCGGTGTTCACGTCGGTGTTCACGTGCGTGACAGGACTGGCGTTTATAAAAATTTTAAACCAATATTACCCCTATTCCATTTTGTCTGGGGTTATACCGCGTTGACTGTCTGGTGCGAAAATTAAAATCCTTTTTTTTGGTGCAGCTAACTAAAAAGTGGTCATTTTGGCGTTTATGCCGTTTTGGCTTGGCAGCGTCGATATATATGAAATACAAATGAAAAAGAGAATGTGGAGAAATCCCCTTACGAATAATTCACACATCCACCATTTTGGGTTGGGAAAATTTTTTGAATAGAATTAAAGATCCAAACACTAGTTCTTAGAAATGTGTTTCGCCCTCTTCAACCTCTCTGGGCTTATCAGTAAAGATGAGAGGTTGAATATCTTTAGACACATTCAACTCAAAAACAACATTCAAGACCTAGACATAGCAGAAGCGTAGATCTACGCCAAATCTGACAGTGACACTCTTATTACTCAATTCCCTAATTACTTAAAGTAAAATATATCTTTAATTCTATTCAAAAAATTTTCCCAACCCAAAATGGTGGATGTGTGAATTATTCGTAAGGGGATTTCTCCACATTCTCTATTTCATTTGATTGATTTCGTACGAGTGGTCGTTAAACCAATAACTTCTACATCTTGTGTTTTAAATATATATATATATATATATATATATATATATATATATATATATATATATATATATATATATATATATATATATGTATATGTGGTGGATGTGTGAATTATTCGTAAGGGGATTTTTCCACATTCTCTATTTCATTTGTTTGATTATTTATATATATATATATATATATATATATATATATATATATATATATATATATATATATATAATATATATAGTTTAGTTATTTCCTGACAGTAAATTATTAAATATAAACTTTTTAATTCCTGGGTTTTCGGTCTGATAAAAATAAAACACTTTGTTATGGCTTAAACGTTTCGGCTAATTGCCATTTTCAATAAGCACTTTAATGAATAATTATAAACATTACATAAAACAAAACAAAAGACTAAAATTTACATTGCACTTGTTGGCTTGGCGTTTTGTTGTGGAATGCGAGCTTGACTCTTGAAACCATATGGCAGAATTCAAAATTGACGTCCGTTAAGGACCGTATTTAAAATATTTGCCAAATTGTACATTTATAAAAATTAAATCAATTTATTAAATTATGATATACATTGGAGAGATCCTTGATGTCAGTTTTATTATTTATGCAATTTTGGTCTTTCTTTACATGAATCATCTCCAATATACATCTTTTGTTGTAGTTTTGTTCTTTTTCTAAAATTTGTACATTTTCAAAATCAAAAGCATGGTTATTTTCTATGGAATGCTTGGCTAATGCTTAAGCTTAAGCTTGAAAAATAAATTAATATCCCACAATGGCACATCCTCCTATATATACGGGCTTCCAAAAGTGCATAAAAACAACATTCCACTTCGCCCAATTGTTAGTAACATTGGAAGTCCAACATACAACCTCTCCAAATATTTTGCAGACATTCTGGGAAATGTAATCGGTAAGACCCAATATCATATACAAGACTCATGGGATTTTCACAATTTTATTTCAAAACAGTCCGTACCAATTAATCACAAACTTATATCTTTCGACGTAAAATCACTCTATACCAACATTCCAATCGAAATAGCTTTAAACTGTGTCAAATCCAGATGGAGTAACATCCAAACACATACTTCTCTTCCTCTTGAAGACTTTCTAGAAGGTGTAAAATTCTGCCTTAGCTCAACATTCTTCCAACATGAAAATGAATACTATTCTCAGATTTCTGGAGTAGCTATGGGCTCACCTATATCAGCACCAGTAGCAAACTTGGTCATGGAAATATTAGAGACAACAGTCATCTCTAAATTAAAATACAATATACACTTCTACAAACGATACGTAGATGACTGCCTGCTTTGCATACCGGATCATGAAATCGAGTATACCCTTCAAATTTTCAATAACTTCCATAATAAGATTCAATTTACTTATGAAATGGAAGAAAACAACAAAATTAATTTTCTCGATCTAAGTTTGGAGTATAACAGCAATAACCGACTTATAACTACCAACTGGTTTACAAAAGATGTCTGGTCTGGAAGATATTTAAACTACAATACCAACGCACCGGTAAGTCACAAAAGAAGTGTTATATTCAGTCTAACGGATAGAGCAATTAAGCTATCTAGCCCACAATTCCATTCCGAAAATCTGAAAAGAGTTAAAGATATTTTAGAAAAAAATAATTATCCGCCAGAATTTTACAACCCTCTAATTAAAAAAAGAAAATATATCATCAACAACCAATCAAATTCTAATACCACTCCAAATCAAATCCAAATTTCACCTAACAATGTCAATAGTAATATCACCAACCCAAATAAACGCTATATATCCTTACCATATATAAATGGATTTTCCGAACAAATGTCGAGAATATTTGCAAAATATGATATCAATGTTGGACATAAAGCGCCTAAAACATCGGGGCAATGTTTTTCAAAATTTAAACCCATTGTTACTAAGGACCAGCAGTCAGATGTTGTTTATAAAGTAAATTGTAAAGACTGTAATTCGACATACATTGGGCAAACACATCAATATATACATAGAAGAATGGTTGCACACGAACATGGTGTACAAACCAACAAAGTAAACACTACAGCATTAGCCAAGCATTCCATAGAAAATAACCATGCTTTTGATTTTGAAAATGTACAAATTTTAGAAAAAGAACAAAACTACAACAAAAGATGTATATTGGAGATGATTCATGTAAAGAAAGGCCAAAATTGCATAAATAATAAAACTGACATCAAGGATCTCTCCAATGTATATCATAATTTAATAAATTGATTTAATTTTTATAAATGTACAATTTGGCAAATATTTTAAATACGGTCCTTAACGGACGTCAATTTTGAATTCTGCCATATGGTTTCAAGAGTCAAGCTCGCATTCCACAACAAAACGCCAAGCCAACAAGTGCAATGTAAATTTTAGTCTTTTGTTTTGTTTTATGTAATGTTTATAATTATTCATTGTGCATCAATAAGTGCTTATTGAAAATGGCAATTAGCCGAAACGTTTAAGCCATAACAAAGTGTTTTATTTTTATCAGACCGAAAACCCAGGAATTAAAAAGTTTCTATTATATATATATATATATATATATATATATATATATATATATATATATATATATATATATATATATATATATATATATATATATATATATATATATAAATATATATGTTCGGAAAGGTTTCCGCGGTTAATACAATGAAACTTAAAGCTAAAATCAATATCAACAAAAGAATTAATATTAAAATTAAACTCACCAGGCTTCCGGGTTGAACCGCGTCGTTGGTTTCTAGGCCGAGCTTTCGACGTCCTCTCTGACGTCATCTTCAGGGCTTCCGGGGTCTCAGTCTCCTGAGGCTCCAGACACTACACTCACTACTCACTACTTCACTACTCACTGCAATACTGTTGTTGCTGACGCTGGGGCGGTCATTTATACCGTGGACTGATGTGACTGACGTGGCTGTCGATGACGTGGCGGAGTGGGAATTAGCGCGAAGACTATTTGGAGTGGCGCGAAGATTTTTGACGGCGGGAATTGTATTTGTAGATGGAGCGGACGATGTTTTCTTTAGGAGGGGTCTCCAAGTCGAAGGTAAACGGATGCCGTCATCTCTTTTATTGAGACAATTTGGCCGTTTTTCAATTTCTATCCGAGAATCCATAGAAATCGAAAAACGTATATATATATATATATATATATATATGGCAGCATTGCCACATTTATGGGGGTCACATTGACTGTTTTTCTGATTAAAGTGTATATTAGTTATTTAAACTCGACACTGATTTTACATGTTCATAAAATATGTATGTAAAAGTGGGTGCCACTAATTATCGTAATAAAAAAATATGCAATTTTATTCGAATGAAGAAAGACCTCAAACGCATTAAACTTTATTTTATTTTAAATTTGTGCGTATATAATATGTTTATCAAAAATAAACTATCAAAACTGCATAACAGAAAGACATACTTGCTCAACTAACAAATTATACACTAAAAACAAAATAAATATTAATAAACTACGGAATATCTTCTTCTTATACTTGTTGTAGATCTGTCGATTTCCTAATTCCGGCGTTGAAGTATTTCTTGAGAGGTAGACTACCAGCTATCACTCCATTTTTTTGGTGCTCTCCCCGGTGGACGCTTGCCTGCTGGCTTTCCTTCTAGTGCAATTCTTTGTAGTCTGTGCTCCTCCATTGACTGAATCTTCATTTTTGCCTACCCCATCTGACTACATCTTGCACACCACATTGTTCCCTGATGAAGTTGTTTCGTATTATATCTCTTCTTGTCTTCCCTGCTATTGCTCTTAGTGTCTTCATTTCGGCTGTCCATAGCATACTATATATATATATATATATATATATATATATATATATATATATATATATACAAATAGTATCTTAATTGACTTATTAGGAAATACGAATTTCACTATTTTTGGGTATAGAAGTCAAACTGGGGCCTTAAAGTACACTATTATCCAATATTCAAGCTTTCGGAAATGTTTATTTCCTTTCTCAAGAATTTCTACAATGCAATAAGATAAAATTTAGAAAACATGTATGAAAGAATAAAAAATATTAATGAGTAACTTACCAGAATTTAGATTATAAAAGAATGTTGATTACAATACATAATTAAAAATACTATTACTAAAACGGCTGTTAAACATTTAAAAAAAAACATAGAAACAATAAAAATTCTTCAGAAAACATTTTAGAAAAGATTAAAAAATTGATTAATTTTGAAGTTTTGATCTAATTTTGATTGACTTTTTAAAATTTATTTATAAATTCTAAATACATGGCTGACAAAGATTAAATGTAACTATGGTCATAGCATATCGGTGTCTACATTTACAAGGAATTGAAAACATTTTTTGATAATAAAAATAAGGAAATGTTTAAAGGCAAAAAAAAAATTAATTTTAAATGTTGGTGATATTAATTAATTTTGTTAACATTTAATGCCAAATTATAAAGTGTAGATAAAAAAAAAGTAATAATGATTTGATATAACTATGATTATTTTTCAAAAGAAAGGATGTAATTATAAATTTTGCTAAGATTGTCAATTTCAGATATTTTGTTCATTGTGTTCGAACCTTTGCTGATATGAACCATCTCAAGAAAAGTACGTTTATGTTTATTGTTTTCAATATCTAATATTTTTGGATCATGAAAATTCATAATGTGGTTATTTTGAATAACGTGCTCTGCTAAGGCACATGAGGGTTTAAGAATTTTACAATCACTTTTATGAGATGTTATGCGACTAGATAAATTTCTACCGGTTTGACCAATATAAACTAAATCACAGTTTGTACAAGATATGGAGTAGATAACATTGCATTTTTCTAGAGTGTTAAATTGTTGTTTAGTTTTAGTATATAGTGAATACAAAGTTTTTATATTTTTAGTTGCTATCTTTACTCTTTTAAATTCGTTAAAAATCCCTTTTAGTTTTGCAGTAAGATTGGGTATAAATGGAAAAGAGTAATAAAGAGTTGTTATGGGATTATTTGCAGTGTTATTATTGTTAGCTTGAGTAACAGATAAGGGGTCAATTGTATTCGAAATATGCAAAGAAGGAGTGTTAAATAAACTTATGAAAATTATGAAAATTATGAAAACTCATACCCATTGAAATTAGTAAATAACTTCTTATTTAACACTCCTTCTTTGCATATTTCGAATACAATTGACCCCTTATCTGTTACTCAAGCTAACAATAATAACACTGCAAATAATCCCATAACAACTCTTTATTACTCTTTTCCATTTATACCCAATCTTACTCCAAAACTAAAAGGGATTTTTAACGAATTTAAAAGAGTAAAGATAGCAACTAAAAATATAAAAACTTTGTATTCACTATATACTAAAACTAAACAACAATTTAACACTCTAGAAAAATGCAATGTTATCTACTCCATATCTTGTACAAACTGTGATTTAATTTATATTGGTCAAACCGGTAGAAATTTATCTAGTCGCATAACATCTCATAAAAGTGATTGTAAAATTCTTAAACCCTCATGTGCCTTAGCAGAGCACGTTATTCAAAATAACCACATTATGAATTTTCATGATCCAAAAATATTAGATATTGAAAACAATAAACATAAACGTACTTTTCTTGAGATGGTTCATATCAGCAAAGGTTCGAACACAATGAACAAAAAATCTGAAATTGACAATCTTAGCAAAATTTATAATTACATCCTTTCTTTTGAAAAATAATCATAGTTATATCAAATCATTATTACTTTTTTTTTATCTACACTTTATAATTTGGCATTAAATGTTAACAAAATTAATTAATATCACCAATATTTAAAATTAATTTTTTTTTTGCCTTTAAACATTTCCTTATTTTTATTATCAAAAAATGTTTTCAATTCCTTGTAAATGTAGACACCGATATGCTATGACCATAGTTACATTTAATCTTTGTCAGCCATGTATTTAGAATTTATAAATAAATTTTAAAAAGTCAATCAAAATTAGATCAAAACTTCAAAATTAATCAATTTTTTAATCTTTTATAAAATGTTTTCTGAAGAATTTTTATTGTTTCTATGTATTTTTTAAATATTTAACAGCCGTTTTAGTAATAGTATTTTTAATTATGTATTGTAATCAACATTCTTTTATAATCTAAATTCTGGTAAGTTACTCATTAATATTTTTTATTCTTTCATACATGTTTTCTAAATTTTATCTTATTGCATTGTAGAAATTCTTGAGAAAGGAAATAAACATTTCCGAAAGCTTGAATATTGGATAATAGTGTACTTTAAGGCCCCAGTTTGACTTCTATACCCAAAAATAGTAAAATTCGTATATATATATATATATATATATATATATATATATATTTAAAAACATAAGATGTAGATCTTTGAAACACACTCAGTGATCAAAAGATCCAAGGCTAATGGTTTAACGACTACTCGTACGAAATCAAACAGATGAAACAGAGAATGTGGAAAAATCCCCTTACGAACAATTCACACATCCACCATTTCGGTCTGGGAAAAATTTTTCGAATAGAATCAAAGATCCAAACACCAGTTCTTCGAAATGTGTTTCGCCCTCTTCAACCCTTTCAACCTCCCATCTTTACCGATGAGCCCAGAGAGGTTGAAGAGGGCGAAACACATTTCGAAGAACTGGTGTTTGGATCTTTGATTCTATTCGAAAAATTTTTCCCAGCCCGAATATATATATATATATATATATATATATATATATATATATATATATATATATATATATATATTGTTATATTTCTATTTGATATAAAAATTAAAATTTAATAATGATAAACAAAATTCAATTTAATATAAAATATTTTCAATTTTCTCAACCACGGGCATATAAATTTAAAACAACCTGTATACAACAAATTGTTATATGTAATTTTAAGAAGTGATTAGAATAAGCGTACGAAACTCGGAACAATGTGCTTAGATAAACAAAGTGAATGACGCGTACCATTATCGTTCTTCTCGGAAGGTCGATCATTAGCCTATGCTAAATAAAACTCAGTGAAATAGATGATAGTTCATTATCGTTTTTCGCGGAAGGTTTCGATCATTAGCCTATGCTAAATAAGACTCATTTGAAAGAGAGAATAGGTCATTAAAATTTGTAAATAGTTAGAAAGTATTTTAGAATGGGAATTAAATATTTTCTTTTGAAATCCATTAAGCATATTTAGAAAGATTAAAAATTGGTTTTGAGGAATATTACGAATGAGAGTTGGTGGTGGAAGATTGATTTGTGAATCTGGAAGGGATATTTAGAAAGTAGGGGAATGAATGACAAAGTGAGATCAGAATGTTTTGAGCTGTCGAGAAGTGAAGTCGAGTAGTAGACGGTAGTGTTCGAGGAGTGAGAAAGCCGGTGTGGTTCCGTGAGTGTGGAGTATCTATCGTGGAACGAGAAGTAGGCCAGGTCGAGAGTAAAAGAACCTCCTTGAGCCCAGAGTGTCCCGGTAGCTGATAGCAGTTTCGAAAAAGGTAGAACACAGCATCACGACAAAAGCAGGAACGAGAGCTATTCGAGCTAGTTTTTCAAAGGAGAACATCACTGGAAGCCAGGACGAGGTTTGATCGCAGCCAAGGATAGCAGGAAAGGGTCTTGTGTGAGGACATTTTCAGTTCACCAGGAAAAGGTCAGTCTCATTTGTTTGGACATGAATGTATGGGTTTTCGTATTAAATTCCACATAAAAAATTGAATAACATAATCAATAATATCAGAAAAGCTTCATCAAACTTAAATAGAGTTGTTCCTAATAACTCCTAATAGTTAAATGTTAATAAAAACTTTCAATTGAAAACCAAAAGGAAATAAGATTCCCATTTGTAAATGTTATGTTTAAGAATAATAAGAAATAGCAAATATTAAGCATTGATTGCCTTTTAAATAAAATAAAAAATATTTTGATTATAATTGTAACCCATATGTGTATTTTTTTTTACTCTTTTCTTTTCTATCCCGATTAGGAACCATTAAGAAATATTTAGAAGCCACGGAAGTAAGTAATTAATTTATAATTCGCCCTGAGATTGAAAACATATTGATATGTGATCTGGTTAATTAATTAGATTAGTATTAATACATTGATTAAATTAAGTGACATATAAGAATATTATCTCATATCAATAATCAAGATCACATCAACTGTCGTCCAACGTGGAAAGCATTGTAAAGTATTTCTAGTGGCAAATTTGAAGGATAGAAAGAGTAAAGCCGGTATTTGAAAATTTATATGCCTGTGGTAAAAAGTGAGATACTTACATTTGATAACATAAAATTTTAGATCTCTTTAGGTACAAATTTTACATAACTGATTTAATATTTTATTTTTACGATATTTACATTTGATATATTTATTGACAATTTATAATATTTGGGTAAAAAAAAGTCGTCTTGGTAACATACTAGTAAAATTTCATATTTGGCGGGGATAATACTTCTTGAAAACAAATGTCTGTGACAAGAAGCCGAAGCAAGGACAACAAAAAACAAAAAGAACATTCAGACCAAGAAGATATTTTAGCCACGACAATCATGGCATCAGAACAGCAAGAATTATCAGGAATAGATAAACTATTACAACTGATGCAACTCCAGTCACAAAAACTGGATGACAATCAACGTGAAACAAAACAAGCAATGGATGAAGCAAAAAAGACAATGGATAAAAATCAGGAAGAAACATCAAAGAAAATGGATAAAGTGGATCAAAAAATGGATGAAACACAAAAAAAATGGATGAAACACAACAGAAAATGGATGAAACAAAAAGAATAATGCAAGAAAATCAGAAGGAAACAAAACAAGCCATAGAAGAGAACAACAAGAAAATGGAGGAACGCATAGAAAAGTATGAAATGAAAATTAAGGATCACATGAAAGAACAAGAAATGAAAATTCAAAATAAAATAAAGGAGTTAATGAATTGCCAGAAAAAAGAAATAAAAAATTTGAAAAACAAGTTTGAAAACGCTATTAAAGCAGACAGAGAAGAAGTGGAAAGAAAGATTGCGGAAATCAATATTCAACAAAATGTCGGAGAAAGAAGAGAAATGGTTATACATAGCATAGATGACGTGAAGATAAGGTTTGGCGGGGATGTAAGAAGATTACACCCAGTGCCGTTCATAAATAGCCTGAAAAAGAAAATACAGCACATCGTAAATTTCGAAACAGCAAAAGAAACTATCAGAAACCATCTCAAAAATGAAGCAAGCCTATGGTTCGATTGCAAAGAAGAAGAATTTGACAGTTGGCAACAATTTGAACAAAAATTTTTGAATTATTTCTGGGGAAAAGTCCAACAATTGGAAATTAACAAGGAATTGCAAAATGGGAAATACAATGATAGGATGGGTATATCAGAAAGGACATATGCATTACAAATTTACTATAACGCAAAACATTTACAATATAATTACTCATCGGAACAATTAGTCGAACTGATTGCAAGACATTTCGAAGAAACGCTGGAAGACCATATCACATTGCAAAACTACAAAGACATAGATAGTTTATGCCAATTCCTACAAATAAGAGAATTACGTGTAAGAGAAACAAAATCAAGAAGGTCGCGAGAAGATTACAGGCCCCGAGAAACACAGGATTACAGAGATAGAAATCAAAATAGGAGGGACTATACAAGACGAGATTTTAATCCCAGAAGGGAAAACGAAAATAGAGACAACGGAAGAGGAAATTATGAACAAAGAAATAGGCAATGGAATGAGGACAGAAATCGAGAATACCAGAATAGAAACACCACACGCTCAAATCAAGAAAACAGAAATAATGGTAGACAAAATGAACAGGGATATCGAGAAAACCGAAACAGATTCGACAGACCAAGAGAAAATAGAAGAGAGGTAAATAATACCCAGACAGAAGAATATGCCGGAGAGAGACATTATGACGAAAATATAAACAACGATGAGCAACCGGCGTCTTTTCACGACGGCGCTCACTAAAAACAAAAAATCAAACAGGAATCTTTTGTAACCCCAAGGAGTTTATTAAATTGGCAGAAAACAACGAAAAGAAAAATGGAGTTAATTTAAAATTTGTGGATGGATTTATCAACGAGAAACCAATTAAAATTATGATAGACACTGGATCTGAAATAACATTGGTCAACAGAAAACTAATAGAAGAAGTTAACTTAACAAATTTAATTTACAAAATACCTAGGGTAAATTTAGTGGGCGCAAACAAACGGACATTGGCAACTATAAATGAAGGCATACGAGTAATGGTACGACTGGGTAAGAAGATGTATGCACTACAATGTGTAATAATGCCAAACATGTCACATGACATGATAGTAGGAGTTGACGAATTGGCAGAAAAACATGTAGTGATAGATTTTAAAAATAATACGATGAATCTAACAGAAGAAAAAGAAGAAGAACAGGACAAGGAACAGGAGAAACAAAATACGGACGAATCAGGTAAAGAACAAACAGTGGAAATGAATTTGGCAACGAAGCAAGGACAAAGAAGAAAAGGGAGAAAAAGTCAGAAAAAGACAAAAGAAAATGAAACCTGTGGCTCCTCAAAAGAAGAGTTGAGCCCAGAAGAAGAAAATTTGAGAGTATCAGAAACAAAGGAAACCTGGGATTCCTCAAAAGAAGAGACGAGCTCAGGAGAAGAAGAAATAAAGCAAAAAAAATGAAAGCAAAAAAGATATGATCGAAACAGTGGCATTTGAAGAGGAGGCATATGAAAACGAGGATGCAGAATACACGATAAAAGTATGTGAAAAATCTGAGGAAAAAGACAGAAAATTGATATGGGAAAAAGGGAAAGACAACATAATATCCGACACTCTAACACAGGATGAGGACACTGAAAATAAGGAAACAATTACTCTACAGGTGGGACTAATTAAAGTAGATAGTAAGTTAGGATATAAGACGTAGATTAAAGTAAGGAAATATACAGGGAGTTGGTTTTGCCTCGAGAAAATTTATTTAAAAATGCAGATAAATTTTATCGAATACAAGGCGGGGATTTGTTATATTTCTATTTGATATAAAAATTAAAATTTAATAATGATAAACAAAATTCAATTTAATATAAAATATTTTCAATTTTCTCAACCACGGGCATATAAATTTAAAACAACCTGTATACAACAAATTGTTATATGTAATTTTAAGAAGTGATTAGAATAAGCGTACGAAACTCGGAACAATGTGCTTAGATAAACAAAGTGAATGACGCGTACCATTATCGTTCTTCTCGGAAGGTCGATCATTAGCCTATGCTAAATGAAACTCAGTGAAATAGATGATAGTTTATTATCGTTTTTCGCGGAAGGTTTCGATCATTAGCCTATGCTAAATAAGACTCATTTGAAAGAGAGAATAGGTCATTAAAATTTGTAAATAGTTAGAAAGTATTTTAGAATGGGAATTAAATATTTTCTTTTGAAATCCATTAAGCATATTTAGAAAGATTAAAAATTGGTTTTGAGGAATATTACGAATGAGAGTTGGTGGTGGAAGATTGATTTGTGAATCTGGAAGGGATATTTAGAAAGTAGGGGAATGAATGACAAAGTGAGATCAGAATGTTTTGAGCTGTCGAGAAGTGAAGTCGAGTAGTAGACGGTAGTGTTCGAGGAGTGAGAAAGCCGGTGTGGTTCCGTGAGTGTGGAGTATCTATCGTGGAACGAGAAGTAGGCCAGGTCGAGAGTAAAAGAACCTCCTTGAGCCCAGAGTGTCCCGGTAGCTGATAGCAGTTTCGAAAAAGGTAGAACACAGCATCACGACAAAAGCAGGAACGAGAGCTATTCGAGCTAGTTTTTCAAAGGAGAACATCACTGGAAGCCAGGACGAGGTTTGATCGCAGCCAAGGATAGCAGGAAAGGGTCTTGTGTGAGGACATTTTCAGTTCACCAGGAAAAGGTCAGTCTCATTTGTTTGGACATGAATGTATGGGTTTTCGTATTAAATTCCACATAAAAAATTGAATAACATAATCAATAATATCAGAAAAGCTTCATCAAACTTAAATAGAGTTGTTCCTAATAACTCCTAATAGTTAAATGTTAATAAAAACTTTCAATTGAAAACCAAAAGGAAATAAGATTCCCATTTGTAAATGTTATGTTTAAGAATAATAAGAAATAGCAAATATTAAGCATTGATTGCCTTTTAAATAAAATAAAAAATATTTTGATTATAATTGTAACCCATATGTGTATTTTTTTTTACTCTTTTCTTTTCTATCCCGATTAGGAACCATTAAGAAATATTTAGAAGCCACGGAAGTAAGTAATTAATTTATAATTCGCCCTGAGATTGAAAACATATTGATATGTGATCTGGTTAATTAATTAGATTAGTATTAATACATTGATTAAATTAAGTGACATATAAGAATATTATCTCATATCAATAATCAAGATCACATCAATATATATATATATATATATATATATATATATATATATATATATATATATATATATGTCTTCATATCAAGGCGAGATCCGTTTGTATCATAAGCTATACAAGATGAGATCCGTTTTTCAAGGCGAGATCCGATTTTGGATCTCACCTTGTATTCACGTGTATATAGTGATATCTCGATGTAACAATGCTGGGGGTACAGGGAAATCGATTTTTGTCTGGACCTCATTTTGCACTCCTTTTGGTGATTTTTATATTGCAGTAGTTCCACTAAGTCTGCTCTAGAGGGCAGAGCGCGCGATCCGATGTGTATATGCTATATATACATTTTGTAGACAAATCGAGATCCGATAAATTTGGAAACATCGCAAATGAACTTTACGGTCAGTTCTCTCCCTCGGCTTATTTGTAGCTTGAATAAGAATATTTACATTGTTAAAGGGCTCTGTTAAGAAAGGCGATTCTCAAATATCTCGAGAACTAGACGTCGTATCGAAAAAACTTATAAGGGCTTTTTTAATGGTTTTTCAAAATCTATATACTTATGCAATAGCACGGTTCTTAATCTGCCTGCGAACGCGGTGGGTGTAGCAATTTTGAATTTTCAACTGGAACCCTTTATTTTTAATTAAATAGTTGAAATTTAGAGTTAAAAATACACAACTTTTGTTTGAATCGATAATAGCTTCTTTAATCTAGTCGGAAGAGCTTCAGAATCGTCGTTTTGATGACATTTGTAGGGATTAGATGATTTTAAGTAATTTTTTAGTAAAAATTACGTTGAACACGTTGTTGGTAAGTAGTCGAAGTCTAAAAAATTTCGGGAACATTGTTTATTTGTAGTATTATTTTTTCTCAATTTTTCTTCAGATTATCTTCTCCACTGTTCGTTTTACAAAAAATGTCAAAAACTTAATCGCTTTTAAAAGACCTACAAAATAAAGCTAACCGCGTTCAATTTGATTGAGAGTTATTAACACAAAACTATTTTGCATATCATTTACAGGGTGTAACGAAAATACAGGTCATAAATTTAATCACATATTCTAGGACCAAAAATAGTTTGATTGAACCTAACTTACCTTAGTACAAATGTGCATATAAAAAAAGTTACAACCCTTTGAAGTTACAAAATGAAAATCGATTTTTTTCAGTATATCGAAAACTATTAAAGATTTTTTATTGAAAATGGACATATGGCATTCTTATGACAGTAGCATCTTAAGAAAAAATTATAGTGAAATTTGGACACCCCATAAAAATTTTATGGGGGTTTAGTTCCTTTAATCACCCCCCAAACTTTTGTGTACGTTCTAATTAAATTATTATTGTAGTACCATTACTTAAACACAATATTTCTAAAACTTTTTTGGCTCTTAGTACTTTTTCGAAAAGTCAGTTTTTATCGAGATATTTTGAATATTTGTCAAATGCACGACATATTTGTATATGGTTAAGAACGATTATGGAGCCTCGGTAATAATATGAAAATTTATGTATGATTTACATTTTTACTTATATTTTGAACCGTAGTAACAAAGAAGCCATATCTCGATAAAAGGTGCCTTCTCGAAAAAATACAAAGAGGCAAAAAAGTTTTAAAAACATTTTGTTTAACTAATGGTATCGTAGTGATAGTTTAATTGGAGCGTACACAAACATTTGGGGGGTTTAAAGGAACAAAACCTCCATAAAATTTTTATGTAAACATATTAAAAAAAAAGCCGCAACTAGATAAAAACTGCCTTATCGAAAAAATACTAAGAGCCAAAAAAGTTTTAAGAATATTGAATTTAACTAATGGTATCACAATAATAATTTAATTGGAACGTACAGAAAAGTTTGGGGGGGGGGGGGGGTTAAGGGAACAAAACGCCCATAAAATTTTTATGGGGAGCACAAATTTCACTATAATTTTTCTTTAAGATTCACCTGTCACAAGAATGCCACATATCCATTTTCAATAAAAAATCTCTAATAGTTTTCGATATATTCGAAAAAATCGGTTTTCATTTTGTAACTTCAAAGGGCTATAACTTTTTTTCTGTGCATATTTCGTTGATTGGGAAGAATAGTATGATATTTCAAAAACATTAAGTTTACAGAAAAGAAAATTAAAGATTGAGATCGGTTACGAGATCGGATTACTTAAGCAATACAATATTAAATATCGTTTTCATCAGAATAATTAAAACTTACAGTATTAACTGACAATATGAGTTTTACATCCAATCCATATACCACCCCCAACTCATATTTTTCATCCCCATTTTGAGTTATAATGCTTTTCTTTATAAAAATTTTGTACTATTTCACAATTATAAGGTTATTAGGGACAATAAAACGGAACAGTTTAAATGTTTTATGAAAGTTTAAACAACAATGAATGAAAAAAATCGCAGTTATAGTACAATACCAATATAAAAAAACAAAAAATTTGGGCTCCCATTAAAAAAAATGAAAGTTTCTACAAGTTAGCGTAAAAATCCCTATAGTATTGTGTGGTATTGTGGTATAACCGCTACATTTTTTTTTCTTTTCAAAAAGAGAGAGCAGGCTTTTTTCACTTATTCCCACTTTCTTCTTGTAAGCTTGTTTTAGAGTAACGTCACGTGCTGATGGAAGTCGTCGTTTGCTTTGAAGAACGTTTATGGTTTTAAATTCCTGTTTTTTGTACGACATTTTATATAGCAGGTGACTAGGATTTTCTTTGGTAACTTTTAAGACGCATATTCCTGAGAGAGGGACTGGTCCACCTTCTTCTGTCTTAAAAGAATCCTTCATGCCCATATCACTTGATAGTTGTTTTAGATCAAAAAAATTCTCATGACCCATTTCATGTACGTTGAATGGAGTTCCATGCTTCTTTACTTGTCTAACCAATGTTACATATTTATCTGGTACGTAAACGTTCTATAATACTATAATATGTTCTATAAATTGAACGTTCTAATAACAGAATGAACGTGGTCTCCCTCGTTCTGAGTATGACCACTAATTAAAAATTTATGGGTGATGGACCTAATATTTTCCAGAATAGAAACTGCATAGATGCAATGTTAAATTATACACACTTAGTTTTGATACATAATAAAAAGAAGACGTGTCCCCTTGTGGACATGGCAATGCTGCCTGCATATCATAAACAGCGTCAATTTTATCCGGAGAATTTTTATCCATGTACTTCTCTTTTCTTGCCAGTTTTTTGTCTTCAATATGGTTATTGTACTGTTCCTGAAGTTCTTGTTTGTTACCTCGGAGGCATTAGTAAAACCCTGGCAAAAATCACACTTATCTTTTTTTGGAATAAAAAAAGATAAATTAAACTCTCCTTTGAATATATTGGAGTACATCAAGTAGTATACGTTAATTTCCCGAGTTCTTTACAACGCTACTCATAATTTCTGTGCAGGTCGGCAATAGTTTTTCCTCCTTCAATGTATTCTTTCTTTGATTGAGATCGGCAGTAGTGGCTCTCAATTCGAGGAATAGATCGAATATGACTACGCACTTCTTGTTTCAACTCTTCAGGAACACTGCTATGTTTTTCATGTCTACCTCGATTATCTGCCTGTATTATTCCATTTACTTCATTATTTTGTTTGCGTAAAATGGTCTCAATTACTTGAGAGTTAATGCAAAGAGTTGCCATAAAGAAGGATTTGCAAACACAAATTTTTTCTCCTGCGTATGTGAAAAAAAAATGGGTTATTTAGTATCTAGTAAGAAAAGATATTTTAAGGAATAGAATGATAAAACGAAATAATTTCTTGGATTTGAGTTAAATTATGTTGAAGACAATGTTAACTAAAAATATCACGCTATACTTAGCGCAAAATTATATTCAAAACTATGTTAACTCAAAATGAAATAAAGATAAAATTCCCACAGGTGTACTTATTTTATTCAAGAGTATCATATTATTTGTAATCATCATACTGACCAAAATTATAATAAAAATAAATGCTTACCTGTTAAAGAAGAGTATGCTATTTTGAAATATAATTCTCTTGCTCCAAAAATATTCACTAATAAGATGCAAGCAGTGTTAATATTTTGACTTATAATAGTATTGATTAAATAAAAATGACCTAAGCTTAGCACGAACTGTAGACAACTGAGTTACCCGAGTCTTCTCCACACCGGTTGCGTGGAAGTGGGAGATGCCATACTTGGTCACAGAGCTCTCTAGTGCTTATCGTTTAAACTCCACTTACAATACTTTTCTCCATAATAGATCCATTCATTATGAGTAGTTTGTTGATATAAACTAAAAATCAACCATTTTTGACTTATCATACTATTCTTCCCAATCAACGATTTGTACTAAGGTGAGTTAGGTTCATTCGAACTATTTTTGGTCCCAGAATATGTGATTTAATTTATGACCTGTATTTTTGTTAAACCCTGTATAATTAAGGGACCAACTATGTTGTTCACGTACTATACTATATTAAGATTCCAAGGGAATATTTTTTAATATATAGAGTGTCCAGAAACTCTCCCGACAAACGAATACCGGAGATCCTTCAGATAATTTTAACACAATTTAACCCAATTCTCCTAGTCCGAAAATGCCTATTAAGGGAGCTTCTCCAGAACACTTCTATTTAGAAAAACGAAAACTGGTACGCTTATTTATCTTCCAGAGATAAATCGATTACATCAATTACGAATTTCTAGTACGGGTCATAGGCGCCCGTTGTGGGTAGGGCGTCGGTTATTTTATCGCATAACTTTTTTGCATTTAACCTTTTAAGCATTTTTTACATTGGATTATTAAATTGTGAGGTTTTCTAGTACTAAAAGGTATTCTTATTTTAAGTCGGTAGGATGCACCATTTTCTAGAAAAATCGATTTGAAAATTTTTCGTTTGTTGAATTTGAAAATTTTTTTTGAAAAAAACACTATTTAGAAAAAAGAAACCGGTATGTTTATTTATCTTCCAGAAAAAAATCGATTTCCTCAGTTGTGAAATTCTAGTACCAGTCATATGCGTTCTTTTTGGGTAGGTCAACGATTATTTTATCTTTTTGTCTTTAATTTTTAAGCATTTTGACATTTGACGATTAAATTACGAGGTATTCTAGTATTAAAAGGTACTATTGCTTTAAATCGGCAAAATACCAAAATGGAATCACCATTTGTTGAACGAAAAATTGTCTCCAGTTGCTCAATACATAACAAGAAAGTGTCTGATGGTTTACATAAACCACACTCACTCAAATGATCAACCCACATGTACGTTGAAACATCATCATCATACATGGCTCGACAATCCGTTGTGGATCTTGGCCTGCTCGCAAAGAAGTCGCCACTCCTGCCGATTCCTGGCAACTTCCTTCCATCCTCTGACCCCTAAAATCTTTAGGTCTTCTTCTACATTATCAATCCATCTTTTTCGTGGTCTTCCTCTACTTCTTGTGCCCTCTGGTTTTGGAAAGGTTAATTTCTTAGTGTATTCGTGATCTGGCATTCTAGCAATGTGTCCAGCCCATCTAAGTCTCTGCACTTTCTTCTAACGAATTTCACAATATCTGGATCGGTGTATAACTGATATTGTTCAAAGTTGTATCTTCG
This sequence comes from Diabrotica virgifera virgifera, assembly GCF_917563875.1. NCBI lineage: Eukaryota > Metazoa > Arthropoda > Insecta > Coleoptera > Chrysomelidae > Diabrotica > Diabrotica virgifera. The sequence goes on along the minus strand of NC_065446.1, from coordinate 140,745,893 downwards.
ACGCCATAGCCCATTTTCGTTTACGGCCCCAAAAATCTTTCTAAGAATTTTTCTCTCAAAAGTAGTCTTTCATCATTTTGAGATAAAGTCCACGTTTCAACCCCATATATCAAAACCGGTCTTATTAAGGATTTATATTATTATTTTTATTTTTTAAATATTTCTGGAGACCGTGTAGAGTTCTGTTTGCTATTGCTATGCGTCTTTTTATATCGTCGCTTGTCGTGTTTATTGAGTTTACTAGCGACCCAAGATATGTGAATTCCTTGACTTGCTCAAAGGTATGGTGGTTAATTTGAATTCTCTGTTCGATATTTCGGGAGTTTTTAGAAAACAACATATATTTGGGTTTTTCCTCGTTTATCACAAGTCCTAATTCATTTCCGCGTCCGCAAGTCTTGCAAAATAGTGCACCATGTCTCTCACACTTCTGCCCACTATAACTATATCGTCAGCGAAGGCGATAATTTGCGTCGATCTATTAAAAATAGTTCCATTCATTCTAATATTTAATTTTCTCACTGCCTTTTCCAAGGAATATTAAAGAGGAGACACGCCAGCGCGTCCCCCTGTCTTAGACCTTAGACCATTATTAATGTCAAAGAATGTCGAGTTTTCTCCTTGAATTCTAACGCACGAGCTTACATTTTGCATTGTTAGTTGGGTCAACTTAACCAAATTCGGTGGGATCCCAAAGTCAATCATTGCATTATATAATGCAGTTCTTTTAACACTGTCATAGGCTGCTTTGAAGTCGACGAAGAGATGGTGGGTATCTACGTTATATTCTATTGACTTTTCTAGAATCTGTCTATGTGCTTGAATTTGATGTATAGTTGACTTTCCAACAGTGAATCCGCATTGATATTGACCAACAATATCCTTTGTGAAAAGTTTCAGTCTTTCAAACAATACATTGCCGAAGATTTTATACGTAGATGCTAGTAGAGTAATGCCTCTATAGTTCTTACAATCCAGTTGATCACCTTTTTTATGCAACGGACATATTATTCCCTTTTCTGGAACCAGTTCATTCTGCCATATCAGTACTGTTAATTTATGGATTGCTGCAAAAATGATCACCACCTTTTTTATACAGTTCAGAAGAGATTCAGGGCTTTATTTATTGTCTTTAAGTTTTAGGATGGCAGTTGATACTTCTTCTCTTGTTGGGTCTTCAGTGTGTAGTTGATGATGTAGATTTTGTTGATTTTCTATGTTGTAACCTTCTTCAATATCGTTTATATTTAGATGTTCGCTGAAATGTTGTGTCCATCTATTAAGAACTGAGTTTTTGTCATGTAGAATTTCACCGTTAGTGTCTCTACACATTTTTACATTAAAATAACTTCTTTTATATTTACGTTGAAACATTTTCGGATTGAATAATGGAGTCCTTCAATTTATGGCAGATATTAGAGATGCATCAAGTTAAACTAGTTTGATTTTACTCAACAAACTTGACTTCACTTGAACACCAATCTTTTTTTGTAAAAAAGTTTGACTTGACTTGAATTTGATAATGTAGGTTTGACTTGAAATCAAACTTCTTCAAACAGTTTGAAGTTTGAATATCATATTGCACAATGTGTTTTTTCTACGAGTCTTTAAAAAATGACCAAATCTTAATCAATTAATTTAATTAATATGAAAATACATACACAAATTAATTCTTTGACAAGGTTGTCAAAACCAAAATTTCAGCATAATTGGTTAGCATGACGACGATCTTGGTTTCCATGACGACGATTCAAAACCACTGGTATTGTCTACTGATTTAACTTTCAAATATTATGTCAAAATTATTTTCATTTCATCGAATTCTCGCGTTAATTTCATTAAAACATGAACACAATAAGATATATTTGAAATAAATTAGTAAATAATATCTAAATCTTAGTTTATTGCATGTATTATAATTACTTTAAGGCCATATTAACATATCTAAATTTAGTGCGGAAAAGTAAAACTTTCTAAACTAAAACGCGTGCGCGAAAGTAGACATTTTTACACGCTCGTAGAAAAAATATTGTTCCTAACTCTTGCAGAAATTCTCTTTTCCGCACTCGACTGCTTGCCGAACTTCCGCTTCGCGTCGTTCGTCAAACTGCAGTCGCGTGCGGAAAAGTATGACTTTCTGCACTTGTTAGGAAAATAACTATATTTCCAATTCTAATTGAGATACCGCCTTTTGTAATGACTTATTTGGACAGGTCTGAACATAACATGTACTCTGCATCAGCACAAGGCACAAATTAGTTAAGTTATAGTTCATAATATTTAGAAGAAAGTACATATCGCGAAACAACACCAACGAATATAAATATAGCCTCACTATATATTCTTTGGCAACACTTTCAAAAAACATGTGTATAGAAGGATCACCTGATTTTTGAGCCAATTTCGATGATGCCGACTTTTTAATAAGTTTTTCAATCAAAACGGTTCATTCCTCTTGTCCCACTTTTAATTCGCTCATTAATGAGAAATCTCTGTTTTTAGACATTGACTTTTTTCGGTTAGGAGACTCCTTGTCAGATTAAAATTTTAGAAATTTCTTGGAAATTTCTCTTATGTGGAAGTTATTGACCATTATTTATATTTTATATTACCATTACATTGACAAAAATGGTTTCGAAGAAGAAGGACCTAGCAAGTGTATATTTCTGACTCCTCAAGCCAGGAGTAATAAATCGTCTAATACAGTGGTTCCCAACCTTTTATGTCTGGCGACCCACCTTCTAATGCTTTTTCATATTCGCGACCCATCCCACACCCATGATGATATATATGTGTACGTTATTCAGCTACTGTAAGAGCCACGCCGCGACCCACCTGAAATCCGCCAGCGACCCACCCGTTGGGAAACGTTGGTCTAATACAATAGTAATAGAAATTGTATGTTCGGTGCCTTTTTTAAGGCACTACTGAAAGGTTTATAATTCCTTTTGGTAAAGGCAACCTGCTTTTTTCTTTGAATACGTAAAGTATCGACCTGAGAACAGGTCAATAGTCAATTTACAGAGAACTATGTACATATTATTTAAAAATACGAAAACAATGAAAATTGCAAAGTGCACGTTATGTAAAGATATTATAGAACAACGTTATAAAATGACAAATAGTGGAACTAGTTCTTTAAAACGACAACTGATCAAAAGTCACAAGAAATTTTATGAAGAAGAATTTCCTGAAATAACAACTTGGTTCATAAAAATAGACAAATTTTGTTGTTCCTTCATAAATTTTTGTTGAAGTAGATTAAATTACATTTGGAATTATAAACAAAAACCATCCACCGGATTTTCTGTTGTAAGCAACACTCAAATAAACATGATAATCGTTGACATCACCGATAAAGCGAAACTTACTAGAAAGCTATTTTAAATTAATCGTAAATTAATCATTCTCTTGAATTTACGACTCTTTTAACCTAAATCACTTCTTTTATCAAGTTATTTTTTGTATTCGACTCATTGTGTTTTTAATTTTGTTATCATAATTTACATCTTAACTACATTTCTATCTCGAACAAAAAGTATATCTACTAAATATAGGTATTTTCCTAATGTGCGGAAAGTCATACTTTTCCGCACGCGATTGCAGTTTGCCGAACGACGCGAAGCGGAGTTCGGCAAGCAGTCGAGTGCAGAAAAGGGACTTTCCGCAAGAGTTAGGAACAACATTTTTCTACGAGCGTTTAAAAAATGACCAAATCTTAATCAATTAATTGGATTAATATGAAAATACATACACAAAATTATTCTTTGACAACGTTGTCAAAACCAAACTTTCAATATAATTGGTTAGCGTGACGACGATCTTGGTTTCCATGACGACGATTCAAAACGACTGTTATTGTCTACTGATTTGACTTTCGAATATTATGTCAAAATAATTTTATTTCATCGAATTGTTGCGTTAATTTCATTAAAACAGGAACACAATAAAATACATTTGAAATAAAATAGTAAATAATATCTGAATATTAGTTTATTGCATGTATTATAATTGCCATATTAAAATATCTAAATTCAGTGCGGAAAAGTAGTGCGGAAAAGTCATGCGGAAAAGTAAAACTTTCTAAACCAAAACGCGTGCGGAAAAGTAGACATTTTTGCAAGCTCGTAGAAAATAGTTATTTTCGTAACTATTGCGGAAAGTGATAATTTCCCGCACGCGACTGCCGTTGATCCGAACGACGCGATAGCGGAGTTTGGGCAAGCAGTCGAGTGCGGGAAAGACACTTTCCGCATGAGTTAGGAACAATATTTTTTCTACGGCCGTATGATTGGAAAAAAAATCACAACAAATAGAGTTATATCAATTTTTATTTACTAGTAAATGCAACATTTACTAGTAAATTTTTATTTACAATAGTATAAATGTTCTTCTTTCATAAACTGTCCGAAGTATTACTGTAACCTCATAATTTTCTGACTTATAGCGTTGCAAACAAAATGAATTTGGGATAAACAAATTAAATAACTTTTAAACTATTTGACCAATTGCTTTGAAATTTCAAATATAATTTAAGCACAAGAAGTCTTAGCATTCCGTGAAATAAGAAGGTTCTATGTTAATTTTTACATAAGTTATGAATATTTATAAAAACTCAAAATTTATGATTTATTTTGCAATTTTCTAAGCAACCAATAAGGATAGACATATCCAGCGAACGCCATATTGAAGTTTTTTATACGGATTATGAGTTTCTTACTCTCAAATTTGTTTAGAACGCTTAACTTTTTGGTAATAGACGAAAAAAGGGAAAATTTATCGTTTCTTGATCTTCATTTGTTTATATCATCAAAATCGGCTGCAGGAAACATATAGGTTATTAATATAGATGTCCATTCTACTCAAAAAATTTGGTTTCGGCCTGGAGGCGGATGTGTCACGAGAAAAATCTTATTTCTCTGGACTACTTGAGTTATTATATTTTTTAAATTTTAATCATTATAAAAATTTGTACTTTTTTGTAATGTATTTTTAAAACAAGCAACCATTTAAATTATTTTGTAAACATTTATATTATTTAAGAATATAATAATTACATTTTTGTTTCGTAGTAAGTGTTTTTTAAGAATAGTAATGTATAGTTTTAAAATATTTTATTGCAAATTATCATTATTAAATGGTTATTATTTGTGAAGTATTCTTCTTTTTTCACACCCTTATTAAGGGACTTTATGAAAGGTAAATCTATATAGTTAAAGAGGGTAGTAGATATACCTAGTTTATACCCAATAAATTCAAAATTTAAAGAAAACCACGGTAGACGTTGAAGACATGAAAGAAGCGATACTTAAAAATTACATAAAGAATTCGAGATAACTCTGTTGCTGCGGTCATTGTCTCCGCCCACTATGTACATTATCTAGCTTCTGTGTCTGTATATCGTGGGAAATATGCAATACAACACGAGCTCTGGTCGCTCGACTAATACTCTTTAGAGCTGGCATCAGTGTGTGATCTCGAGTTGATCGGTAAATATCTAAAATTCCGTATATAAGTCTTCCCCTTTCCTTTTCAGCTACGGATCTCGTTTCGCTGTAAATTTATCAGAAAAATTTAAGATTAAAAATATTTTCCCCTCTAAGTGTGCCATGACTAATATGTTAATTATAAAGATAGTTATGAACAATATACTCCAATAATTAATTTCCTATTGGTGGATCTCGGGTTGTCCTCGATTTAGTCGGATCTCGCCTTGAGATGAAGACGTATATATATATATATATATATATATATATATATTGATATATATATATATATATATATATATATATATATATATATATATCGATAAAAGGTACGTTGTCGCCTCGCGGTGAAAACTATGACGACCTCGCCTCACCCTTGTGTAGTTCTTTTTTTCAAAAAATATATGCATATATACAATGAGGGGAACTTTCTAATTAAGAATCTCTAAAGAGGGGAAACGATTTTAAATGTTTTTTTTATATATAAATTTACGATTAAATCCAATGCGCTCTCGCCTCACAACTATATATAACTAAGAATGAAAGCCGGTACGTTGTTGCCTCAGACGGCGTTGCCAAATATTCGAAAATGAATAAAGGATTGAGTGGGTCGAACTTTGGTGCACAGCGAGAAGTAATGTAGGTATTTGTTACGGATATAGGTAAAGAAATGGTGGGAATTTGTTCACATGTTCCATTGTTGTTTACATTAAAAATAAAGGATGGTTATTTTTGATATTTTAACCTTCGGATGACCAAGCGGGGGAAATTGTGACTCCAGCGTATGTTTTTCTTTAATAAATTCAAAAGTATTTTCAATTTTTAACTCATTATTTTTTTATTTGACTTTAATATCATTCTAGATATCCTCATATTTTGAAATAAAAAAAATTCCCTATATTTTACGAATAAAAAATATATTCTGAAGTTGATGTTTAGTAAAATGGCGTCTATTATGTGTAATTACAAGTAGTTTTACGCTAATGACGTCGACTTTGCAAAGTAACAAGACACTTACTCAACATACACACTACACATGACACTTATACTTATGTCGTGACTGGCTGAATGACATAAAGTCCATGCCAAAAAAAACTCAAGAAAAAAAACTTTATTTTTTTGTTAGTTGTCATTTTTGACATTTTTGATCTGGGGTCGTTTCCCCCCCCACCCTTGGTCTTCCATGTAACAGAAAAAGGTTGGTCATCGGAAGGTTAAATAAGCTTAAGATATGAACATGGTTTGTTTGGATTATATGTTTAAAAATTTTTTATTAGCAGATATTCCAAAGCTAGTATTTTGCAATAAATTAAGCTAAGTCAAATTATTTTGTGTGAATTATTGCTCTTATATAGTAAAATTATAAAGGCTCTTAACGATATAATTTATTATTTGCAGTAAACATATTATTACCTATCTTACAGAAAAAAGTGTCAACGGTTTATTTAAAAATTTTAATTAAGAACCAGTGAACCAGTGTACATAGCTGTAAAAATGTTCCAACAAAACGTATTCTTACAGAAAAGTGTACGAAAATAATCTATAAGGTGGTGAAGGTGGGGTGGTTTTAAGGGCGAAAATGGTTTTCTGAAATTTCTGGCTAAACATTGCATCGTTTAAAGAATTCAACGCAAAAGCTGTGGGCGATAAAAAAATCTACAATTTGTGTAGTGGTCTTTTTATCCTAATCTCAAAAAATTTTGAGAAAAACTCAAAGGGAGGTTTTGGGTACCTATTTAATTTTTTTCTTCTACAAAAATGATTTCATTATGTTTTGTTTAAATGTCAAACCCATTAATTGAGGCGTTGGTTAGATGTTTATTATATCTAAGAATAAAAAAAAATTATAAAAATAGCAACAAAAAGTAAAATAAAAGATTTCTATATTTTCACTTAAGCATCATATAAAAAACTTACATATGCCATAAATATTTTATTTTTATAAGATGTTGAATTTTTGATTTTATAATATTGGAATTCACCTTTTTATCTAGATGGATATACGCCATATTGAATATAATTTGAAAACTGTTGGCACACATGAATAAGGCACATAATTATGAATCTCATATGAATCTCCTTCGGAATCTTCCCTTGCTTGGTTTTTTGATGCTTTGAGTAGTTTTTTATTTGCATAGTACTTATCGTCACTGTCCGTTTTAAATTATTTACTTGTTTGAGCCAGAACGTTAACTTTTGCAACCAACGCTTTACTTTTTTTAACTTCTTGCATACCTGCAATACTTGGGAAATTAATATTCGTATTTTGAAGATTGCTTTTTTTTATTTTCTTCCGCATTTCTAAATCGTGGTGAAAATCTAGTTCTTCAAGCGATTTTCCTTTATATTCTAAATGAAGAGAATCCCTTTCCATTACTATTAAAAATTTTGACAATTTTACGGTTTGATAAATGTCAGCATGTAATTCATATCATTCATCATGCATTTTTTCGTCATGCCCCATAAACTTGACAAATTCTTTAGTTTAATTTTTGGACATACTTAAAATGTGTGCTACTGTTGCAATATTTTTGCGTAATTTGTTGCTTGATATAGCTTCAGGGTTTGTTAAATTCATTTTGCTTGTCAATTTACGGATCGAAACATCCCCTTTGTCCCATTTTAGCTTACTGCCTGGAACTGCAAACATATAGTTATTAACGTCGGACGACGTCAGTCATGTATTTATGTCTGTGTTTTATTAAAGTTTCTATGAAACCTTGCAACATTTTTGGAAGTAAAATAACAACAGCTCAAGAACCTTTACCAGAACACACTGGAATTTTTTCTCCTCTCGTAAGTGCCTTTTCTTCTTCTGTTTATCTTTCATTACTAGTGCTGAATTTTTAAATACTGAACTTACCTATTCGTCTTCTGTTAAAAATAATGGCTAATGCTAGAGCATAGTTAACTAAATTTTTATGTTTCAAAATTATCAATATTACTCTTAAAGGTCTTCTGACACTTCACACCAATTTTAATACTTCTCAGAATATTTTAATATCACTTACAAGTGGTACTAGCTTTGGCAATTTTTGTTCTTGAATATCTTTGTTAGCGAGAGAAGCAATTTCCAAACTCCAACGATTTGTCAGCAACGTTTTCAAATTATGTATTCATAGCCCTTGGCCAATTCCTGTATTTGTCTTTCTGTTGAACACGTAAAATCAGCTGATTCTTTTAGTATTAAATGGAGGTGTTCATAGTAACATAGTTTTAGATACGTACCCAAGTGCAACGCGATAATACGAGTAGGAGAACTGAAGGTCTTTTTAAAACTATTATATACATATAAAACTAAAGACTAAGTAGTTTCGTGTTGCAACGAAATTGAAAATGGTTATTCATTTTTGATTTACATGTTTACTCTGATTGGAGTACGAAGGAAACCATTCTCGTTGGAACTTTACCGCGCTTGGCAGATGAGACTGAATTATAAATTGTAAAATTCCCTCATCTTCCTTAGTCTCAGCATCCGTTATGGCTTGAAAATTTTAGAAGCCTCAAAGGTGTAACCAGAGAAGGTTCCCATTGTTTTCAATCTGGTAGGATGTGGAGCAACATTTTTGGTATTGTTTTATGTGCTATTAGGTTGAAAATTTAGTCTTTTGCTAGCAGTTGCCGCTAGGGCATCCCTGTCATTTCGTTCGTTGCAATTCGTGACTGCACGCCGGGGTTTGTCCTAGTTGGGTCAGAGAGAGCAGCATATGCGCCTCCTGATGAGAGACTAATAAGTTTCGAAACCTGTAGAGGCGCTTGCAGTGCTCTCTGATTGGACTAGAATATGATGCGCCTGTAGTTTCGCGTTGCAACGAAATTGAAAATGGTTATTCATTTTTGACATATAAAACTCTTGGAACACTTGAGATCGTCAACATTTTTGGGTCTTAAAATATGCTTTAAAGCAATCGTATTATTATTTACCATCGTTCTATACTTAATAAGAAATATAAAGAGGGTTCGCATTCTTCCACTACATGCATAGTTTATGCCCTTCCCTCTCTCTTATGGTTTTTTAAGTAAGAATTACCAAAATTAACGTAAATGTAAATGCTATACATCTTTCGTTTTGTCGAAGATTCTTGTTCCTTAACATTTTATTTGGGGACAACGTTTTTTGGATGTCTTGTCAATATATTTTTGTTAGTTTCTCATTTTATCGTCCTATATTTTTTTTGCTTGAAATATTACTGTTGTCATTTATATTCAAACATTTTAATGTCAGAATACGGGTTTTTCTTTCAGAGCAGAAGTAGTAAACTTCTGATGTTGGATAGTGTTTTGTTGTTTCATTTTTGAGATTTTTGAAACTGTTGCTATACTGTTCAATGATAAAATCCTATACGAAATTTACTTAGATTGACTCCCGTTTGCATGTCACTCACATAAAGATATTTATTTTGGTTTTAGTTTTTTTTATTTGAGTTAAGCCATTCAGGTTCATTTTTGTGTTTTTCAACTTTCTGTAATTTCGATAGTATATCAGTGTTTATCCTCTGTCATAACTGTTATTTTTTTCCTACTGCGGTTACAGAAAAAATCATTTATGTTCTTACTTTTGTAAAAAAGTCACATAATATAATGAATTTTTTATTTTTAGGATTAAATTAATGACTGGTTAGAATTTACCTATCCTTTCGTCTTCATGATCCTTTGGGGCATAGACTTGTTCAGTTCCATATTATAATAACTACTTAAGTATTACATACGCTCCATGATTACTAATATTCTGTTTGTAATTTTTATTAATTCCTATGCGACCAGGTAACATATTTTTATTCCGGCATGCTCTCTCTCTTATAGAATTTGTTTATACAGGGTGTCCAGAAACTCTACCTACAAACGAAGACAGGCGATTTCTCAGATATTTTCCTAAGACAATTTAACCCAATTCACCTAGTCCGAAAATGCTTCCTAAGGGAGCTAGAGCTCTTGGAAGATGGCATCTAGTAATTAGTTTTTCTTAAATACCTCCAGAACGCTTCTATTTAGAAAAACGAAATTTGGTATGCCTATTCATCTTCCAGAGATAAATCGATTCCATCCATTGTGAATTTTAAGTACCGGTCATACGCGTTCATTTTGGGTAGGGCAACGGTTATTTTATAGCATAACTTTTCTGTCTTTAGCGCTTAAGTATTTTTGACTCTGGATTCTTAAATTGTGAGGTATTCTAGAATTAAAAGGTACTCTTGCTTTAAGTCGGTAGTACAAATCGATATCTAGAAAAATTTATTTGAAAACTTTTCGTTTTTTCAATTTGAAAAGAATTTAATAAAACGGTGTATTTTACTAACTTGAAGCAAGAGTAACTTTTAGTACCAGAATACCTCATAATTTAATAATCTAGTGTCAAAATGCTTAAAAATTAAAGACAAAATGTTATGCGATAAAATAACCGTTGATCTACCCAAAACGGACGCATATGACCGATACTAAAAATTTGCAATTAATGAAACCGATTCATCTCTGGAATATAAAACGTACCAGTTTTTGTTTTCTAAATAGTTTTTTTTAATTCTTTCTTAATTCAAGAAACGAATACTTTTCAAATCGATTTTTCTAGAAAATGGTATATTTTATGCACTTAAAGCAAGATTACCTTTTAGTACTAGAATAATTCACAATTTAATAATCCATAGTCAAAAATGCTTAAAAAGTAAATAAAAAAAGGTATGGGATAAAATAACCGTTGCCGTACCCAAAACGGACGGCTATGACCGGTACTGGGAATTCACAATGAATGGAATCGATTTATATCTGGATGATAAATATGCGTAATAATTTTCGTTTTTCTAAATAGAAGCGTTCTGGCGGTATTTAAGAAAAACTAATTACAAGACGCCATCTTCAAAGAGCTCTAGCTCCCTTAGGAAGCATTTTCGGACTATGTGAATTGGGTTAAATTATCTTAAAATTATCTGAGGAATCTCCTTTTTTCGTTTGTCGGTAGAGTTTCTGGACACCCTGTATAAGGCAACAATTTTAAATCGTAAGCTGCAACTTATATCATAAACTTTTTAGCTGCCTTGTTACGGTACCGACGGCGCATTTTTTATATTTCACGACCTAATACCCAATGCAAACTGAAAGCGACGTTGCCAAAATCTGAGGCGATAAGGTACCGGTTGTTAACCAAAAAGTAGAATTTATATGCTGAGGCGATAACATACAGCCAGTCACTGCTGCATTGCCGATACTAGCGCCAGTGATATACTGCCGAACTAACGAACCAAAAAATAGTGAAAAGGGGTACGTTGTCACCTCAAAACTATTTTTTGCACATCGACTCATAAGGTGGTTGGAAAGCTGTCCTGAAATTTTCAGCCCAAAACGTTGTCGCCTCACCAAAGTGAGGCGACAGCGTCATATATGAGGCGACAACGTCTACCGATTCACCGTTTCTGAGGCGACAAGGTACCCCTTATCAATATATATATATATATATATATATATATATATATATATATATATATATATATATATATATATATATATATACAGGGTGTTTCTAAATTCATGCGACAAACTTCAGGAGGTGATTGCTCATATGAAATTAATATGGGTTCTTCCTATAACAAAATTTCCTCAGCCCAACCCTTAAGGGTGATATCACCCATAAAAGGTGGTAACTAAAATTGAGTTTTTATTTTTTTTTAAATTTCAGTAAAGCTAGAAACTTGAAATTCTGTAATTTTCGTGCACTCGCAAAGGACTAACCACGTGTATTTTTTCAATATTCCTGTTACATTATACGGGGGTGAAATTAGCAACCCTTACTTTATTTCATATCAAAACTTTTTTTTCGAGACGAAGTTGTATGAAATAAAATTTAACTTAAAATCCTTGTTTTATTTAAAACTTTTTTTTATTCTTAAATTTTTTTCCCAAAACCAATAGCTGCAGAGAAAAAAAAATAAACATCATAATTTATAATTTTTTTAATAAATTGAGTGGAAAAGAGTAAAGATGTAAAATGTGATACGATTCATAATAAATGCTGGAAATGACCACTTCTACCTTAATGTTTTTAATTACAAAGTTTTAGAATAGTAGGCTGCTGTCACTTCGACATTTACCGTGTTTACTTAATGTTTATTCAAATTTTAGTAGACTGATGTCAAACACTGTTGTTGGTAGTTACCAATCGAAGTTTACTTGTAAGTTTGTAGGTTGTTATTTTTGCATTATCTGTGTATTGTTTATTTTATAACATGTATACAAACGCTGAAATGGCCGACATGCATTTTGTGTATGGTATGGCAGTATGGCAAATGGTAATTGTCGACAAGCTAGAGGTCTTTATGCTGAAAAATATCCGCAACGAATAACGCCTCATCATTCCGTATTTGCACGTATTCACAACCGCTTATCAGAAACTGGAATGTTAAAAAGAAATTCAAACAGTACTGGTCGTTTCCGGACAGTTAAAAATGTAATGGTAGAACAAGCAATTTTAGATGAAATTGATGTACACCCGGAAACAAGCACTAGAATAATTGCCAACACCTTAAATATCAGCCATTCATCTGTGTGGCGAGTTTTAAAAGAGCAGCAGTTATATCCTTACCACATCCAACGGGTTCAAGCTCTTTTACCTAGAGATTTTCCTCAACGAGTTAGATTTTGTGAATGGTTAACATACGAAATGCGACAAAATCCTCAATTTTTAAATAATGTATTGTTTACGGACGAGGCATATTTTTCAAGAGTAGCTATCATAAATTTTCACAATAATCACGTATGGGCAGACGAGAATCCCCATGAGATTATAGAGCACCATTTTCAAAATGTTTTTTCAGTGAACGTATGGATTGGTATACTAGGGGATAACTTAATTGGGCCACATTTTCTGGCTCAGCCATTAAATGGAATTTCTTACACCAGTTTCCTACAAAATGATCTCCCTGAACTACTTGAAGACATCGCACTGAATATCAGACAAAACATGTGGTTCATGCACGATGGTGCTCCAGTACACTTCTGTCGGACTGCTAGGCAACATTTAGATGTAACATATCCCAACCGTTGTATTGGCCGAGGAGGGCCCCAACATTGGCCTCCTCGATCTCCAGAGTTAAATCCTTGTGATTTCTCTGTTTTTGGGGTTACCTTAAATCATTAGTCTACACGACACCCATAGTTGATATTAACGATTTGAAGAATCGTATTCAAATAGCGTGTGACACCATAAGAAATACACCTCAAATCTTTGAACGTGTACGGCAATCCATGACACGTAGGCTACGTTCATGTATTTTGGCTAGAGGTGGTCATTTCCAGCATTTATTATGAATCGTATTACATTTTACGTCTTTACTGTTTTCCACTCAATTTATTAAAAAAATTATAAATTATGATGTTTATTTTTTTTCTCTGCAGCTATTATGAAGTTTATTTTTTTTTCTCTGCAGCTATTGGTTTTGGGAAAAAAATTTAAGAATAAAAAAAAGTTTTAAATAAAACAAGGATTTTAAGTTAAATTTTATTTCATACAACTTCGTCTCGAAAAAAAAAGTTTTGATATGAAATAAAGTAAGGGTTGCTAATTTCACCCCCGTATAAGGTAACAGGAATATTGAAAAAATACACGTGATTAGTCCTTTGCGAGTGCACGAAAATTACAGAATTTCAAGTTTCTAGCTTTACTGAAATTAAAAAAAAAAAAAATAAAAACTCAATTTTAGTTACCACCTTTTATGGGTGATATCACCATTAAGGGTTGGGCTGAGGAAATTTTGTTATAGGAAGAACCCATATTAATTTCATACGAGCAATCACCTCCTGAAGTTTGTCGCATGAATTTAGAAACACCCTGTATATATATATATATATATATATATATATATATATATATATATATATATATATATATAGATTTGTCAGAATAAGATAAAATATTGCTGATGTTAACTGTAAAGAAGGGAGTTTTATAGATTCCATTCCTATCTATAAAGATGCACCGGAAAAAGGCCGTAGTTAAGTTTTAGGTGAGTTATCAAAGAGGACTGTACTTTATCGTAACTGTAGTTAAAATGAGGAATATTTTTTGCTAATTTTGATATTCATAAAAGCGCTTCTGGCTTTCTCCTGGTTTTCATTTACGTGTGTTCCTAGATAGTTATATTTGTCAACTCTTTCAATCTGCTCATTTTTGATTTAATTTTAATTAAATGACAATATTATACATTTTTGAAATATATGTGACATCCTTAGTTTACTGTAAGGTTACGCCACTGACTTTACTAATTTGATTTTTAGGCACTAATATTTATTTTGAGTTGACTTTATTTATTGTTAATAACTTATATCTAAACAAATGAAAAACACTGGTAAAAGTAAAAGATGGTTTTGATTATTTTCGATTCAGAGGGATGCACAATTGCTGTACAGCTGTTTCTGCCATTGCAGGCTTCCTCAACAGCGCTAGCGTGCACACCTCTAAATAGAAAAACAGCTAGCCCATCTATTTAAGGAAAATTTCAAAAATCATTGAAATCTCCATTGGGATGCAATCCAGCGACATCTCTTAAACAAACTGAAACGTCTCAAATGCAGAATTCACCATCATAATAAAATTAAAATGGTAAATAGTTATTTAAATCTGAAACTTTTCTTGTTGAAAGTTTTCTAAGTATTTACAATTTATAAGACAACAGACGACGAAAACAGAAAACAAAAAGGACTCTACTATATGCAGTCAAATTCCGTTTTCATTCGTCTAGGAAAAGGACAGAATTGTGAAAACCGCAGATTAAGGATGTACCAGAAAGAACTTTCAACAAGAAAAGTTTCAGATTTAAATAACTATTTATTATTTTCATTTTATTATGATGGTGAATTCTTCATCTGAGACTTTTCAGTTTGTTTAAGAGATGTCGCTGGATCGCGAACCAATGGGGATTTCAATGATCTTTAAAATTTCCCTTAAATAGATGGGCTAGCTGTTTTTAGATTTAGAGGTGTGCACACTAGCGCTGTTGAGGAAGCCTGCAATGGCAGAAACAGCTGTCCAGCGATTGTGCATCCCTCTGAATCGAAAACAAGCAAACCGTGTCTCCATAGCTGATTGTGTTACCCAAGACCTCGATATGACCAGAGGAATCTCATCAGTATTAACATCGAGTTTGGTCGTGTGTGTGAATAGAAAAACCCGCAGCCGAGAGTCGGTAAGGTACTGCGTTTAGAAGATAGCGGTCGTTATTGTACCTGGTGACTAAGAGATCCGCTTCCGAAAACGCAAATTATGAGAGCATTTGGCTCGCGCTATCATCATTAAGACACACTGTGTGCAACTATAACATCAGGAAGTTAGTCTTATCCAAATAGACCATAGATCGGAGAACCTTGATTGGAAGATCGTAAGAGGTATGATAGAAATGATTGTTCAAGAGGCGGGCGTACAAATTAACGTGTGTTGCTTTAATCCGATGAGATTGTGTTCTTAGAAAACAGTGGACTGTTAATTCTTCCTCCGAGGCTTAACCTGTCGTTGACACCAGGAAGAGATGCCGGAAATTTTTTGATTGGAACGGTCAGAGCTAAGAGGGGGCAGTGTAACGCAAATGCACGTTATTCCAGCTCTGCAGTTCTGGTCTATCTTCGGCGCGCTACGGGAACCAAGCGGTGCGGACTATAAGAGGAAACCCCAAACGAGGGCAGAGCAGTTATTACTAGAATTCCGTGTGATTATAACCGTTTGAAATAAATTGTATATTTGTAAATGAATTAGTAATATAATAAATAAATAAATATTGCAGTCAGTGAATAAAAATAAATATGGACTCAAATTGTATAATTACAAACAACATTGTAAGTAGAAGCAATTCATTCTACTATTCAGTTCCTAACATATTCCCATTTTCAAGATAATATCCCAGTAATAATATTCAAATTGCGCTTTTTATATCCAGCTGTAAATAGCATGTGTGCTACTGAGATCAGCTTACCCAACAGATTCGTAGATTTAGAATTGTGGTGGTTGGTTTGTATCGAAGGGATAACACTACATCTGCTATATCTCCAGGTTTCAGTTTAAATTAATATAAATATGGTAATTACAAACAATGAAGGCATGAAATAATTCTTGTCTCGTTGTTACAGACCTGGACCCCGCGTACCAAAAAAAGTTGATTAATAGCAAGCTGAAAATTTGTTAATAGCTTAACGTTGTCTAGTCGGACAAACTTTTATATACGGGAACACTGGAACAGGGGAAGTTTTAATTGGGAACAGTTTAAAAATTTGGAACGTCAGATTACGAAAACGTTCCATGTATTTTGTAGGACAGAACATCCAATTGATTTGTTACCCTTTCATTAAACTCTCATGCAAAAATCAGACTGCTATTACTAATCAACATGATTCCTGTCATTTCACATGTTCTTCGTGTTCCACTCATTAAAATGCCCAGTTAGTGATAAACGCCAGTCTGATTTTTGCATGATAGTTTAATGAAATGGTAACAAATCAATTGGAAGTTCTGTCCGACAAAATCCATGGAACGTTTTCGTAGTCTGACGTTCCAAATTTCTAACCTGTTCCACAATTAAAACTTACCCTGTTCCAGTGTTCCCATGCATCAAAGTTTGTCCGACTAGACTCCGTTCAACTATTAACAAATTTTCAGCTTGTTATTAATCAACTTTTTTTGGTACGCGGGATCCAGGTCTATTAGTCCTCTCATGTTCTTAATATTTTCTGTCAAAGAAATATTCATTTAGAGAATTGACGATTAATACTACAGTTTGAGGACCTTGTAAGTATAAGTTATACGAATCGTATAAGAGTATAAGTTATACGCGTCCCTAAAGTGTAGGATATACATATATATATATATATATATATATATATATATATATATATATATATATATATATATATATATATATATATCAATTTACAAATTATTGGGTTAACAGCTGAAATGGAAGACTCAGTGTACTCTTTTCTACGATTCCAATATTTCGTTAACAGTCGTTAACATCATCAGGGACGCTGAAATAATATTAAAGGTATAATAGTGAAACTGGGTATTAAAAAACAACTCACCAGTTTGAGATTTTAGTCAACGATGTTATAAATGTGTAAAAAAGCGGCATTAACAAAAAGAATTGCAGTGAATGATATTAAAAATTAAAAAATATGACAAATATAAAAAAATGGAACTATAATATAAATAACTATGCTAAAAAACCACTAATTATTAAAATCTTTTAAATTCGTCGCACAGAAAGGTATTAGAGACAATTATGTCAATATACTGTCAATTATGACAGAAAGAGGTAGTATATTATGAACTAGAATCTAAACTAAAATCTTTATTGACATTTAAGTTTTTATCTAGTTTTAGATTATCATTTTTTAGATTCTAGTTCATAATATACTACCTCTTTCTGTCATAATTGACAGTATATTGACATAATTGTCTCTAATACCTTTCTGTGCAACGAATTTAAAAGATTTTAATAATTAGTGGTTTTTTAGCATAGTTATTTATATTATAGTTCCATTTTTTTATATTTGTTATATTTTTTAATTTTTAATAACATTCACTGCAATTCTTTTTGTTAATGCCGCTTTTTTACACATTTATAACATCGTTGACTAAAATCTCAAACTGGTGAGTTGTTTTTTAATACCCAGTTTCACTATTATACCTTTAATATTATTTCAGCGTCCCTGATGATGTTAACGACTGTTAACGAAATATTGGAATCGTAGAAAAGAGTACACTGAGTCTTCCATTTCAGCTGTTAACCCAATAATTTGTAAATTGATAATTACTAATCAGCTGTGATCATTTCTAGTTTATATATATATATATATATATATATATATATATATATATATATATATATATATATATATATATATATATATATATATTATATATATATATATATATATATATATATATATATATATATATATGCCTGCATGCAGGGCTTCGGCAAAAGCTTTGCCAATGCTAGATTTTACATACCAAATAAATGGTGTAAGATCACATCGTTAAATCCTCCGTATATCAATGGGTACCAATAGAATAGATTAGTTTCGCGATGCCTCGCTCGTCAGTATTCGGCTAGGTACGAATCGAAACACCGACGGTTCAACGATGTGTCTTAATATTTCGCACCTCAGGTGCCGAGCTACAAAAGTGCCATCTACTCTGATGACCAAGAAGTAGAAACACGACTCGAAAAGAGAAGTTTTCCACAATCTTTTGAGCTGTATTAAAAGTTGCCTGCATGCAGGGCTTCGGCAAAAGCTTTGCCAATGCTAGATTTTACATACCAAATAAATGGTGTAAGATCACATCGTTAAATCCTCCGTATATCAATGGGTACCAATAGAATAGACTAGTTTCGCGATGCTTCGCTCGTCAGTATTCGGCTAGGTACGAATCGATACACCGACGGTTCAACGATGTGTCTTAATATTTCGCACCTCAGGTGCCGAGCTACAAAAGTGCCATCTACTCTGATGACCAAGAAGTAGAAACACGACTCGAAAAGAGAAGTTTTCCACAATCTTTTGAGCTGTATTAAAAGTTGCCTGCATGCAGGGCTTCGGCAAAAGCTTTGCCAATGCTAGATTTTACCAATGGCGGCTCGTGATTTTTACACTAGGGGAGGCTATACCTAACTGTAAAATATCTAGACAAATATGCACTAGCAAAAAAAATCCGCCAAAAAAATCTAATTTAAGGCCCCATTTTTTTGACCATTTTTATTAACATTTTATAATATCATCATAATTCATAATTTCATAATATCATATCATTTTAAAAATAGTTAGTCAAATTGTAAAAGTATATTACCAAAATTTGTGTCGTTTATTTGTTAACAATTCTATCTCTGTAAGTAGATATGCATATAGAAATGTAACCATTAGCTCCCAGACTATAAACCATTGTTCATTGAACTACATGGAATCGCAAGCTCAGCAATTGCAACACAACGGGACAATGTACTCATTTTCAATTTTATTTTAATTTCATTCGATTATCATTCTCTGATCAATTCGTTTCATTTTGTAATTAAGAATTTTATTATATAATTTTTGAAGTAGAAAACTTAATTGTAATATTTTAAAAATAAAATCTTTTTTAAAAGTCACATCGAGAGTGCGTAAATTTATCTGGCGCTGCGAACAGGATACAGATCGTACAAGAAACATAAGCAGTTTCCTTGGTCAACGAAGTTGTTAGACGAGAAATCCGAACCGGAAAAGAAAAGATTATGTGCAGGAAATCCCAACAGATCATCCTACTGTAAGTACATTTTCCTTTTCATTCCTATTTTTGATTTATGAGCACTTTCATTGATATTTCTGAAAACTCTGTTAATAATTTAAATACTTTGCTTGAAAATCTTACATTAAATACTGAAATTGATTCTAACGCCCGTATTAGCGCCGATACCGATTCTATTCAACAAATTCCTACTATTATTATCACAGAAGTTGAAATGCCGTTCTTAAATGCCGATATCACTAGCCTATGTGCTACGTTACCGGAATTCTCCACCGGAGACAATTTATCTACCTTTTTAAAATCGGTCGAT
The DNA here is from genome assembly GCF_917563875.1 of Diabrotica virgifera virgifera. Lineage (NCBI taxonomy): Eukaryota > Metazoa > Arthropoda > Insecta > Coleoptera > Chrysomelidae > Diabrotica > Diabrotica virgifera. The sequence continues at coordinate 140,725,840 of NC_065446.1, read as the reverse complement.
AACTTAATTACATTCCTGGTAGGCCAACAGCTTACAGCTTCGCAAGAATTTATCTTAAACTCTAATATTATTGCTCGTATCAAAGGCGAACCGCGGGATTTTCTTAATTATTCAAACAAAACCGCTTGGGCTGAAGTCAGACCAGCTCTTTTAGCTAAATATGGAGACAGACGCTCCGAAGATATTTTAGTTACTCAACTTTCAACCACAGTTCAAAAAAATCACGAATCTTATGATCAATATCACCAGAGAATTACAAAAAATTTAAACGATTTATTACAGCATACAACTCTAAATGATAATGTTGAAACTGCTAATTTTAAGACTCCCTATTTTAAAAATATAGCTTTAAAAACATTTTGCACAGGTATTAATGAACCATATGCCGAATATTTGTCGCATTTTACAATAACTTCGCTTGAACAAGCGCTCCAAAAATGTATAGTTTATGACAACCACAAATCTCAACAGAAATATATGACCTATTTAAAGACGCAACAAAATAATAAACCATTTTCACCAAAACAGAAACCTGCTAATACAAATCAGACATTTTTTAATAATAACCCAAATCCTACAAGAAATGTTTTTCAACAAAACTCTAACTCTTATCCGAGACAACCAAACTTCAACTCTTATCAGAGACAACCAAACTTCTTCAACTCTAATCCGAGACAAAACTTTTCTCAAACCAATTCTAACTTAACATCAAGAAACAATGCCCATCAGAACACAAATTTTGCTACTAGGCCAAACGCCAATGCAACTCCTAATCCTAATTTTAATTCTTTTAGAAATAATCCACAAAATAATAACAATTTCAATAGACAAATCCGAAATCCCCAACCTGAAAGATATAACGCTACCCCAATGACCGAGGTACAAACTCTCGCCACAAGAAATGAACCCATGGATTTGGATGCGTCCACTATTAGACGTACGCATAATTTTAATATTAACGCAAACTCAGATGAAAATTTCGAATACACCCCTGACTATTTCGAAGTTAATGACGATGACTATCCCCAAGAATTAATTGAAGAAACTTCTCAGGATTTTCTCGAGGATCCTACAGACGAACATCCTCCACCAATATCGATCTAAGTAATCTCCAAACTAATCCCCGACTACCGTTCTTCTTCCTACCTGATTCAAACATTAAAGTACTAATCGACACTGGTGGCTCCCACACAGTCGTCTCACCAAAAGTTTTAAAATATTTTGACCCCTCACATATTTACGAAAAACCGTTCACACTGACATCCATGAAAACAACCCAAAGCTATTCACTAAACATAAAAACACCTTTACTACAAGTCTATAATATTTACGAACCCATAAATGCCCGAATCGCTGATTGGAGCGAAGATTTTGACATTCTTTTAGGAAACTCTGAGCTTGAACGTTTTAAAGCCGTAATTAATTATAAAACTAAAATACTAAACTTAACTACTCACAATGTCGAAATTAATTTCTATACTTTATACAATAAAATACCCGTTGACATACAACAAGGACAAGTCTTTATTCACGCCACAAAAATTGCAAATTTACAAATACCTAACTCAATCCACAATGTAAGTGACGGATTTTTAGAAAACATTACACTACAAAAACCTATGCAATTAGATACACTACACGTCGAAAATCTAGACAATTATGAAATTTCACCTCCCCCGACTGAATTTCACGAACCAGCAATAAGAACAGAACACCTAAACGAAGAAGAAAGAAGTAAAATCATAAAACTTTGTAAAAAATACAAAGATATTTTTTACGATGATTCAAAGAATTTAACTTTCACATCTGCTGTGAAACACGAAATAAAAACCAAGGACGAAACTCCCATTTACGTAAGAGGCTACAGACATCCAAAATCTATGCAAGAAGAGATCACTCGACAAGTAAACAAACTTTTGGACAACAAGATAATCCGCAACTCAATCTCGCCATTCTCAGCCCCAGTATGGATTGTTCCCAAGAAACCTGATGCCTCAGGAAAACGGAAATTCCGTATGGTGATCGATTATAGAAAACTTAATGAGAATACTATCGGAGATAAGTACCCCCTACCAAAAATTGATGAAATCCTTGACAATCTCGGAAAAGCTACATACTTCACTACCCTCGATCTCGCTCAAGGCTTCCACCAAATAGAAGTTCACCCAAACTCTATTCACAAAACAGCATTTTCAGTACCCCACGGCCACTTCGAATTTTTACGAATGCCTTTTGGACTAAAGAATAGTCCTGCCACTTTCGAAAGATTAATGGACAACATCCTAAGACCCTTCCTACACAAATTTTGCTTTGTTTATATGGATGACGTCATAGTCTTCTCCAAATCTCTACAAGATCACTTGGTCCACATCTCCACAATTTTTAATACATTTCGAGAAAACAATCTCAAGGTCCAACTAGATAAATCTGAATTTCTGACTAAAGAAGTTGCCTTCCTAGGTCACATAGTTACTCCCGAAGGTATAAAACCGAACCCCAGTAAGATCGAAGCTATCCAAAAATACCCTCTACCTAAGACTGTCAAAGAAATAAAATCCTTTTTAGGCCTTATTGGCTTCTACAGACGTTTTTGTAAAAACTTTGCAAAGATCACCTCTCCATTCACAAGATGCACACGAAAAAATGCAATCATTGATCCCACTAATCCAGAGTTCTTAGAGTGTTTTCAAAAATGTAAACAGTTACTAACCAACGCCCCGATTCTCCAATACCCTGACTTCTCTAAACCATTCGTATTAACTACAGATGCATCTAACATCGCTATTGGATCTGTTTTATCCCAGAATAATCAGCCAATCGCCTACTACTCTCGCACATTAAATACTGCAGAGCAGAACTACTCCACAATCGAAAAAGAATTGCTTGCCATGGTAGATTCTTGTAAACACTTCCGCCCATATCTTTATGGCCAAAATTTTATCATTGAAACCGATCACAACCCACTCGTTTGGATTAATAAAATCAAAGACCCTTGCTCAAGATTATCTCGCCAAAGAATTAAACTTGAGGAATTTCAATTTGAAGTCCGATACAAAAAAGGAAAAGAAAATCAAGTAGCCGACGCTCTCAGCCGAGTCCAAATAAACGCCTTAAGCACTAGTTCAAACTCTGCCGAACCACCGGATATTAATGACCAATTTGACGTCGATGAATTCTTAAACGACTTTGACAAAAACCAAAACCCAACAGACGAAAACACGCAACACACCTCTGCCGAAAATCCTATTACAGGAATAGAAATATCAGAAGAACCAATCAACTTGTCATCCAACCAAATTATATTTGAACCTAACTCTGACGAATACAAAATGACTTATAAGAAAATTTTTAACAAACACCGTCATACAGTAACTATTACCGATGATTGGAAAAACGAATTACCAGAAACCTTCCAACATTTACTTAGGCCCAACCAAAAATTTGCGATAAAAATACCGCACGAATTTCGACCTTTCATATGCAATTATTTCAAAGAAAAAATAAATTCCACAGTCAAAACAATATTTTGCAACAAACTATTACAAGACATCGAAGACGAAACACAACAGTTAGAATGTATCAAAAAATACCACACTGATAACCATAATGGAATAGTAGAAACTTACAAGCACCTGAGACATAAATTTTACTGGCCCTCTATGCAAACTACAATCTCAAACTTTATCAACTCTTGTGAAATATGCTTACAAAACAAGTACGAAAGACACCCTTACAAACCGCCACAATTAGGACCACTTTTGGGACAAAAACCGTTCCACATATTACACATAGACGTATTTCATTGTAACAAAAATCTTTATCTGACCATTATAGATTCATTCTCCAAGTACGCCCAATGTTATAAATTACCTGACAAAACGTCGATCTCTATTCTGAGTAAATTAAGACACTACTTCTCTCATCATAACTACCCCCAAAAAATAGTTTGCGACCCAGGCACAGAATTCAATTCTGCAGTCCTTAAAGAATTTTTAAACCTTCATAAAATAGAAATACATTTCACTACTGCCAACAACTCATCCTCTAATTCACCCGTAGAACGCTTCCACTCCACACTTATAGAAAAACTTCGCACCTTGCGTGCCCAAAACCCTAATGATTCACTAGATGACATTTTCACACATGCCGTTTTAATCTACAACCAATCTATTCACAGTGCTACCAACTATTCTCCTTTCTCAATCCTTTACGGTCCATACGCCGAAGAAATACATTTCGACTTCGACCTTCCAGTGTACGAAACGTACAACCAAAACCACAAAGACGAATTACAACCATTCATCCAGGAACTTTATAATAAACAAAAAGAAAAAAGACAAGACGCTTTAGACAAACATAACGAAAACGCCGAAGAGATACCCGAAGTCGATCTTTCACAACCTCTGTATGTATCTAAGAAAAAACACAAACCCAAATTACAAGCCCCTTACTCCATAATGCATCCCGACAAACAAGAAAAGACTAAAATAACCGGAAAAACAGATAAACAAAATAAAACTAGCACCCACCTTAAATTTGTAAAAAGAACTAGGAAACATGTAGACAAAAATATTTCAAACAAAATCTCCTTTCAGGATAACCCTGTCCCTGGGACATCCACTCAAAATACTGGAAGTTCCCAATAATGGATACTTCGCCGAAGATATTGGCAAATCTCACGAAATTTCTCACTACCACAGACACTTTCTTCACATTGACTTAGAAAAACTAGAAGAAATCCTAAACATTAGCCCAATGGACTATTTTAAAGACAAACTAAAAAGAGGACCACTTTCGACACTATACACTCAATACAAACATCTACAACAACAAGCACAAGATGACCTACACAAAATTACACGTAAAAGAACACAAAAAAGAGGACTTTTTAACTTTCTAGGTACAGCCATAAAATACATTACAGGAAACCCAGACGACTCAGATCTAGACATTCTAAAAACCCATATTACCGCTATAGAAATGAAACAAAACGAGATAATAAAAACGCTTAATAATCAGATCTCGTATGGGCAAGCCAGCGATACGAGATTCGAAAAACTCTTAATAAATTTAAATAAAAATAATGCCTTGCTTACATCCACTATTAACAAGCTGTCAGCTGACCTCGACGGATATGTCGCACTACAGAACGAAATATTAAACCTTCAAAACATTTATGAATTTTTGATGAAATTAATCAGGACCATCTCCTTATCTCATCTAGATATCTCCAATATTGAATTGTTTACATTAAAGGAACTTAAAACTCTCAAATCAGATCTCTTAAAAATTTATCCCAGAAATTCTTTATTAGTAAATGATGAACACCCATATGAATTAGTTGAACTTTCCAAAACATTAGTTTGTGTCACACAGCGAACCATGCTCATAATAATCAAAATTCCTATCCTCTACGAACAATCCCACAACACACTTAAAATTTATCCTATTCCAAATGCAGACCATATTATGATTCTTCCACCAGCACATTATCATTCCAATAATAAATGGTTCGAGATATGCACGAGACAAGCTGAAAACATCATATGCACAAAACCAGTAAGGTCCCAATGTACGATACCAAATGTCAAGAATTGCACCAAAAGTATAGCCAAAGAAAATTTCTTCCAAGAAACCAACAATGCGATACTATTGGGAATAGTAGAACCAATAAATATTAGAGAACAAACCATTAAATCCAGCAGCATCCTTACCACAAATGAATCCATTACCATAGATGGCATCAAATTCAACAAAAAGTCAAATCAAGAAATCCACGTTCCCGATATCATACCCATGGAACTTATTGCAAACCACGAAATAATAATCGAAAAATTGAGAATCCCAGAAACGCATGGACAAATTCAACCTATCGAGATGACCGCTAATTTACCGCAGCTTTCCACTGGAGTCAGCATCACTGCACTAATAATCATCTTATTTGTGTCATTGATTCTAACAATATTCCTACTGAAGAAAAGAAAACGTATTTCCAAAATCCTTTTCGGACCTAAGCTAGATACAGCCCAAATCCAAATTTTAGAAGAACTAGTAGCAGAAGTATCAAGAACTTCGAGGACGAAGCAAAATCCTCCCGAGGGAGAAGAAATGTAACCATTAGCTCCCAGACTATAAACCATTGTTCATTGAACTACATGGAATCGCAAGCTCAGCAATTGCAACACAACGGGACAATGTACTCATTTTCAATTTTATTTTAATTTCATTCGATTATCATTCTCTGATCAATTCGTTTCATTTTGTAATTAAGAATTTTATTATATAATTTTTGAAGTAGAAAACTTAATTGTAATATTTTAAAAATAAAATCTTTTTTAAAAGTCACATCGAGAGTGCGTAAATTTATCTATATAAAAAACATATTTTAACTTTTGCAGTCCATACAGGTTGAAGGTTCACATTTTTTAAGATACTCAACTGATTTTTTTTAATTCTAAAAGCGGCCTACTGCGAATTCAAAAACACGGTAAATTATCGATATTTTGCTTTGCATTACAGATATCGGAAAAAGTTATTTGAACAAGTTGTTTCAAATATTATTCTAACCCCACATACCAAATTTCATCACAAAATTCGCGCTTTTAGTTTTTTCATTCATAAAATTGCAGAGGAGGCTGCTGGCCGATCAGCCGCCCTTGCCCAATCTCCGGGCAGCGTGTGCGGTAAACTATTAATGCAGCTCTAAGGAGACCGGGCCTCCATAAACGCTGCTGGGCTGCGCGGAGCATAAGCAAGTGAGATTTTCCGGCCAGCCTCCGCTCCAGTTTTAGGAACCTGACTACAAATAATGAAAAAACTAAAAGTGCGAATTTTGTGATGAAATTTGGTATGTGGGGTTAGAACATTATTTGGAACAACTTGTTCAAATAACTTTTTCCGATACTTATCTCTAACGCGAAGCTAAATAGCAAAGTAAACAAACCAGTGTAGCATGTGTAAAAAATGTATGGGGAGGCTAAGCCTCCCTTGCCGCCTCTGACCAGCCGCCACTGGATTTTACATACCAAATAAATGGTGTAAGATCACATCGTTAAATGCTCCGTATATCAATGGGTACCAATAGAATAGACTAGTTTCGCGATGCCTCGCTCGTCACTTTTGTAGCCACGATGGCACTTTTGTAGCTCGGCACCTGCGGTGCGAAATATTAAGACACATCGTTGAACCTCGGTGTATCGATTCGTACCTAGCCGAATATTGACGAGCGAGGCATCGCGAAACTAGTCTATTCTATTGGTACCCATTGATATACGGAGGATTTAACGATGTGATCTTACACCATTTATTTGGTATGTAAAATCTAGCATTGGCAAAGCTTTTGCCGAAGCCCTGCATGCAGGCAACTTTTAATACAGCTCAAAAGATTGTGGAAAACTTCTCTTTTCGAGTCGTGTTTCTACTTCTTGGTCATCAGAGTAGATGGCACTTTTGTAGCTCGGCACCTGAGGTGCGAAATATTAAGACACATCGTTGAACCGTCGGTGTATCGATTCGTACCTAGCCGAATACTGACGAGCGAGGCATCGCGAAACTAGTCTATTCTATTGGTACCCATTGATATACGGAGGATTTAACGATGTGATCTTACACCATTTATTTGGTATGTAATATATATATATATATATATATATATATATATATATATATATATATATATATATATATATATATATATATATATATATATAGATTTGTCAGAATAAGATAAAATATTGCTGATGTTAACTGTAAAGAAGGGAGTTTTATAGATTCCATTCCTATCTATAAAGATGCACCGGAAAAAGGCCGTAGTTAAGTTTTAGGTGAGTTATCAAAGAGGACTGTACTTTATCGTAACTGTAGTTAAAATGAGGAATATTTTTTGCTAATAATGGATGAACAGAAAAGTAATGCTTTATTATGTCTTCTGAATCTCTGTATATTTTGACCACCATTTTTCCCTGCTGCCAATAATTCTGATAATAAGAAAACAGATCATTAATAATTATTATTTCTGGTATTTCAGATGTACATATGTTTTGTCATTCTATCCTCCATTTCATTTCCAATACTCCGCTGTTTCCTTTAACCCAGAGTAAATTCACTGTTTGTCTTTTTGTGAAGATATCAAGGATAATGGAGTTTTGGAAATTATCAAATGGATGACTAGAAATAGTTTGTAATATGTACCGCCTGAGAGTCTGGCACTATTACAATGTTTTTACACTAATTAGAAACACATCAAAAGAACTCCTCTGCTGTAAAAGTAGAACATAGAACAACAATCAAGAATTTGATATTTTTAAGCGTACCTAATTATTGTTTGAAACAACAAATGCAAATCCAGTACTTTCATCAGTTATTGATCCACCTGTATAAATTATTGTTAAACTTTCTCCTAATTTGCTTAGTATGGATTTAAATATCAGGTAAGTTAAAATTTGTTAAGATTTGTCCTTAACTAAGTGGTCCTTAGAATTTTTTATCCTCCAGTGAGAATTTGTTAAATTTTCTGTCAAAAGTAGACCTATTTTATAACCATTAAGTGATGCTTTCAGGATGCACGAAAAAGGATGATAGCTAGAAGAAACTACACAATGTACTAGGCAGGAGAAAGCAAACAGGGTCGTAATGGAATATCCTTTCTAGCTAGTAATATCTTAAGAGACAAGAAACTTAAAAGCGGTTAATGTTCCCGAAGAAGAGAAGAATAAATTATATGAGAAACTTGAAAAATTCTACGAAGAAATACCAAAGAATGACATACTAATCCTGTTAGAAGACTTCAACGCAAATATACGGAAAGAAGACATGAACACGAACAGAAAAATCGCAGGAAAAGAAACGATACATCAAAATACGAATAACGATGGCAAGAGAATATGTGATCTAGCAGCAGCAACTAATATTTTTATTATTAGCACTCAATTCCAGCACCAAAAAGAGCACAAAGTAACGTGGCTTATACCTGAAATAACAGACGGAAACCAAATAACCATATCCTAATCTCAAAAAAATGGAGAACAATTGAACAGAATGTGAGGTACTACAGGGGAGCCAATGCTCATTCGAATCACTTTTTAGTGATAGGCGACATGAAAGACGATCACCTTACATGGCAGAGTTTAGATGTCACAGAAACTCTGCCATGTAACGTGCTACCTTCAAATTTTCCAACCAATATGGTTGATGTCATGTGACGCCAGGGGTTAATCTGGAAATATTTTTAAGATCCTTTAAAAATCTGACAATATAATGTAACCTCAAATTTTTAAAACAATTCAAGGATATTTACCCGTATATTTTGGTGTCTTAAATCATGTAAACCTGTGATAACACTGATGATGGAATATTGATTCCGAAAACGTTTTGTTGTGATATAACCCTTTTTAGGAATTTTAAATATACTGTACCTAACTTAGAGTTAAAAAAACGAGCAGTTCGTACTTATATACGACTTTATTAATTTATTTATACAAGATTACTTTACAAACTCTAGCTTTTAACTAACTCTATTTACAAAATTCGTTCCTTTATATACGCCAGCCCTTATTTCTGGAAGGTTCCGCCCATCTCTAGATATTCTCGCGACATTTGGTTAATTGCACATTTTCCCCACGGCTGCATCGCGTCTTATCTAGAAACATCGATGTCGCTCTGTGTGTGTGGAGATGGGACCTGTTATACGAGGGTCAGTCAAAAGAAATCTTTTGTTACACTGCTCCCGTCTTAAGATCTGAGCGTCCCGATCAGTAACTCTAGATGAAGGCCCAGGATGTAGGAATCTACAGGACTCTCCAGCTCTGCATATACCCTTCAAGAAGAAATAACAGTCTGCTGTCTTTGAAGGGTACGACATCTTCAGGTTAATGCAACATACCGTAATTCGTACGCCAGTTTCTCTGAAGACCACTTCAAGCATGCTTCTCACAACCTTCCAATCCAGATTTTCTACTGCATGGCCTAGTTTTGGTAAAGCCAAATTCGTGATGTCATAATTACACGCGATTTTCTTCAAATTAGTTAAAGCACGCCATACGTTCTCGTAGCTTAGCGTGTCTGTATAAGACTTCCTAGTCACCATATACATCAAAGGTCGAGGACCATATACTAATCGCAATAATCTTCCAACTTTAGGCTGCTGACTTCTTAACTCGTCCAGGCGGCCGAACTTTCTATTGAATACGGATGAGATTCCTTTAGTCATCTCGAGGTCTTGGGCAACACAATGCAATGGGCTAGAGAGACGTTTACCGGAATACTAAACAGATATTGCTGAACTTCTGTGGTTACGCGTAATCTAGCACTCTCTCTCTCTCTCTCTCTCTCTCTCTCTCTCTCTCTCTCTCTGCGTAATTTGACATAAATTCCTTAAAAATTGGCTGTCCGGCATCTTTCATCTCATGTTGGAGGACTCGTGCTTCTTCTGTTTCATGTGAGCCAGCATAGCATATGGTGCAAGACAATTTATGTGAATAACTTTTGGTTTACCATTTGGCGACTTCTTAATTCTGTATATTACGTCATTTATTTTCTTCTTAACTTCATACGGCCCTTTCAATTGTCTTTGTAGTTTAGGATATAAGCCTCGACGACGTTGTGGATTATAAAGCCAGACAAAATCATCTACTTCGAAGCTTTCATTCTTGCATCGAGAATCATATTGATCCTTCATTCTGTCACTGGCTATCTGGATGTGTTGTCGGGCAAGTTCATAAATGCTGTTTATTCGTAACTTCAGGCGGCCGACATATTCTTCGCCTGCAACATGTTTCTCGGAAGGTCTGCAGCCAAACTCTAGGTCGCAGGGTAAACAAACTTCACGACCCAACATCAGACAGGTTGGTGTCTGACCTCTAGTTTCATTAACGGCCGAGTGGTAGGCCATCAGGAATAAATGAATGTGTTGGTCCCAATCTCGCTGATGTTCAGATACAAGTTTGGACAAGTGTTTACACATCGTTCGGTTCATCCTCTCGACCATTCCATATGATTGAGGATGCAGGGGTGTCATTCTGGTCTTATTGATACCAATCAATTTACAAACGTTTTGGAAAAGGGCTGACTCAAAATTTTGCCCTTGGCCGGAGTGGATCTCCAAGGGATCACCAAATCGGCTGAAAAATTCTTTAACAAGTACCTCTGGAACGGTAGCAGCATCTTGATTTTTTAATACATAGGCCTCGGTCCATTTCGTAAAATAATCCATGGCTACCAGGATCTATTTATTTTCAGCATCGGTTTCCGGAAATGGACCTGCAATGTCGATCGCTACTCTTTCCATAGGACTACCAACGTTGTACTGTCTCATCGGTGCTCTCTTTTTACCAACTGGACCATTACTGGATGAACACAGTTCACATTTCCGGCACCATCTTCTTACATAATCTTTACAGTTCACCCAATAGAACCGTTCTCGAACCTTCTGTAGAGTCTTCGTAATACCAAAGTGTCCACCTGATGCACCGTCATGCAACTGACGCAATACTTCTGACATTTTACTTTTAGGTACAATCAACTGAAGCTTATATAGTCCAGGGTAATAAGGTTTTTTCCATGACACTCGAGCAGCCAGGGTACTGAAGCGTTTTTTCGACAGGTAATACCTATGAGAACAAATTGTAACTATTTCCTGCGTAGGATCTGGCGGCCATTTTTATTTATAAACAATTTAATGTCGAAAAACGGCATTTTTTCTATTTTTTTTTCAAATCAATGGAAAACAGTGTACCTTGTGGTTACATTAGTACAAAAATCTTTGAGAGCATGAAAAAACCTTTAGAATGACGTATTACAAAGTTTGATACACTTATTTATTGTTAGTATAATTGAGAAAAAAGGTCTAAATTTCAAAAAAATTAATTTTGCAATAACTATTGTAAAAATTAGTGTACAACTTTGAAATTTTTGTCAAATGAGGGTTCACTAGTGCTTAATACGTGAGAAAAATTTCGAAACGATTCATTTAATTGTTTATATTTTATTTAAATTGATTATCCCAGAAAGCTTTTTTTTGCAATAACATAAGTCAAAAAAACAGATTGTTAGAACCACTTTGCAGGTGTCAAATGTAAGAGCATAAGCTAAACTTTCAAACCTGTTTAAAAAATGTTAATAAAGAGTGCATTTATTAGTAATAAATAATTATGGAAAAGTCTCGTCAATTTTTCCTTATAAACAATTTGAATAACTTTCTTGTTATGGACCCGTACAAACATTTTCTTTGCACATTCTATAATCTATAAGATGGCATTTTTATACGAACTTAGGAAAAAATAAGTTAGCCTAGGTCAATTAGGGCTAAAGTTAGCAACATTTTTTTTAAAATCCACAGCTAATTTGTTTATAATAAATAAGAATCGAAAATAGCGCTCTTCCACTTTCAAAGACACGAAGTATTCAGAAAAATTTTTGGATTTATTTGCTCTTTAAGGGAGTCGTCAATAAAGCTTCAAAAATGAAGTACAAACACGACCCGCTTGCTACCGACGAAATAGAAGCATAAAATCCGTGCGACCTAAAATTGAAATATCAACTTCAAAATCCTACAATTTTTTGTAACTTGGGAATCAACCAATGGATTTTAATGTTTTTTTTTAATTTGTATGTACTTTTAGCGTACTTTACAAATATGGAGTCTGTTGATTTATAAATTATTTAATAAACAATTTAATTTGTTAAAAAAAAATAAAAAAAAATTTACCGTATTTTAGGTGAACAACTACAATGTTATGTATGTAATAATTGATAAGAAATTGTAATACATATATTATTACTACACTCACCGGCACAAAATTCGGCCACCCAAAATTTTTGATTAAGTTTAATAGTTTATAACTTTGTTATTTGTGCTCCGATTTTTAAGATTCTTGCACCAATTTGTAGATACATGTATTGATATCGTTTCGTATTTTTCCAGTAACAAAAAAAATTTGCTTGCATGGCATTATACAGGGGTGAATGGAAGCGTTGTATTTTCTACTAACTTTAAAAAATTGTGTGGAAAAACAAAAGGGCTCATTTTGTGTCATAGTCCTGTCATATTATCCCAGAGACATCACATTTTGTTTTTTTAATTATTATCCGAATATCTCTTTTCTTGTAAGAGCTGTATCATTTTTTGTAAGTAAAACACTGATTGACTCATAAAATAGAGGTTGGATTGATAAGATTAGAATGGCCCGCATGCAGCCCAGATCTCAATCCTGTTAAGCATTTATGGGATGAATTAAAAAGAGCTATTCGCCGTTATCCCAGGCCTACAGAAAATTTGGTACAGTTATGGCCTTGGTAGAAGAATATCGGACTATTCCCCAGGCAATATTAACACACCTTTATTCGATGCCAAACAGATTGCGAGAAGTCGTTGCTGCAAGAGATGGACTTACTCACTATTGAATTGTTTCATTTTGTTGTTAATTTTGTTTCGTTTTATTTTTTAAATTTTAGTGCGCTTGATATTTTTAATTAAATAAACCTTCAAAGCAGTGTTTTTATTTACAGCTCTTACAAGAAAAGAAATATTCGGATACTTCAAAAATTAGCTTACAAATAGATGTTTACATGTACTTTTTACAAAAAAGTAAAAAATGTCTCCACTTAATAGTAGCTGTTGTACATACTTTCCAAATGAGTTCTTCTCACATGGAATGTTTTTTAATAGAAAATTCGTATAAATAGTTACTCTATAGGTACATTTTAAAAAATCTTCTTAAAGGACATCGCACACATCTTATGGAAAATATAATGTCACTCAAATTCAATAAAATTTATACGAATAGATTTATTTTAAATTAACGGTTAAATCTTATCATTGCGCCAACTCTTAATTATGATTAATTACGGCGCAAATTGCAATTAAAGTTTATCAAAATCATATTTTGGGAGTTCATAAAAATGTCAGTTACAATTACTATTACTCAGGGTGCTATTCAAAGCAGCTTAAACCCAGCGGGTCCTAAAAGCGGATTAGTCCCCTAAATGAAAAAATTAACAATCTTTCAAAAAATCAAATACCACAAGAGAATTTTGACGCCTTAATTCAAGTTACAAAAAAACTCACTGATAATTTGCCAATTTTCATCGAGACATATGATTTATTAACCAAAAATGACGGCAAATTAGACTATATTACGAAAAAAATGGACGAGATACATAAACTAAATAACCTGCTAAATCCTGAATATCTTTTAAAATCGATAAGGCAGATGGAACAAGATATCTTCAATATATCGTCAGTTTTTTTCGGCTGTTCCAATGACACGATTAAGGTGCAAGTCCAAGATTCAAATTCATCTGAGATAAAATTGGGACTAGATAGGCTCTCTTCAAACGTAAGTGAAATATCTAATCAAATAAGTAATCTTTCAAATAAACTACCTGCTATACCAACGAAGAAAGATGTATCGAAGAGAGACATTGTGTATGCCACTTCAAGTACTCAAACCGAAGACACTCAACATTTCGAAGCTAGTCCAGTCACAAAATCAAAAAGTGCAGAAGATAAATGCCACTTTGTCGTTATTAGCAACTTAACCCCAATTTACACTCCTATTCAAGTAGTTCACTACATTAAAGAGAAGCTAGGTATCAAGGAATATATAAGATGTTATGCCCTTCTTAAAGATGCCAACACAACAACAGGGTCCTCATTCAAAATAGGTATTAAGTCTAAAACATCTATTGACTTATTATTTAATAAGGAAATTTGGCCACCTGGTGTAAACATTAAATGGTCTACAGAATCCTCATGCTCCGAACCAACAACTTCATCTGAGGCAAATATGAAACCGAAGCACATCAGAAGCCCAGTTAGCTTGGAAAATCCAATTACCATTCCAAGTAAAAACAAAAATGAAGTTCAAAACACAAATATACTTACTGACAAGCAGGCCATCGAAATTTACAAATCTAAAGATCCGTTCCGTTCCCAAATTAATTTCATTAAGAAAGATACTTTGGAACCATCCATAAATTTGGATCCTTTAACACCACCAAGAGTTAGATTAACCAATAACTCAAACAGTCGATATCTTCTAGCAAGATTAAGGGAACCGGATATATTAAAAGCAATTAAGCTACATCTTGCTTTCCTACACGACCAACACGCCTCAGTATTTTGTGATGAATATACCAACACCAGTGTGAAACTATTTTTGGCTTCCGAAGGACTACCGACCAAGACTGAGGAACTAAGAAAAATTCTTCTAGAATTTAATGATGCCTATGGAATTGGTCCAGCTGAGGTGGAAGCTGATCTTGTTGCTTATAGGTCCTTTCTAAGTTCAGAAAGAATCATACATCTACAAAAATCAAGGGAATGTCACCGAAATTATTATTCTACTAGCTCTCCAAGACGAAATTTTTAAATAACACGACGTGTTCTGAGGAACTAGAAACCTCGAATAATTTTAGTGATGACAACTTTAGTATGGTTCTGATTAATATTCGTTCTATAAGAAATAAAACTGACCAATTATTTTTGTTTCTGGAAGAATTAGGATTTCCCCCGATAGTTGCGGTTACAGAGCACTGGCTTGAAGTCAACGAGCCTTTTTTTTGTAGAAAAATATACCACAATTGCTAGGTATGATCGTCCAAGTTCAGCTCATGGAGGCACCCTAATTCTTTCTAGAAATAATGATTTTTCTCTGATTACAAAATATGACTTTCTGTTAAATGAAGCCTTCTTTGAGTTTTCCCTAGTTTATAATAAAAATCTTAATCTTTACATTATTTGCATCTATAGATCACCTGACTCCCCTGTGGAACTATTTTTTCAGAAGCTGCTAAATTTGTTAGATGACTTGCCTCATAGAAGCAGAAAAATTCTATGCGGGGACTTCAACATTAATTATGATGCTGCTTGTGCTACCAAATGTCCTTGGTCAACATATTTGAATCATATGGTCTCTCAATGCACGTTAATTCTCCTACAAGGATTACAAAAACTTCATCTACCATAATTGACTATATTGTCTCAGATTTCTCACCCCTTGATGTCTGCTCTACAATTATTAATGCGGGATTATCAGATCATGAAGCAGTATTTACGAAGTTTAACATCTTCAGCAAACCCTCCTCGAAAACCCGACGTTTAAGTAGGATTTTTTCCGCTCGGAATTTTCATAAATTTCAGAATTTATGCTTAACTTCTGAGTGGCATTTTCCTTCTGCGGACGTGGACTATAATTTCAACGATTTTATAGAAAAGCTTGTCTCTATCTTCAATAAGGCATTTCCTTTAATTTCAATTAAGCCAAAACATCACAAACCCTGGGCTACCAAAGGTATCCGCATATCAGCCAAAAATATGCGCTCACTATTGTATATCAAGAAATTTGCTACCAACGTCTCTGTCACTCAATATATCACCAAGTACAGGGTAACCTATCTAAAACTCATCAAATCAGCTAAAAAAGCCTACTATCAAAATCGTATGGAAAGCTCTAAAAGTGTTGCAAAAGAAACTTGGTCCATAATAAACGATCTTCGAAATAGAACTCACGCAGTTCAAACATTTGCCCTTCCAGACCCGGAAAATCTAAACGAATATTTCGTTAATGTGAGTAAAAATATAACTTCTCCTATTTTGCCACAAAAAGATCCCATTTCCTATCTCCACAATTCAGGATTGTTCTCGAATTCATTCAAGACCAATCGATATATCTGAACTGATCCAAACTATCAATAGTATCAAAAGCAAATCATCCTGTAGTACTGATGGACTATCCATAAAAATCTTCTCAAATCTCACAGAAAATGTGTTGGAAATCCTCGTCTCACTAATTAATGATTCCTTTGAAAGAGGCAAATTCCCAGAGTGCCTAAAGATAGCCATTATTATTCCCCTTCATAAGGGTGGTGAAAAATCTAATGCTTGCAACTATAGACCTATTGCCTTACTACCGGTACTTTCAAAAATTATTGAGAGACTCATAAAAACCCGTCTTATGTCCTTTCTCATTGATAACAACATCTTATCCCAAAATTAGTTCGGCTTTTTAACTAATAAATGTACCACTGATGCCTTGCTTTCTGTGCTTCATAAGGTTTACCAAGCACTAAACAATAATCTTTATACTGCCACTGTTTTCTGTGACTATGCCAAAGCTTTTGATTGTGTAAATCACGACATTTTGATTAAAAAACTAAATTTCTATGGGATTCGAGGTATTTCTTTGAATTGGTTCCAATCTTACTTGAATAATAGGAAACAACTAGTTAGAGCAAATGATACTGACTCTAGTCTCAAAAACATTGTATGTGGAGTACCACAAGGTTCAGTATTGGGTCCTCTACTGTTCCTTATCTTTATAAATGACATAACTAACTTAAAAATCGATGGAAAAATTTTTCTTTTTGCTGATGATACCAGTATCACTTGGAGAAACTCAACTATTGCATCTCTTCATTCAACTATAACTTCTGATTTGCTTACGATAAAAACCTGGTCTGACTCTAATTTACTCTCTTTTAACGTGGATAAGACAGTAGCATTATCCTATAAAAGTGCTCTTCAACCCCTGCTTGTTAATAACAGCCAGATCTCTACCGTTGACTCTGTAAAATTTCTTGGTATTTTTTTAGACAGCAACCTCAAATGGTCCCTTCATATCGATTTGTTAAGTAAGAAACTCGCCTCAGCCTGCTATGCTATAAGATCTGTTTCGAAAGAACTCAATTTAGCATCTTCTAAACTAACATATTTTTCTTTGTTCGAGTCTCATCTTCGATATGGTCTTCCTTTTTGGGGTTCTAGTACAGCTGCCCAATTAGATGTTATTTTTAAATTACAAAAAAGAGCAATAAGGTATCTGTTTGGCCTCAGAAGAACAACACATTACAGAAGTTACTTCAAAGATCACGGCATTTTAACCCTTACATCTTTATATATTTTAGAAACTGTTTGCTTAATTCGTAAACACATGCATGTCTTTCCAGCAAGGCCTCGTCATGACTACTCCACCAGAAATTCAAATTTTGATGTCTATTTACCGATCCCGTCCTCTGAGTTAGTAAAGAAATCTATATTATATTCCGCAAAAAAACTATACAACCATCTTCCTTTACAACTCAAATCTGCAACATCTTTCCCCAAGTTCCGTAAAATGACAAAAGCTCATCTATCTAAAAGACCATATTATTCAGTAGAAGGTTTCTTAATGACTAACTAAGAAATTATAGTATATTACAGTAATGTACAAGTAACCAAACTTATCTATATTTGGGTGTCACATGCAGCAGCTTAAACTTATTAGTTCCTATGTCTATAAGTAGTTTACTGTGTTGTATATTCACTTTGCAATTTCTATAAATTGTTGCAATATATCGATTTTGTTTTTTTTTCTTTACTTTATTAACTTATATTTTGTATTTATGTATATTTTTTTTATATTGACGATTTATCAAATTTCAGAAAAATGTATTTGTTATTGTTATTGTTAGATATTATTTATTTATTTTTTCTGACTTTAATTAAGCTTTGTCCATAAAATTTGTATTTTCAGTGACAATAAAGCATATTTCTATTCTATTCTAGTGAAACTATTTATACTTTCCTACTTCTCACCAAATATTTAATTATTACATAGGCGTTCGTTAAAAATTATCAATGGTGAGTGGTTCGCCTGTTTAAATGTTGTGAAATACTAATCAATTTTTGATTATTTATGTATGGTAAGTATACGTAAAATCTGTAACTAATTTCGATTAAATAATGCATTCATTAGTGAGTGGTTCGTCTGTGTAAATGTTGTGCAATACTAATCATTTTTTATTATTTATGTATGGTAAGTATAAATAAAATCTGTAACTAATTTCGATTAAATAATGCATTCATTTCCCCACCACCATCGAGGTAAAATGCAAGGCGCGTTTTTTTGCATGGTTTCCCCATTAGGCCTAATCCATGTTGTCATTAATTATTAAAAATATATATAAAAAAATTAAAAACCAAGTTGTGGTATTCAAAAAGTCAACAATTACTGATTCAAATGCACGTCTCTATTAGGAGGGTCTAAGACAGAATGTAATAACTGTGTTGATGGATACCTTACATTTGCGTCATGCCTTGCATACCCTAGATACCATAATACACTTGCAACATGAACACAGCATCCAACAGTTCGTGCACCAGTTTTGCAAGTGCAGTAGTAGCCGTCGATTGGTATATTGTCACCGTCATTTTCTAGATGGAGTGGTTGAAAAGCTATCCATAATTGATGTTTAGTCGCCTGACGAAATCTAGAGTAAATACGAGCTCTAAGAAGACCCTGTTCTTCTAAAAGTGCTTGAAATGTAAAATGTTTAATGTTTTCTCTCTGTAATTTATCTTGAATGTAACTGGGTGCAAGTTTTACTTGGTAGATTCCAATAGTCAAATCTCTAATCTGTTGTAACGACAAAATGGGAAATTCTGGTAAAATAAGTTCATCTAAATTCACCCATGCATCGTCTTGAATACGTTGTAAGTCCAAACGGTCAACTTCAACACGAGCTTTTACGACATTTTCATATGCAGCCAATTCCTGCATTGTTTCTGCCAATTCTGCAGTTGCACATTTCATTTGAATAGGTGGAAAATATTTATTAATTAAACTGCACCCAATTTTTAAAAACATTCTAATGTTAGGCACATGATGGACCGGTATTAATCCACAAAACAATTTAAAAATACTTTTTAAATGTCCATTCCGAGCTTCAACTATCCATCTTGTTTTAGTAATTAATCGCGCTTTATTAGCATCTTCAGTAGACAACTGTCTTTGTCCTCTTGGTAGAAGTGGTGGCATATGACATTCTAGGCCTAAATAATTTAATAAATGAATATAATCACGATAGCCTCTATCTACAATTACAATATCATTTGATTGCAGCCAGTTACGCAAGTTAATTACTTCGTCTTGTTCCCCATCTTCAAGGTGATGTTGTAAAATTGCAGCATCGTTATTTCTTGAATCAGAAAAATAGGGGCCTTGTACGTCCAAAATATATCCGTCAG
Organism: Diabrotica virgifera virgifera; assembly: GCF_917563875.1. NCBI lineage: Eukaryota > Metazoa > Arthropoda > Insecta > Coleoptera > Chrysomelidae > Diabrotica > Diabrotica virgifera. Next base: position 140,705,838 of record NC_065446.1, on the reverse strand, counting down.
GTCCGACTATTAAAACAGGTTTGATTAAATGATAACCCTTATGTAGACAGTAAGTTTGGCGAAGACTTCGAAAATTAGACGATTTGAGAATTTTGAGATAGGTTCCATCTATGTAAATAATGGCTTGAGGATTGTCAGGATTCGGATTGTACAAAGAGTTAGCAAAATCTCTAACATGGGTTCTAATAAATTCTTGGCGACCAATTGCTTCTAAACCCAGATTTTCTCTAACAAATCGTTGACAAAGACTTGTACGTACTGCAGTTATTGTCAGACTAACGTTGGATCTGCTAGAATATGAGCACAAAATTTTTAATAAATCGTCACTTAAATTGTATTTTAATTTCATAAGAAATGTAATTAAATCCTTTTTAGTAATAAATCTAGTTCTATCATAAATTACGACCTCATCGCAATAAGTATAAATATCTTGAAAATTATTTTTGCTTAAGTTTGTCAATGCTTTGAAGTCGTCCTCATGAATACCCGTGTCTGTCTCGAAACGATTAGTAGTATTTTCAATTGCTGTCAGACGTAACGCTTGAAACCACTCTGAAACTTTTTTCGGACTTAAGTTAACATTACGCATATTACCACGCAAATTCTCTATTATATTATGATCTAACATACTGTCATCATTTATGTGATCACTGCAACATAAAGCACCCTTTCCTACAAAAATCTCTCGTTTCATGTAGATATCTACTCTAGCTTCTAATGACAAACGTTCAAGATTTCTAGCTCTGTCACATACAAAACATAAATTATTTCTTTGTAATACACACTTGAATCTACAAGCATTCACATTATCATCATTACCTTGTTCAATTTCTTCAATGATGTATCTGTAGCAGTTTATGTGAATTACAATCCCAATATCAAAATTGGCTTCCGGTAGATTGTTGTTCATGCGGCGACCCAATGCAATCTCCTGAAATCTTGGTGGAAGATTATCTAAGTTCTCAACTCGACGAAAACCTCTAGCACGAACTCGAACATCACAAATATAACACTGCATTTTCACTAATTAAAATAGTTAATAGTAGAACAACAGTTCGACAAAAACTAACCATTTGGCGGAACGTAACGACCCTTTATAATAATTACTAGTTTACAATAATTACCAGATAAAGTTGACTAGTGACAAAAACTTTTGATTCTTTCTAAAGCAAACGATTTGCCTAATTTTCTTTTAATTGATCGATAATGTTAAAACACAGTAGAATGCAATTTAAGTCGTAATTCAATAGTGTTAATTAAATAAAATTCTGTTAAATTCTCATTAGTGCGTTAAATACCCTTGTTTTACGGTGCGTCACTGGAAGTGCGTTGTCATTTATGATTTACAAGGTAAGAGGCTTAATAATCTTAAAATATTTATGAAGTCCCGATAATTTGGATATCTTAAAATATTTTTTCTCTCTCTAACTTATGTACCTACCCATTTGATTTCAGATTAATTAATATCAATTCCTGCTCTTATTACTGAAAATTCAGAGTTGGCGCAATAATAATAAGTGACCGTTACATTGAAACGAATCTATTCATGTAAGTTTTATTGAATTTGAGTGACATTATATTTTCCATAAGATGTGTGCGTAATTGAAAAAAACTTTATATTTTTTATTCATATAAATATAAAATCTAAGACATAAAAATGATTTGATAAACAATGAATCACAAAATTCAAATTAGGTACTGCAACTGTAAGCAAACTTATAGAGTAAAAGTCGCACTTTTATAGAAATTTTTCTTTTATTATTATACAGGGTGTCCAGAAACTCTACCGACAAACGAAGACAGGAGCTTCCTCAGATAATTTTGAGACAATTTAACCAAATTCACCTAGTCCGAAAATGCTTCCTAAGGGCGCTAGAGCTCTTTGAAGATGGCGTCATTTAACTAGTTTTTCTTAAATACCTCCAGAACGCTTCTAGTTAGAAAAACGAAAATTGGTACACATATTTATCTTCCAGAGTTAAATCTATTCCATCTATTGTGAATTTCTAGTACCAGTCATAGGCGTCCGTTTTGGGTGAGGCAACGGTTATTTTATCGCATAACTTTTTTGTCGTTAACTTTTAAGCATCTTTGACACTAGATTATTAAATTGTGAGGTATTCTAGTACTAAAAGGTACTCTTACTTTAAGTCGGTAGGACACACCGTTTTCTAGAAAAATCGATTTGAAAATTTTTCGTTTCCTGAATTTGATAATAAATGAAAAATCTTTTCAAAAAATAACGGTGTATTTTACCATCTTACAGCAAGAGTACCTTTTAGAGCTAGAATACCTCATAATTTAATAATTTAATGCCGAAAATTCTTAAAAATTAAAGACAAAAAAGTTATGCGATAAAATAACCGTTGACCTACCCAAAACGGACGCATATGAGCGGTATTAGAAATTCGCAATTAATGAAATCGATTCATCTCTGGAATATAAATAAACGTACCAATTTTCGTTTTTCTAAATAGTTTTTTTTGAATTTTTTTTTGATATTCAAAAGACTAAAAATTTTCAAATCGATTTTTCTAGAAAACGGTGTGCCCTACTGACTTAAAGCAAGAGTACCTTTTAGTACTAGAATACCTTAGAATTTAATAATCCAGTATCAAAAATGCTTAAAACTTAAAGACAAAAAAGTTATGCGATAAAGTAACCGTTGCCCCACCCAAAACGGACGCCTATGACTGGTACTAGAAATTCACAATAGATGGAATCGATTTAGATCTGGAAGATAAATACGTGTACCAATTTTCGTTTTTCTAACTGGAAGCGTTCTGGAGGTATTTAAGAAAAACTAGTTAAATGACGCCATCTTCAAAGAGTTCTAGCGCCCTTAGGAAGCATTTTCGGACTAGATAAATTGGGTTAAATTGTCTCAAAATTATCTGAGGAATCTCATGTCTTCGTTTGTCGGTAGAGTTTCTGGACACCCTGTATACAGAGAGGGGCTAAATTATGGAATAAATTCAATTTCTCTAAAATCGACGACTTTGAAGAAAAATCCGGAAACAGGTCGATTTTTAATTTTAAATTACAATTTTTTTGGCATATATTTTATACTAGTGTCGTCATCCAGCTGAGCGTGATGACGTAATCGATGATTTTTTTAAATGGGAATAGGGGTCATGTGGCACCTCATTTGAAAGGGTGTTCAATTGTCTATTCAGTAATATAAACAATAATATATTTATTTATACAGGGTTACTAAAATAATAATTTTTGAATTAAATTATTTGACGCAAAAAGAAGAATGTATGTAATTAATTTAACTCAAAATACATTGTACTGCTGTTAGTAAATAAAAAAAATATTTCACAAATAAACATTTCTTTTCGCTTAAATTAAATCACAAACAACCTCTTTGCAGTTTTAACATTTAATTTGAGCGAAAATCAATGTCTATTTGCCAAATAAACATTTTTTTCAATTTTCTGACAGCGATAGAAAGTATTTTGAGATAAATAAACTGTATACATTCTTCTTTTCTCGTCAATTAATTTAATTCAAAAAATATTTTTTTGGCCACCCTGTATAAATAATGATATTAATGTTTATATTACTGAATAGAGAATTGGACACCCTTTCAAATGGGGTGTCACACGACCTCTACTCATATTAAAAAAATCATCGATTACGTCATCACGCTCTGGTGGATGACGTCACTAATATGAAATATATGCCAAAACATTGTAATTTACAAATAAAAGTCGACCTGTTTCGGGATTTCTCCACAATTCTCCATTTTAGAGAAAATTAATTTTTTCCATAATTTAGCCCCTCCCTGTATATAATATATATATATATATATACAGTATGTCCCTGTAAGTTGTATCCATATGGAAAACTTTTTTATTATTAACTTTACGAAAAAAAGTTATTCTTCATAAAAAGCTCTGCATCGTCCAAAACCTAAGATTTAACCATCAAATATCAAATTTTTTGAATATTATACGAGGTATGTCAAAAAGTTTGAATTTCACTCAAGAGTAAAGTAGCTTTATTTTTCACAATATTGAAAATCCCTCTTATGAAAAGATGATTGGAATTAAAAATTATATTCTAGTATGCAATTACATCCTTCTAATTGAAAAAAAAATTTTTTTGAAAAATTATGGATTAACATTATTTTCAGTTATTTCAATTCAGATAACTCTTTTATAATTAATTTTACGAAAAAAAGTGATTCTTAATAAAAAGTTCTACATAATCTAAAACCTAAAATCTTATAACAAATTTTATCAATTTTATACGAGGTATGTCAAAAATATGAATTTCGCTCAAGAGTAAAATACGTTTATTTTTCACAATATCGAAAATTGTTATTATGAAAAGTTATTTAGAATTAAAAACTATGTTTCAGTATGTAATTACATCCTTCTAATTGAAATATTCTGAACTACAAAAATACTTTACTTTTGGTCTAAATTTATCTTTTTTGACATACCTCGTATAAATTGATAAAATTTGATATAAGATGGTTGTGTTTTAGATTTTAGACCATCCAGAACTTTTTATTAAGAATCACTTTTTTTCGTAAAATTAATAATAAAAGAGTTATCAAAATTGAAATAACTGAAAATAATATTAGTTACCTATCCATAATTTTTCAAAAAAAAATTTTTTTCAATTATAAAGATGTAATTGCATATTAGAATATAGTTTTTAATTCCAAACAACTTTTCATAATAGCAATTCTCAATATTGTGAAAAATAAAGCTACTTTACTCTTGAGTGAAATTCAAACTTTTTGACATACCTCGTATAATATTCAAAAATTTTTATATTTGATCGTTAAATCTTAGGTTTTGGACCATGCAGAGCTTTTTATGAAGAATAAGTTTTTTTCGTAAAGTTAATAATAAAAAAGTTTTCCATATGGATACAACTTACAGGGACATACTGTATATTATATATAACAATTTTTTATTAATTATTATATACATAACATTACTTGGTAGTTGTGCACCTAAAACACGGTAAAAAATTAAATAAATTGTTTTTTTTTGTTTAAATAAATTAAATTGGTTATTATAATTTATGAATCAACTGACTCCATACTTGTAAAGTACGCTAAAAGTACATACAAATTAAAAAAAGCATTAGAATCCATTGGTTGGTTCCCAAGATACAAAAAACTGTAGGATTTTGAAGTTAATATTTCAATTTTAGGTCGCATGAATTTACACACTTCATTTCTGAAGCTTTATTGACGACTCCCTTGAAAAGCAAATAGAGCCAACATTTTTTTATGAATACTTCGTGTCTTTAAAAGTGAAAAAGCGCTATTTTTGATCCTTATTTATTATAAACAAATTACCTGTAAATTTTTAAAAAAATGTTGCTAACTTTGGCCCTAATTGACCTAGGCTAAATTATTTTTTTTAAAGTTCGTGTAAAAATACCATCTTGTAGAATATGTAAAAAAATGTTTGTACCGGCCATAACAAAAAAGCTATTCATATTGTTTATAAGGAAAAATTGACGAGACTTTTGCATAATTATTTATTACTAATAAATGCACTTTTTATTAACTTTTTTTAAACTAGTTTGAAAGCCTAGCTTATGCTCCTTTATTTGACACCTGCAGAATGGTTCTGAAATTCTGTTTTTCTGACTTATTTTATTTAAAAAAAAGCTCTCTGGGATAAACAATTTGAATAAAATATAAACAATTGAATAAATCGTTTCGAAATTTTTGTCACATATTACGCACTACAGATCCCTCATTTGACAAAAATTTCAAAGCTGTACCCTAATTTTTACAATAGTTATTGCAAAATTAATATTTTTGTAATTTAGACCTTTTTTCTCAATTATACAATAAATAAGTATATCAATCTGTGTAATACGTCATTTTAAAGCTTTTTCCATGCTCACGAAGATGTTTGTACTAATGTAACCACAAGATACACTGTTTTCCATTGATTTGAGAAAAAACGGGAAAAATGCCGTTTTTCGACATTAAATTGTTTATAAATAAAAATGGCCGCCAGATCCTACGCACGATATAGTTACAATTTGTTCTCATAGGTATTACCTGTCGAAAAAACGCTTCAGTACCCTGGCTGCTTGAGTGTCACGAACAGGGTATATTTTTGCCTTATTACCCTGGCCTAATATTCTGTACCATCATCACCCTCAAAGGTTCTGTACAGAAGATCATCTTTTACTACCAGGCAATTTCATTGGCTCCAGTAGGCCTTGACTTCTGGACTACATGGACTAATGTTCTGCCAACTAGGTCTCTCACCTCGACGCATCCAATCCAATACTCTCTTTATACATGAATCATCTTCTTGGGCGTCTTGTATCTGTTGGGGTTGCCATTGCTCATTAACCACAGTGGTTCGTCTCACGGGACAAAATCGTTCCTCTAATTTGGCACAGTGTATACAATTTGCACTGCATGGTCGTCTCGAAAGGGCATCAGCATATGAATGAACTCTTCCGGCCCTGTGTTCTATCTCGTAATTTATTCTTGTAATCGTTCTAACCATCTTGCTATTTGTCCCTCTGGATTACGGAATTGTATGGGCCATTTTAGAGCAGCGTGATCTGTTCGGAGAATGAACTTTCTGCCATACAAGTATTTTTGGAAATGTTCGCAAGCCTTAACTATGCACAGGAGTTCTCTTCTGGTAACGCAATAGTTTCTTTCTGGTTTCGACAGGACTTTGCTGAAATAAGCGATGACTTTTTCCTGTCCATCCTGGATATGTGAGAGAACAGTTCCTATGGCACTGTTGCTAGCATCAGTATCCAAAACTGCCTGTTCCGGGTAGCTTAATATCGGTGCACTGATCAGAGCCCTTTGTAGTTATTCGAAACCTTTTTGTCACTCTTCACTCCATGTATATTCTTTGCCCTCCTCCGTCAACTTTGTTAGGGGCTTGGAGATATTGGCAAATCCTTTTACAAATCGTCGGTAATATGTGCATAGGCCAAGGAAACTTCTAATTTTATGTTTATCTTTTGGTACTGGCCAATTTTTAATTTCTTCAATCTTTTCAGGATCAGCTGTTACACCATTACTCGATACAATATGTCCCAAGTATTTGACATCTTGTAAAAACATGTGACATTTCTTCGGACTTAACTTGAAGTTCGCTGCCCTCAATCGTTGAATGACTTCTATTAGATTCTTGGCATGTTCATAAAGGACCTTCCAACCACAATTACATCATCCAAGTAAACCAGGCATGTTAGACCTCTTAAAACTGCCTCCATTAATCTTTCAAATGTGGCAGGAGCATTACATAAATTGTGCCGTTGGTCGCCTTTACTTGTGGGGGTGACAGTCACCCCTTCTCGGGGGTGAAAATACCCGTGCTTAAAATAAGCCCAGAAATGGATAAATTAATTGATTATAAGCAACTTTCGTTCCATAGAGTTTTTTTTATGTAAGTCAATACTTTCCGAGTTATTTGCGATTGAAAATGTTTATTTTTCGACAAAAAAACTACATTTTTAGACAGTTTTTCGCAAATAACTCAAAAAGTAAATATTTTATCGAAAAAAATATTCTTAGCAAAAGTGTAGCTTACACAGGGTGATTGATTAGTAGGGTAAAGCTCAATAGCTCCGCTAAAGTAATAGATAGCAATAAAAGTTAATAATAAAAATTTTAGCCACCTTTGAGCTTCACATTACAAAATTAGTTAGAATGTTACAGGGTGTTCGATAACACAGTGGCAGACCTAACTTATGTTTTTTTAAATGGAACACCCTATATTTTATTTTATATTCGAAATTATGTTAACTTCTCCATCACAAAAATATAAAGGTTTGCAATGTTATACAGGGTATTTACAAAGTTATAACCAATTTTGTATGAAAATCGTAACAAGTTCAACTCCCTATATAAATAAAAATAAGCACAACAGCAATGGTTTATTAATGCCCTATTTTTTATTAATTGTCAAAATTTTTAAGAATTATTGATATTGCTAATTTTCTTTATATCAAATACAGGGTGAGTCAAAACGCAAGTACATTATTTTCTCAGTAATGTTAAAAGGAACACCCTATATTTTATATCATTATTGAAAAGTAACATTAACGTACTTTAATTTTTATATAACATTCCCTATGCCCAAATTTATTAGTTTTCGAGATATCTTCATTTTTCAGAGCAAATTATTTTAGGTGTTTAAATTTATCTACATTTTAAGTAAGCCATGACTGAATTGACAATTGAAGATTACCGATTATCAATCCGGTAATAAATGTAACACTGTAGCAAATAAAAGAATAAAAATAATTTATTAGTAATACATTTTACAAACAAAAACACAACCACTACATGCAACATTTTTGAAACAATTAAAAACTATCTTTTTATGTAAATGCAACAGATAAACAAAGAAAATTAGTAATAAATTTTACAAAAAAACACACAAACTCAAAATACAATATTTTGTGAAGACAATTAAACACTACTTTTGTATGTAAATGTAACAATGTAACAAATAAAGAACGAAACACAATTTATCAGTAATACATTTTGCAAAAAAACATATTTGAAAAAATTAGAAGCTACTTTTAATAAAATATTTTTAATATTTAATTACATAAGGTGTTCAAAATTATCTCCTAACACATTTATGTGCGCCTAAAAACGATCATTGAATGAGCTACTTACTCTACGGAGCATTTGTAAATTAACACATCGAAATACACTTTGTATTCTATTTTCCATCTCATCCCTTGTTGTTGGACGTATTTTATAAACTTCATTATTAACGTAACCCAAAAAAAATCAGTCCAGTTTATTAAATTCTGGTGATTTGGTTGGCCACGCTACTGGTCCATTGAAAAATGAAAATATCTCGAAAACTAATAAATTTAGACATAGGGAATGTTATCTAAAAATTAAAGTACGGTAATGGTACTTTTCAATAGTGATATAAAATACAGGGTGTTCCACTTAAAATTACTGAGAAAATAATGTACTTGCATTTTGACTCACCCTGTATTTGATATAAAGAAAATTAGCAATATCGACCATTCTTGAAAATTTTGATAATACGTTAAAAAATATGGCATTAATAGACTATTGTTGTTTTGCTTATTTTTATTTATACAGGGAGTTGAACTTGTTACAACTTTCATACAAAATTGGTTATAACTTTGTAAATACCCTGTATAACATAACAAACCTTTATATTTTTGTGATGGAGAAGTTAACAGGATTTCGAATTTGAAATAAAATATAGGGTGTTCCATTTAAAAAAACATAAGTTTGGTCTGCCACTGTGTTATCGAACACCCTGTAACATTCTAATTAATTTTGTAATATGAAGCTGAAAGGTGGCTAAAATTTTTGTTATTAACTTTTATTGCTATCTATTACTATAGCGGAGCTATTTAGCTTTACCCTACTAATCAATCACCCTGTACATTGTTGTTGAATTGTTTTTTTTTAATTAAAAAAAATTATAGTTTATCATTTAAAAAGAAAATTAAATTTATATCAAAGACCATTAGATCATAGATTCTCATCCCAATCTAATTTAGCTATTAGACAGTGTTTCGGGAAAGTGAAAACGATTAGTGATAATGATTCGACGAAATGAATTGGTACACTAACAAATAATTTGGGATTAGAAGGTGGACATACCGGTTGGCGAGAACAATAATGTTTTTAAAATGTTTCCGGGAAGATTTGATGATGGAAACTTATTGTTTTAGTTTTTAGAAGTAAAAGTAGTATGTAGAAAGAATCTAATTATGATATTTCTTAAAATTTGACAAATTGGAAAGTTATATAGAAAAATATTTGGTTCTTCAGAAATGTGGTATGGAAGGTTTTGAGAGAGGCTTGTTTTTGATTGGGTGGAAAAGATCGGTAGAAGGGATAAGAAAGTTGGAGTCTGAATTTGCGAGAGAAGAGAGAGTCAGTGTAAAATGGATATCTGAGGAGAGCAGTCGAGTTTTAAAAAGTGAGAGACCAGTGGATAGTGTTGTGATCGGCCTTTGCGAGCAGAATCACGTTGAAACCGAATTGTTGACCGGTTGAAAAGTTAGTTTTCCTGGTCCGAGGGAGATTCCTTTATTTTGCCTAGAACGCGTAGCTGATTGATATCTATCTGCACAAGATATCGAGCAAGGAGAAAATTGAGTAAGAGAATTCGAGCAAGTTCCTGTGTGTGGTTTTGGAAGCAGTTTGGACGAGAGGGACCTTTTCGCAACATCCAGAGAGTACGTTGGGAGAAAAGAGGAAGTGAAGAAACAAAAAGGTTAGTCAAATCACTTGTCGGAAGGGAGAGAATTTGTTTATATCAGAACCATATTTGCTTATTTGTTTATTGAACATTACTATAATGCAGTTAGTCATTGCAAATTTAAGAATTCAATTCAAATGAATAAAAGTAAAATTTATTAAATTTAGTATGAGAAAATAATAATTTAATTAAATAATTTTTATTTGTTAAAACAAAGAGATATCAGAATTAAAGTTTGATTTATTAAGTAAGAAATTGTTGCAACAAAGTTAAATTTAGTATTTTTTAAATCATATGTACACGGCTTATATGGTAAATGAATAATATATTACATTTAGATGATATTGAATGTTTTTAATTGTCCTGTTCCATGCTGGAAGAAGTGAGTTACTAGAAATACTAGAAGCCACAAATCATAGGTATTGTATCAAATACAAAATTGGCCCTGAGAATAAAATTTATTGGAATAGTTAATTTAAATTTAGTTTTGTTTTACATAGGCAGTGATTAAATTAACTGATTAATTAATTGAATTAAAAATTTGCCAATCAATCTAAATAAATAATTAAAGTAGAGCCTAACAAAATGGCGGCCAACCTCTGGCATTAGAGAGTATTTCTTGTTGCAACTTTGAAAGGAAAGACAGAGGAAAAGCAGGTGATTGAAAATCTATTTATTGAGTGGTAGTCCAGAAAGCCACTGCGCACCCGCTAGGAAAAATATTCTAATTCGGATTTTTTGCACAATCTTACTCAAAAAGGACTCATTTTAACAAATTTGCATGTTGCCAGGACCAAAAGGTGGTCAAAAATTTTTTAAACGTTTTTTTTTTTGTTTTTTTCCTATAATTATTTTTTTTGCATGAAAAAAAGTTTTTTAGGTTTTTTGGATCATTCCAAACAGAAAAGGTCTTTAGTGACTTTTATCTAAAAATGATAGTTTTTGACATATAAGCGATTAAAAATTGAAAAATTGCGAAATCGGCCATTTTTAACCCTCAAAAAATATTTGAAAAACTGAAAATTTTAATGTTGCCAAGGTAGGTAGATATTCTTTAAACATCGATTGATGAAATTCAGAAGAGTTTTTTGCAATACAATATTCAAAACTCCTTTGTTTTTTAATTGCTAATCAAGCGTGCGCGACACTATTTTCCACCGACAGTATGGTGCAAATGAAAGGAATAAATTCGTTATTTCGTTAACCAGCGACTTTAAGGAAAAATCCCGAAACAGGTCGATTTTTATTTTTAAGTTATGATATTGTGGAATATATGGTATACTAGTGAAGTCATCCGTCTGGGCGTGATGACGTCATCGATGATTTTTTTAAATGACAATAGGGGTCGTGTGGTAGCTCATTTGAAAGGTATTTCAATTCTCTATGCAGTAATGTAAACATTTACATAATTATTTATACAGGGTGTCCTTCTACTTCTTTTTTTTGTCAAATAATTTAATTTAAGAAGAATTTTTTGGACACCCTGTATAAATAATTATGTAAATGTTTCTATTACTGAATAGAAAATTGAAGAACCTTTCAAATGAGCTACTACACGACCCCTATTCTTATTTAAAAAAATCATCGATTACGTCATCACGCCCAGATGGATGACGTCACTAGTATACCATATATGCCACAATATCATAACTTAAAAATAAAAATCGACCTGTTTCGGGATTTTTCCTTAAATTCGCCGGTTTACGAAATAACGAATTTATTCCTTTCATTTGCACCATACTGTCGGTGGAAAATAGTGTCGCGCACGCTTGTTTAGCAATTTAAAAACAAAGGAGTTTTGAATATTGTATTGCAAAAAACTCTTCGGGGTTTCATCAGTCGATGTTTAAAGAATATCTAACTACCTTGGCAACATTAAAGTTTTCAGTTTTTCATATAGTTTTTGAGGGTTAAAAATGGCCGATTTCGCAATTTTTCAATTTTTAATCGCTTATATGTCAAAAACTATCATTTTTAGAGAAAAGTCACTAAAGACCTTTTCTGTTTGGAATGATCCAAAAAACCTAAAAAAACTTTTTTCCACGCAAAAAAAATAATTTTAGGAAAAAAACAAAAAACGTTTAAAAAATTTGTGACCACCTTTTGGTCCTGGCAACATGCAAATTTGTTAAAAGGAGTCCTTTTTGAGTAAGATTGTGCAAAAAATCTGAATTAGAATATTTTTCCTAGCGGATGCGCAGTGGCTTTCTGGACTATGGTCAAAATTGATATATTTGAAGTACGACTTATAAATTTCCTTTAGGTACAGTTTCTAATAATTTATTTTATTTATTCGATATTTGCATTTGGTGATGTTTTAAAATATTTGACAATTATTACATTGTGTAAGGGAAAATTTTTCGTGTCTGCAACAGATAGGGTGTTTTAAAGTTTCCTATTTGGCGGGGATAGTATTCCTTGAAAAGAAATGCCAGAGACAAGAAACAAAAGCAAAGAAAACAAAAAACAAGGAGAACAGCCAGAAAAAGAAGAAAATTTGGAACAAGGAGAACATTCAGATCAAGAAGACATTTTAGACACAACAATCATGGAAACAGTAAAAAGGAGTTGTCAGATTTAGAAAAATTATTACAACTGATGCAAATACAATCACAAAAAATGGATGAAGCAAAAAGGACAATGGATAAAAATCAGGAAGAAACATCAAACAAGATGGATAAAATGGATGAAAATCAACGTGAAACAAAACGAGTAATGCAAGAAAATCAGAAGGAAACAAAACAAGCAATAGAAGAAAACAACAGAAATATAGAGAGTATCAAGAAGGAAATCGAAGAGATTGTAGAAAAGAGCGAGAAACAGGAGATAGAGATTAAAGAAATCAAAAGCAAAATGAAGGAGATAACAAATTGCCAGAAAAAGGAAATAGAAAATTTGGAAAACAAGTTGGAAAACGCTATTCAAGCAGACATAAAAGAAGTGGAAATAAAGATCAAAGAAAACGAAAGAAAAATTGCGGAAATTAATACTCAACAAAATGTCGGAGAAAGAAGAGAAATGGTTATAAATAGCACAGATGACGTGAAAATAAGGTTTGGCGGGGATGTAAGAAGATTACACCCAATGCCCTTTATAAATAGCCTGAAAAATAAAGTACAACACATCGGAAATTTTGAAACAGCCAAAGAAGCGATCAGAAACCATCAAAGTATGAGGCAAGTCTATGGTTTGAGAGCAAGGAGGAAGAATTTGACAGTTGGCAACAGTTTGAACAAAAATTTTTAAACTATTTCTGGGGAAAAGTCCAACAAATGGAAATCAACAAAGAATTACAAAATGGGAAATATAATGATCGGGTGGGTATCTCAGAAAAAACATACGCATTACAAATATACAATAATGCAAAACATTTACAATATAATTATTCGTCAGAACAATTAGTCGAACTGATTGCAAGACATTTCGAAGAAACGCTAGAAGATCATATCACGTTGCAAAATTACAAAGACATAGATAGTTTATGCTAATTCCTACAAATAAGAGAATCACGTCTAAGAGAAAGAAAATCAAGAAGATCGCAAGAAGGTTACAGACCCCGAGAAACACAGGATTACAGGTATAGAAGACAAAAAAATAGGCGGGACTATACAAGACGAGATTTTAATCCCAGGAGGAAAAACGAAAATAGAGACAACGGAAGAGGAAATTATGAACAAAGAAATAGGCAATGGAATGAGAACAGAAATCGAGATAACCAGAATAGAAACACCACACGCAGAAATCAAGAAAACAGAAATACTTGTAGACAAAATGAACAGGGATATCGAGAAAACCGAAACAGATCCGACAGACCAAGAGAAAATAGAAGAGAGGTAAATAATACACAGACAGAAGAATATGACGAAGAGAGACATTACGACGAAAATGTAAACAACGAAGAGGAACCGGCGTCTTTTCACGAAGGCGCTCACTAGAAACAAAAACCCAAACAGGAATTTTTTGTCACCCAAAGGAATTTATAAAGCTGACAGGAAACAATGAAAAAAGAAATGGAATCAATTTAAACTTTGTGAATGGTTTTATCAACGAGAAACCAATCAAAATTTTGATAGATACTGGCTCGGAAATAACACTGGTCAACAGAAAATTAATAGAAGAAGTTAATTTAACAAATTAATTTAATTTACAAAATACCTAGGGTGAACTTAGTGGGCGCAAATAAACGGACATTGGCAACAATAAATGAAGGCATACGAATAAAGGTACGATTGGGTAAGATATTTTATGCACTACAATGTGTAATAATGCCAAATATGTCGCATGACATGATCGTCGGAGTAGACGAATTGACAGAAAAACATGTAGTAACTGATTTCAAAAATAACAAAATGAAAATCATAGAGGAAAAAGAGAGAAAATTGATACGATATGTGGAGAAGGAAAAGAAAATGAATTGCGATTGATGTTAAGTAACTATGAAACTTTGATAAATGAGGAAAACAGAGTGGCTAAAAAGTACGAACATTCATTTGAGGTTACAAACCTGGGAAACTTTCGATCGAAGACTTACCTAATTCCATATAAATATCGACAAGAGGTGAAAGAAGAAATTAATAAAATTTTGGAAGATCAAATCATCGAAAGATGTGACTCACCGTACATTAACCCAATTGTGATAGTAAAGAAAAGCAATGGAGAATTGAGATTATGTTTAGATGCCAGGAATATCAACCAGCACACTGTATCTCAATATGAATCACCGCTAAACATCGAGGCCATTTTTGGAAGAATTACGGGGTCACACATTTTTTCTAAAATTGATTTAAAGCACAGTTTTTGGTTGATACCCTTAGCTGAAAAGTGTAGAAACTATACCGCTTTCTCAATTGATGGTATTGTCTACCGGTTTAAGGTAGTACCATTTGGATTGCAGAGCGCTTGTGCAGCACTCGTACGAGCGCTACATACCATTTGAAATCGCCATGAAGATTTCATAGTTCATTACATCGATGATTTATTAATTTTTTCACAAGATATACAGAGTCACTTGGAACACATAAAAATATTCTGGAAAAATTGGACACAGCGGGATTAAAATTAAACATTGAAAAAATCAATTTTTTCAAAAAGAAGTAATTTATTTAGGTTTTAAATTGGACACCAAAACAATAAGCTTAGCCGAAGACAGAGTCAAGCTAATAGATGAATACCCAAGGCCAACAAATTTAAAAACATTAAGAGGTTTTCTTGGCACGATCAATTATTTTAAAAACCTGATTCCCGATTTCACCCAAAAGGAAATTCCTCTAATAAAATTGTTAAAGAAAGGTAAAAAATGGAATTGGAAAGAAGAACAGGAGGACGCTTTCAAAATATTAAAACAAGAATTCGCAAAAGGAACGAAAATATATCACCCCATTTACAATCTACCTTTTATACTCCGAACTGATGCGTTCATACAAAAATTTGCAGGAGTTACAAATACAAAACGACCAAGAAGTGCCGATATGTTTTATCTCTCGGGTGACAAAAACACATGAACGAAAATATAGTGTGACAGAACTAGAGTTTGCCAGCGTACTATTTTGTGTAAACAAATTAAGATTTTATCTGCTAGGGGCCAAATTCACAATCGAGACGGATCATGCAGCGTTGGTCCACATAATGAAGAATCGATTGGTGAATAACTGAATACACCGAGGCATCTTGTTATTGCAGGAATACGATTTTGAGTTCCGATATATTAAGGGGAAAGATAATATTATCGCTGACGCTCTCATACGAGATGAAGACACAGTAAAAAAGGAAGCAATCACGTTACATGTACGATTAAACATCTTAACACAAGAAGAATGTGTGTTTTCTTTAAATGAAACATGAATGAATCAAGAAGAACTGGACGATAGAGAAAAACGAAGAGCAGAGAGGGAAAACGACCTGTTTTCAAGAGAATAGACGGGAAGGAACTTTATTTGTTGACGCAAACATTGGCAGAGAAAATTATAAAAAAATTACATGAGGACAATGGACATATCGGTAGCAGGAAAGTTTGGCTGGTTTTTCGAGAGAACTATATCTGCCGACAGGACTACCGTATTGCCAAGGAGGTTACGCAAAGATGCGAGACGTGTCAAAGATACAAAAGTCGGAACTTCAAGGATGAAAATATCACAAAAAATATTATATCCCATGGAAAATTCGAAATTGTAGCATTATATATGTTAAGTGATCTGATCATGACGATCCAAAGGAATAAACATGTTTTGGCGATGGTGGATATTTATTCAAAATATGTAAAATTATACAGTTGCCGCACCACAAAAGGAGAAGAAATAATGAGAAAGATCGACAATTTTATCGCTACAGTAGAAACACCAAGAAAAATTCTCTTGGACAATGCAACGTATTTCCGAAATGATCGTTTCAAAGGGCAGCTGCGAGAAAAAAGAATTGAGACAAATTTTGTTAGACACCCTCAGAGCAACCCTTCTGAACGTTTTATACAGGAAGTGACAAAATTTCTCCGTATTGCGACGAATGGACAAAATCAACGATGGGATAGGAAAATAGCGGAAATTGAAAAGTATCTAAACACCATCCCAAGTACAGTAACCAAAGAGACCCCGGAATACATAATGAAAGGTGTCATGCCGAGAAGACCATGGGAAGATCCAGAGCCAAGAATATACCAACAGGTGGTGGAAACGGTACAGAGGAGGCTGCGACGAAGTAATGAGAAATATGTTCAAAGACAAAATCAAAATAGAAGAAGAAGACCAGTTACGCTCCAGTTAAAAATATCCAGAAATAGTTAAGGTAGGAAATAGGAAATAAATTAGGATAATGAAATAGGTATACCGGAAATTTGTTTTGCCTCGAGAAAATCGGTTGCAGATGCAAAGAATTTTATCGAATTCAAAGGCGGGGATTTGTTGTAGAATTGTTTTTTTTTAATTAAAAAAAAATTATGGTTCATCATTTAAAAAGAAAATTAAATTTATATCAAACACCATTAGATCATAGATTCTCATCCCAATCTAATTTAGCTATTAGACAGTGTTTCGGGAAAGTGAAAACGATTAGTGATAATGATTCGACGAAATGAATTGGTACACTAACAAACAATTTGGGATTAGAAAGTGGTCATATCGGTTGGCGAGAACAATAATGTTTTTAAAATGTTTCCGGGAAGATCTGATGATGGTAAACTTATTGTTTTAGTTTTTAGAAGTAAAAGTAGTATGTAGAAAGAATATAATTATGATATTTCTTAAAATTTGACAAATTGGAAAGTTATATAGAAACATATTTGGCTCTTCAGAAATGTGGTATGGAAGGTTTTGAGAGAGGCTTGTTTTTGATTGGGTGGAAAAGATCGGTAGAAGGGATAAGAAAGTTGGAGTCTGAATTTGCGAGAGAAGAGAGAGTCAGTGTAAAATGGATATCTGAGGAGAGCAGTCGAGTTTCAAAAAGTGAGAGATCGGTTAATAGTGTTGTGATCGGCCTTTTCGCGCAGAATCAAGTTGAAACCGAATTGTCGACCGGTTGAAAAGTTAGTTTTCCTAGTCCGAGGGAGATTCCTTTGTTTTGTCTAGAACGAGTAGCTGATTGATATCTATCTGCACAAGATATCGAGCAAGGATAAAATTGAGTAAGAGAATTCGAGCAAGTTCCTGTGTGTGGTTTTGGAAGCAGTTTGGACGAGAGGGATCTTTTCGCAACATCCAGAGAGTACGTTGGGGGAAAAGAGGAAGTGAAGAAACAAAAAGGTTAGTCAAATCATTTGTCGGAAGGGAGAGAATTTGTTTATATCAGAACCATATTTGCTTATTTGTTTATTGAACGTTACTATAACGCAGTTAGTCATTGCAAATTTAAGAATTCAATTCAAATGAATAAAAGTAAAATTTATTAAATTTAGTATGAGAAAATAATAATTTATTTAAATAATTTTTATTTGTTAAAAGAAAGAGATATCAGAATTAAAGTTTGACTTATTAAGTAAGAAATTGTTGCAACAAAGTTAAATTTAGTATTTTTTAAATCATATGTACACGGCTTACTTGGTAAATGAATAATATATTACATTTAGATGATATTGAATGTTTTTAATTTCCCTGTTCCATCCTGGAAGAAGTAAGTAACTAGAAATACTAGAAGCCACAAATCATAGGTATTGTATCAAATACAAAATTGGCACTGAGAATAAAATTTATTGGATTAGTTAATTTAAATTTAGTTTTGTTTTACATAGGCAGTGATTATAGTAATTGATTAATTAATTGAATTAAAAATTTGCCAATCAATCTAAATAAATAATTAAAGTAGAGCATAACAATATATATAAAAAACAAGCTGAAAATGCGAGCATTATCATAACGAAAACTTTGTTTGTTTACGTATTTTAATTCCTAATATGGAAAATTGCTATTCTGAAAACTTGTTTAGAATTAATAATTATGTCTTAATGTGCAATTATATCATTCTAATTTAAATGTTATGAACTATAAAGGCACTTTACTCTTGATCGAAATTCATATCCTTTATATACCTCGAATAAAATTAATACAATTTTATATATGATGGTTGCATCATAAATCTTAGACCATGAATAGCTTTTTATAAAGAATAACTTTTCTTCGTCAAATTAAAAATAAAAGAGATATAAATGAAAATGCTGTTGGTATCCATAATTTGTGAAAAATCTTCAAATATTTTTTTTCCATAAGAAGGATGTAATTGCACATATCAGACCATAATTTTTTATTCCAAACAATATTATTTCATGTAGTCGGTTTGCTAATCTCAGACACAACTGGCTAGTGATTTTAGTCAGTAATTTATCCAATTTGACAAAAAATAATTACTAAATAGTTAATAAGTACTAAATAATTAGTAATTTTGGCAAAATTCGCAAAAAACAAAAATTACCTACTAAAATCACTAGCCAGTTGTGTCGAGTTTAACGAACCGACTATATCCCTATTCCACGAACATACGCCTGTTTTGAATTACTTCGACAACGAATATTTTACTGTGCAAAATAAGAAGAACGAAAGTAAATTGCAAATTACATTGTTGTTTATTGGAATAATTATTAGCGCCATTTACTTTCGTACTTCTTATGTTGCACAGTAAAATATTCGTTATCGAAGTAATCCAAAACCGGCGTATGTTCGTGGAATAGCCCATAATAACAATTTTCATTTCATAACGAATGGAACAGTCCATTTATCATTAAAGGGGAGGGCGTATACTCGTATAAACTTTTTTAAAGCGGTTAATAAATTATTGCTTTTAAAATATACTCAAACTGTATTTTTGTACAACTTATTTATTTTATATAATACCTAATTAAATTCGCTATCAAATGCCATTGATATTTTATTAATGCTTAATTTAAAATTTAGTTTGACATTCACGAAGTGTCAAACTCAAATAATGTAAATAACATGAAATAACCTACAGTTGAGTCCGCGAGTCTTTACCCGTGCGTCATTAATATCTGGCGAGATAAAACACATACTTTTTATTTAGCATCATTCTCTTCCACGCATGAAATTGATGAAAAACCAGCTGCCACCTGTTATTAATTAAAAACAAATGTTATTTTTATGAACGATTTAGACTCAGTGCATTGAAAAGAGATAGACACAAAGAAAGACGATTGGGGATGTCTTCACATATTTTAAGTACAATTTCTGACGTTTTGGATTGTTTACTTTTGTGGCTGTCAGTGTGTTGAATTTTTTGCTGTTATTTTGTCGAATTTTTGCATTTTGAATTTTTTTATAGTATACAAACAGTTGTTTTCACAACTAATTTTATATTGGAGTTAGAAATTTTGTGACAAGTTTATGTTATTTTACGATAAATTTTGACAACGTACAAAGCTAACCTCATCGTTGACACAGTTAAATGCTTGTGTTTAAGATGTGTGTGTTTAAATAACAAAAAAAAATATGTTATCGAATTTTTTTATAAATTTTTAATTATTTATTAATCAATGATGATAAAATAATTTATTAAGCTACTTCAAATGTAGCTGTAATTATTCACCAAAATTTTAAAGCAAAACTTAAATTTGACATTTTATTTATTTGATAACGTCAAATTGTATACTATAACCCGTGATCGGAATAATATCCACTTGCCGTTGCGTTTAGTGAATTTCCGACTTATTTCGTATGCTTTAAATGATGACGCACGGGTAAAGACTCGCGGACTCAACTGTATGCTTTGCCTAAAAAACTAGCCTACTTAATAGCAACTAGTTCAGCTGAGGTGCAGTGTGTCGGCAGAAGGTAAATGGATTGTGACGTCACATTTTAGAGTTTGAGGTCGATTATCTCGAAGACGGTTAGAGATATCGAAATGCAGTTTTCAGATTTGCATTCAGAAGAAAAAACTACATAAGAATACATCGACGAATCTGATCGGAGTATTGCAGGTGCGGCAACGCAATAACACACACATTTTTGCGAATTTATAAACGAAAAGTTTTCGTTGAAAATGGTGTATCAGTAAAGTCTACAAACCGAGCAAGAGTAAAGTTGTAGCTCATGAAAAATAAGTTTTCATTCGTCAAATTCCAAATCGAAAGTTTCTTCGACAAATAACCAAAAAATGAAGCATTTTCGGGAAAACCCATTTAAACTATTTTAAAGTTTTTAAAAAAATCTTTATTGCAATTGTTTATAAAAATTACTAGCATTAAAAATAAGCGAGTTACGCTCAAAATAAAGTTGGCCCGATTTTTGGTAAAAAAATCATGAAAATCTCCCCGTGTTTAGCTCCCCAAATGAAATTAATCATTACCGCTTTATAAACAATTTACTTTACTTACCTATTTTTTATATGATCTGTCAGTTTCACCGTCTTAAAGTGCTTATTTTTGAAAGGGTTATAGTTGAAAAAGCTTGAACGAGTCACTAATGATTAGTGACTCGTTCAAGCCTTTTTTTGTTTGCATACACTCGTGATTACCACGAGTGTATGCAAACTTTAAACAGCCATATCTTAACCAATTTTTGTCTTACAGAAAAACAAAATGAAACTAGTATATTTATAACAGCAAAACTTACATTTTTTTACTCTTTGAGATTTTTCGTATTAAGGTACACAAGATGCCGAGAAGATCGGAATCAGCAACTGGAAAATGCAAGCAAGGGACAGAACACAATGGCGTAGAAAGCTTGAGAAGGTCGAGGCCCTCTAAGGGCTGTAGCACCAAGATGATGATGATGATTTTTCGTACCACTAATAATTTTTAAGTTATTTTGAAAAAAAAAAGAAGAAATTCTGTTCAAACTTTTGGAATTTTTTTTTATTATAAAACCAAATTTTTTTATAAATAAGCACTTCAAACTGGTCAAACTTGGAGATCATATAAACAATACACATACATTTAAAGTAAATGTTAAATCAGTAATGATTAATTTTATTTAGGGTGCTAATGAGATTTTCACGATTTTCTTTACCAAAAAAGGCCAATTTTTGTTTTAGCGTAACTCGTTTATTTTTGATGCTAAAAACTTTTGTAAAAAAATGATAAAAAAATATGAAAAAAATATTTTTAAGAAACGCTTTTCTTTAGTTACGAGTGACTGAAATTAAACACAAAAAAAAAACAACTAAAAAGCAAAAATAAAAAAAAATTGAAAAAATCTAATACATTCGCCAAAGAAAAGCATGGCGCGTCTTCATCGAATAAACGGTTTTCGCACCACGCTTTTTTTTAACGAATGTGTTAGATTTTTTCAATTTTTTTTTTATTTTTGCTTTTTAGTTGTTTTTTTATGTTTAATTTTAGTCCCTCGTAACTAAAGAAAAGAGTTTCTTAAAAATATTTTTTTCTTTTTTTTTTATTTTTTACTTTTTAGTCTTACACTTTTCAAAAATTAAAATATATCGTCATGTTTATTAAAATATGTATAAAACATAATATGATGTACAAACATGAAAAGTAGTCTGAATCGGCAAAAAATTTGAAACCTTATTTTTTATTTATGAAGCATAACGTAAACAATTAACGTAAAAAGTAAAATTATGTATAGTTCATATAATTAGCTACAATCTGTAAAAGTTTTAAGTTTCTTCCTTGTAAAAAACAAGAGAATTTAAGCATTTTCCGTTAAGATCGTTTTTTATTAAACAATTAATAAACACAATTTTTTTATTGACTATTCGTGTAAGTATTGTTCCCGCGAATGCATATGTCTGCAAATTTTTAGTCATTTGCATTGAAAAAAAGACAGTCAAATTAACGTCCAAAGATTTGACCCAAACGATTGAACTAAAGAAAAGCGTTTAACTAATTAATGCGACAAAACGATTTCTAATGTTAATTGTAGCACCAAAAGTCTCTACCGGTGGTTTTTCTAAGACTACGATAAAAACACGAATTTTTTTAATTCGAGTTTTGGTTGAAGTTTTGTTTCGTATCGTGTCGATATTTGACACGAATAAACGCCGATTTATATATAAACAAATATGTGAGCGTTCAAAATTTGAAACTTTACTGTTTATTTATGAAGCATAACGTAAACAATTAACGTGAAAAGTGAAATTATGGATAGTTCATATCATTAGCTACAATCCGTAAAATTTCAAGTTTCTACATTGTAAAAAACAAGAGAATTTAAGCGATTTCCATTAAAATCGTTTGTTTATTTAAACAATTAATAAACATAATTTTTTTTTATTGACTACTCGTGTATTGTTCCCGCGAATGCATATATCTGCAAATTTTCATTCATTTGCATTGAAGAAAAGTCATTCAAATTAACGTCTAAAGATTTGACGCAAACTATTGAAGTAAAGAAAAGCGTTTAAAAAATAGAGCTGTTTTTAAACACATCAAAATATGTTAATAAGTTTTTCCATAAAATTGCTTATTTTTAGGTGATTTCTCGTTGAAATGTTCGATTTGGAATTAGACGAATAAGAACGCATTTTTCATGAGTTACAACTTTGCGTTTACTCGGTTTATATACTTTACTGATACACCTTTTTTTTTCGTTTTTTTCTAAGCTACACTTTTGCTAAGAATAAAATATTTACTTTTTGAGTTATCTCCGAAAAACCGTCTAAAAACGTAGTTTTTTTTTGTCGAAATATAAACATTTTCAATCGCAAATATCTTCCGTCGTGTTCCAAGGCTTTATATCGGTTCTTTGAGCCTTGTTTTCTTTTACAATTGGTAGGATGCTAACCTAACCTGGCCCATGTTCAAGAAAGGAGACAAAGAAGACCCCAACAATTATAGAGGTATAAATCTCCTAAACAC
Organism: Diabrotica virgifera virgifera; assembly: GCF_917563875.1. Lineage (NCBI taxonomy): Eukaryota > Metazoa > Arthropoda > Insecta > Coleoptera > Chrysomelidae > Diabrotica > Diabrotica virgifera. Next base: position 140,682,357 of record NC_065446.1, on the reverse strand, counting down.
CGCACTTAAGCTAACCACAAATGTCCTAACCAACAAAATCAATAAAATAACAACTTTATCAGATGAACAACAAGGATTCAGATTCGGAAGATCCTGCGTAGACGCCGTATTTGTACTGAGACAAATCACAGAAAAGACCATCGAGTACAATAAACCAGCATATCTATGTTTGATAGGGGTCTACCCCAAAATCCCGACAGCCAAAACCTAACATGTTGAGCCACCCAAAAATACAACGGTTAAAACCCTTTAAAATTTGACTAAATGTCTTACATATTTAAATAAATTATGATATCCAAAGGATGGATATCATCCCTATGGATAAGGCCCTGAAGTAACATATGACTCCCACGTGGAGTGACGTTAGAGGCCGTTCACATGCCAACGCGCGTTTTAATGACTTAAAACTCGCTTTTGCATGTGAAAAGCCTCAAATAAAATGAATGTAGTTGTAATCGCGCGTTATTAAAACGCGAATTAAGCTCTTTTTATGTGAACGGGGTCTAATAAAAATATGTACATAAAACAGTTACAGCTATTTGAAGTTACAAAATGAAAATCTATTTTTTCCAATATGTATATCGAAAACTATTAGAGACTGTTATTGAAAATGGACATGTGGGATTCTTATGACAGTAACATCTTAAAAAAGTAACAGTAAAGCCAGTGAAATTTGTGCATCACATAAAAATTTAATGGCGGTTTTATTCCCTTAACCCCCCCCTCCCCCCTCAAATGTTTGGGTACGATCCAATTCAATTATTATTGTGGTACCAATAATTAAGCACAATATTTTTAAAACTGTTTGACCTCTTAATATCTTATGTCAGTTTGTATTGAGATATTCTGAACATTTGTCAAATCCACCATATATTTGTAAATGGTTAAGTAAAGTTATAGAATATTATTTTCATAATAATATTATCAGGTCTCTATAATCTTTTCTAAACAGCTAAAATAATATGGTGGATTTTACAAATCTCAAAAAGACAAAAAAAATCTCAAAAAGGCTTATCGAAAGAGTACTAAGAGGCAAACAAGTTTTAAATACATGGGTTCATTGGTATCTCAATAATAATTTAATTGGAACGTACACAAAAATCTGGAGGGGTTTAAGGGAAAGATAAAATTTGTACGGGGTGTACAAATTGTACTGTTATTTTTTAAGCTGTTCCTGCCATAAGAATTCCACATGTGAATTTTCAATAAAAAATCCCTAATAGTTTTCAATATATTGGAAAAAATCAATTTTCATTTTAAAACGTGTTTATATACTTGGCTTGGCCTTTGTCACTATGTCCGGGAATCCTGTAATCCATTTTAAATCTAAATAATGTAATTACATTTAGATCTAACTTTTATGTCAAATGCTTTCAACCAGGAGGCTCGGGTTCGATTCCCGGCATCGGGAATTTTTTTTGTTTTTAAAAATAACATTTTGATTTGAAAAATAATTGTTTTTATTACCTATACTTTTTACACGAGCGGGACACCCTCAAAGAGCGCTTATTTTTCGAGATACTGACCACGTAGGGGTGAATGGCTAATTTTATTCATACTTTATATTTTCAAGGGTGCTGAAAACGAAAATGAAGTTTATTTTGAATTTTATATGGGGGAACATTGTCAAAATCGCAATTTTAACCAAAAAATGAAAAAAAAATGAAATCACGTTTTTTTGCGTTTACCTCGCTACAACTATGTTCGATTTTAATATTTTTTTTTTGAAATTTTTACGGTATATAACTCTAACATTTTTGAAGACATCGGTACCTGTTTCAAGCTTTTATTCTTATCCTGATAAAGGTTATGAATTTTTCAAAGGAAAAGGTGCGGATTTGTGTATTGCAAAGTTTAATCGCAAAAGTTGTGTGACGAAGTTTAAAATTTAGCTTCTTAATCACATTTATGTTAAAGTAGAGAGTACAAAGAAGTTTTCTGGCAAGCTTTAGATCAAAATGTTTTATGAAAAAAAAAAAATAGTGCAACTTTTAATGTCGATATTAGAAATCCCCAATATTACGTTTATTTTTCGAGATACTCACCATGGGTGGAGAATGGCTAATTTTGGTCTTAGATTATGTTTTAACCGCGATGAAAACGAAAATGAAATTTATTTTAAATTTTAGGTGGGGGAATATTGTCAAAATTGCAATTGTACCCTAAAAATAAAAAAAATTAAATCACGATTTTTGCGTTTAGCTCGCTACAACTCTGGTCCGTTTTAATATATTTTTCTAAAGTTTGTACGCTATGCTCACTTTTTTGAAGACAATGGTTTCTGCTTTAAGCTTTTAGTCTTATTATAGTAAAAGTTATGCGTCTTTTAAAGTACAAGGTGCAGATTCGTGAATTGGAAAGTTTAATCCCAAAATTTGACAGGCAAAATTTGAAATATAGATTTTAAATAAAATTCAAAAATAAAACATGAGTACAAAGAAGTTTTCTGGAAAGTTTTGGATCAAAATGTTTTATAGAAAAAAAATAGTGCAACTTATGGGTATTTTAAAATACAAGGTGCAGATTCGTGAATTGCAAAGTTTAATCGCAAAATTTGACTGGCAAAATTTGAAATATAGATTTTAAATCAAATTCAAAACTAAAATATTAGTACAAAGAAGTTTTCGGGAAAGATTTGGATCAAATTTTTTTATAGAAAACAAATGGTGCAACGTTTAACATCTACGTTATAAATCCCCAAAATAACGCTACTTTTTCGAGATATTGACCATTGGTGGTGAATGGCTAATTTTGGTCTTACTTTATGTTTTTGATGGTGCTGAAAACGAAAATCAAGTTTATTTTGAATTTTAGTTGGGAGAAAATTGTTAAAATCGCGATTTTGCCCTAAAAACAAAAAAAAGTTACACCACGTTTTTCTTAAAATTAAAAGTTGCACAATATTTTTTCTATAACACATCTAGACCTAAAACTCCCCATAAAACTTCTTTGAACTCTATGGTTTAAACATAAACGTAATCAAATAGATCAATTTTAAATATTGTCACTTAATTTTTGCGATTTAACTCTACAATTCACGAATCTGCACCTTTTATTTTTAAAAATTAATAACTTTTATAAAAAAAAAGACTGCAGTTACTTTCATAGTCTTCAAAAAGGTAAGAAATATATGACGTAGAAATTTTAGAAAAAAATATTAAAATGGAACAGGGTTGTAGCGAGTTAAACGTAAAAATTCGTGACTTCATTTTTTTTTCATTTTTAGATTAAAATTGCGATTTTGACAATGTTCCGTCACAAAAATTCAAAATAAACCTCTTTTCATTGTCGGCACCATCGGAAACATAAAATAAGACCAAAATTAGCCATTCACCTCCCATGGTCAGTATCTCAAAAAATAACCGTTTTATTGGGGATTTTTAATGTCGACATTAAAAGTTGCAATATTTTTTTTTCTATGAAACATTTTGATCTAAAATTTTCCAGAAAACTTCTTTGTACATACTCTCTATTTTAACATAATATTTTAACATTTTCTTTTGAAAAATTCATAACCTTTATGTTGTCTTCAGAAATGTTAGAGCTATATACTGTAAAAATTTCAGAAAAAAATATTAATATTGAACAGAGTTGTAGCGAGGTAAACGCAAAAAACGTGATTTCTTTATTTTTATTTTTAGGTTAAAATTGCGATTTTGACAATGTTCCCCCACATAAAATTCAATATAAACCTCATTTTCGCTTTCAGCACCTTCAAAAATATAAAGTATGAATAAAATTAGCCATCCACCTCTGCGTGATCAGTACCTGGTCAATTTAGGGGTATCTCCCGCTCGCCTATTTTATATTGTGTCCTATAAATAATAAAATCGTGGTACTACAAAATGTTTTTTTTTGTAAAAGTGTAATTATTATAACTTCAAAGGGCTGTAATTATGTTTATGTGCACATTTGGACTAATGTAAGTTAAGTTTAATCGAACTATTTTTGCTCCCAGAATATGTGATTTAATTTAAGACCTACCTTTTTGTTACACTCTGTATTTTTTACGGAAAACAATTTATTGAACTGTAAATATTTTGTAAATCTCCATCGAGAAAACTCAAGACCAATATATTAAATTAATACGAGCAAACCTTGAAGCTGATCTTGGCACTCTCGCATATAAAATAAACTTAATTCTAGGAATTCCATTGGCTTTTTTTGAACCGAAGCGCTAATTTTGTCACAGCAATTTCCGTTTCGTACTTTTCTGAAGCGATTTTTGTCCAGAGGCGTACAGCTCCCATACCTCTTCAATAAATAACTACATAAGACCTAGTAAAAAAATGTTAAATCGGTAACAATATTTTTAAAACTTTTTATTTAACACATTCGCTGTGACTTTTCGAGAAAGTTGTTATTCAGGAGCGGCAAAATTATACCGCCTTCAAAATCAGACATGGTTACTGTCAGGTTACTGTCTCCGATCGGAGTCAGCGCATCTAGTAAAGTATCCCACTGACTTCGATTGCGGTCGTGCGCACTGAAATAAACAAAATTTGTGAAAGTGCTTGAAAAAATTATTCGAACCCAAAATTTAAAAAAAACTAGCAAAAAATGTGAAAAGATAAACAAGATAATAAATAAACATAAATACAAACAATGTGTACGAATATAGTCTCTTCTTCTTCGTCAACCATTTTCCATCCAATCCTGAATGTAGATCTCTCCCAATTGATTTCATCTTTCTTGATCTTGCTCCAGTCTAATCCACTGTGTATCTGCCACTGCTCTTATGTCATCTACCCGTGTTTTTGAGATCTTTCCATGCTTCGTGTCAATTTGTAGTGGACAAATTTTGTCAAATGAATCTGGAATCTGTAGTACAGTCTGTAGATCGAAAGTGATTGAAACATAATTCCGTTGTTGATTAGAGCTTTTCTTATCATTTCGTTTTTCGAGATTCCATACTACTTTTTTTTTCTGATATTCTCTTTAACTGATTTCTAAATCTGATTTTTCAGTTGGATTAGCCCTAGCATATTTATTACAAACTAAACATTGATCGTTTTTAGGGACAATATAGCTTAAATTATAGTCGTTAGAAAATATTCTTCGGTATGTTATTTCGCTAACACCTTCCGGTTTCTTTTGCTGACAGTCATATATATATATACAGTTGATATATTTTTGAAGTGTGAAAACTTTTTTAGGGACGTTGTGCGATTTTTAGATAGGGGAAAAAGCATTGAATTCGCTACCGTCATCGTGACCGTCATTGCGACCGTCATCGCTTATGCTATATATTATTTGTATGTATATATATATATATATAAATTGTATAGAAGTATTTTAATTTAAAATAAATGTAAAACCTCAGTACCATTTAAACTTCTGTGGAGAGCGGATGTGTTTAAAATATTTCTTTCGCTAAATAATTACCTACCGTTATCAAAATCATATTAGAAAATAATTATTACTTAATGAGTATTTTAGGTGATACGAATAAATGTGATATTTTGGTTAAATTACTTTGAAACTTTTTAAACTCTATAAAACATAAAATAAGATAGATAGATAGATAGAATTTTATTGTTTATACAAACTTTACAGTTTCATAACAAGAAATTTAGTTCGCTACATGTACATAGATAACTTAGATATAAATAGCATTAAAAAAGTATAAAAATGCAAGTAAGTTCTAGAATACAAACTTATACATATATAGACATACCTATATTACATATTATATAAACATACACACCTATACCCACCTACCCGCATACACACACACACATATATATATATATATATATATATATATATATATATATACACATAGTAACTGTAGCTACAGGCACCCAGTAAACCGACGTCAATGTAGCTCCCAGTGTATATTGTATATAATAAATATTGATATTTCGGCACCCCGAAAATATCTGATAAAGAGGCATCCAAGTTGTATAAAATTTTGATAATAAATTACAAACAGGCACCACGCAGCGTTGCCACATTTATGGGGGTCACATTAACTGTTTTTCTGCTTAAAATGTATATTAGTTATTTAAACTTGACACTGAGTTTACATGTTCATCCTATGTATGTAAAGGTGGGTGCAAGTAATTATCGCAATAAAAAATATGCAATTTTATTCGAGTGAAGAAAGACCTCAAACGTTTTAAACTTTATTTTATTTTAAATGTGTGCTTATATTTTTATCAAAAATAAACTATCAAAACTGCATAAGAGAAAGACATACTTGCTGAACAAACAAAATGTATACTAAAAACAAAGTAAATAATAATAAACTACGGAATATGACAAATCGTAATTGATTTTATTTTTATTTATCTTTTACTTTATAATATTCTACGAAAAAATATATTTGTTTGCTTATTTAACAAATCTCTGATTAAAAGATTTAAACAAAGGTCTTATAAAATGAAAACTAATATTAAAAAATCCTCGTTGGGAGCACGAACAATAAAATTAACGAATATTTTTCAAAGCCTGTATTAAACACTTAATAATTACAAGTTAAAAATATACAGTATGTCTGCGTAACTTGGAACCATATGGGAAACTTTTTTTATATCAATTTTACAAAAAAAAGTTATTCTTTATAAAGTACTCTGCATAGTCTAAAACCTAAGAAGCAATCATCAGATATCAAATTTTATCAACAGTATACGAGGTATGTCAAAAAGTATGAATTTCGCACAAGAGTAAAGTGCTTTTATATTTCACAATATCGAAAGTTATCATTGAGGAAAGTTGTTTGTAATTAAAAATTATGTTATAATCTGCATTTACACTCTTCTAATTAAACAAAAATGTTTTTGAAAATTTTTCTCCAATCGCGGACACCCAGCATCATTTTTATTTAATATAGCTCCGTTATTATTAACTTTACGAAAAAAAGTTAATCTTTATAAAACGTTCTGCATAGTCTAGCAACTAAGATAAAATTATAAGATATTAAATTTTGTCAATTTTATACGAGGTATGTCAAAAAATATGAATTTCGTTGAAGAGTAAAGTACCTTTATTTTTCACAATATTGCAATCTGTTATTCTAAAAAGTTGTTCAGAATTAAAAACTATGTTTCAGTATGCAATTGCATCATTCTAGTTGAAATATTGTGAACTACAAAGGTATTTTACTCTTGAGCGAAATTCATATTTTTTGACATACCTCGTATAAAATTGAAAAAAATTGATATCTTATGATTGCATCTTAGTTTTTTGACTATTCAGAGATTTTTATAAAGAATAACTTTTTTTCGTTAAATTAATAATAACGGAGTTATCTTAAATGAAAATGATGTTGGGTATACGTAATTTTAGGAAAGTTTTCATTTTTTTTTTTTTTAATTGGAAGAGTGTAAATGCATATTATAACATAATTTTTAATTACAAACATATTTTCTTAATAACAATTTTCGATATTGTGAAATATAAAAGCACTTTACTCTTGAGCGAAATTCATATTTTTGGACATACCTCGTATATTATTGATAAAATTTTATATCTGATGATTGCATCTTAGGTTTTGGACTATGCAGAGCACTTTATAGAGAATAACTTTTTTTCGTAAAATTGATATTAAAAAAGTTTCCCATATTACGCGTTACCCAAGTTACGCAGACACACTGTATAAAAAATATAAAACAAAAATGTCTTTTTTAACAAAAGTCCATTTAATGTTGAATTTTAGATTAATTAAGAATCCTCCTTTCTCATTCTTGACTCATTGAAAATAAATGTCTTAACCTTTAAAAAAAGAAATATTTTCGAAATTAGGTTGATGTTTCTTAATAAAATCTTCGCATTCAACTTTTCTTAATGCTTTCTTCGATGCTATTTGGTTTGAAAAAAATCATCGCATAATACGTTTTTGGTTACAAGTCCATTTTAGTCTTTCACCTAAAAACAACAAATTCAATAACACATGAACACAATACTTTACAAAAAACTACCTTTTTTTTTGTGAAAAGTTGTCATCGGATTGTTGTATTTCTGGTACATTAACAATTTGGTGTATATCTACTTTATCTAAAAAAAAAAAACAAACAACAATTAGTTTCTAGTATATTTAAGAGATATAAATAATATACCAAAATATTTTTCTTTTTCGTCTTTTTGATACATTTTCTTTGATTGTATTTTCATTGATTCCTCTTGTCCTTTTTCTTTATTTTCTATATATTCTGTTTGCGACTCAAAGAATTCAGTTTCGGATTGCATAGATTCGTTTTATTAAATTCCATATGGCGTTTTATTAAATTCGTTTTATTAGATTCGTTTTCCCTATGGCGTGGTTCATTCCCTACATCTAGTTCATCCATATTAATATCTATCTCTTCCAGTGTTTTATTTTTAAATTCAGCTGCATTTCCCTTTTCCATTATCTGCAAAATCTTTAACACTTTTTTAGAAATAAAAAGAATAAATTTTTTTGATTAGACTCATAATTTACGCAAAAAAGCCGTGTATAACTTTGAAAACTGTAAAAACCGCTAATTTTTTTCAACTTTGAAACTGAGATAATTCAATTTTTATTTATAATTAATTACTGCTAGGCCAAAATGTTAATTGAAAACTTGTTTACTTTATTGTACCTAAATAGCTAAAGACAAAAATTTGATTATTAATATGATTTTCTAAAAAACTTTTGCTTTCCAAGTATATTATAGTCCAATCAACAGCCATTTTCTCGTGGAATTTTGAGAACCAAGGTCGATTTCCTTGAAAATTTGGATTTAGGTAGTAATTATAACCTTTGACAAAATCTACTCTATGCCGAAGTGTGCTTTTGCCCTGGGGGTGTAAACAACCCTATCTAGGGGATGAAATTTTTTTAATCAAAATGACTATGGAAATCGATAGAGTGACCAATTCTGAGTAAATTTTGTTTTATAAAATTTCTTTGCAAAATTGACACTTTCCAAGTTATTTGCGATTGGAACTATGCATTTTTCTCACGTAAAACTATGACAAAATCTCACGTTTTATAACCGTTTTTTAGGAATAACTTAAAAAAATTTAATTTTATAGAAAAAAAACATAAAAAACAAAATCGTAGCTAATAAAAAACAAAGAGATGCGAGCCTGAAAGACCTATATGTACACCCAATAACAACTGAGGTTGTTATTTAGTCTTTAAAGGATGGTTATTTTTTCGAAGAACATCGAAATGGAGAACCTTTAATCTCAAATAACTCGAATTTCGTGCAATTTTTTGGAAAAACTTAACAGAAATCTTTTAAAGTTCATTAAAATACCTTTGCAAATAAAAAGCTCTGACAAGTTTTTTTGCATAAGAACTGACTGACTTATGACGAAAATAAAGTCACTTTCCACCCATTAAACACTAATAACTGTACTTAATATGTATAGCCACTGTTGCTATATAATATGAATTATAAATCTGTACATTTACCTTAGCTATGCTATTTAATCAAATAAAAAATTTCAGTAAATAAAAAACCTCGTTTTTTTCTCTATTTCACTCCACAATAGAATGACTCAGTTCTTACAAGAAAAAAATTAATGCTTTCAGAGTATTCTCTAGTGCTAGTGACTCCAAATATAACTACTAAACGTTAAAGGGTTAATACTTTATAATTATTATTATTATAGTTAAATTAGGATACTTACCTTGTACATTGTCGTCTAATAATTTAAGTATTCTTTTCGTTCTGTCTCTCATGGTAATAGGTCTGGATCCCTCGTATGAAAAAAAAGTTGATTAATAACAAGCTGAAAATTTGTTAATAGCTTAAGGGTGTCTAGTCAGATAAACTTTGATATATGGAAACACTGGAACAGGGGCAGTTTTAATTGTGGAACAGGTTAAAAATTTGGAACGGTCACACCACGAAAACGGCACATTTATTTTGTCCGACAGAACAGACTTAAACTCTCCGAACAGAGATTAAACTCTCATGCAAAAATCAGACTGCTATTTATCACCTGTCATAATTCCTGTCATTTGACATATTCCACATGTTCCACTCATTAAAACGCCCATTTGGTGATAAATAGCAGTCTGATTTTTGCATGAGAGTTTAATCTCTGTTCGGAGAGTTAAGTCTGTTCTGTCGGACAAAATAAAAGTGCCGTTTTCGTGGTGTGACCGTTCCAAATTTTTAACCTGTTCCACAATTAAAACTGCCCCTGTTCCAGTGTTCCCATATATCAAAGTTTATCCGACTAGACACCCTTAAGCTATTAACAAATTTTCAGCTTGCTATTAATCAACTTTTTTTTCATACGCGGGATCCAGACCTATAATGTTAACACCCAATTTATTGTTTATTGCACACATTTTGACTTATTGCACACAAAGATCACCTTGAAAATATTTTATTATTATAGAACCGGAGATATAATCTGCATTGATCGCAGCTATTTTAACGGTATTACAAATCGGCGCTAAATAATACAAGTGAGGTTATATTAGGGAAAGGCGGTGTTGTCAGATTTATGGTGCCACTATGCCACTTTTTCTATTGGTGCCACATTGACTACAATTATATAGTTACATACAGTTGTATATAGTAGAGCGCCCTCTATCGAAAAATGCCTGAACATTTTGGAAAAAGTGTCAAACTGGCACCATTACGTTTTTTACATATTCTGCATTAGGAACACTCGTACTCTCCTAGGACGAAAATATACACGCTGTCGTACTGGCACCCAAAATCGGGTGCCACATCGTCAAATTGGGTGCGACATTGACATGTTTTGCTTAAAAATGGTGCCGGATTGACAGAATATATCTGTATATATATATATATATATATATATATATATATATATATATATATAAAATAGATGAAATAGAGAATGTGGAAAAATCCCCTTACGAACAATTCACACATGGATGTGTGAATTGTTCGTAAGGGGATTTTTCCACATTCTCTATTTCATCTATTTGATTTCGTACGAGTGGTCGTTAAACCAATAACCTTGGATCTTTGGTTCACTGAGTGTGTTTCAAAGATCTACATCTTATGTTTATATATATATATATATATACAGTCCTGTTTTTGTGACGGTACGCGCCGGTACGCCGTACCGGCACCTTTTGGGACAAAAAAATAAAAAAAAAACAACAAAATTATAAACAAACTCCCGAATTTTTCCCTTGCTCCCAAATAGCTTTAAAACGCCCTTATTGAGGGTAAATTTTAAAAGGTTTCCCCGGGCGGACCCCCCTTATGAACACTTCCTAGGCCCCCTGAACATTGCGTACCGGCACCTATATTGTTACATAAACAGCACTGTATATATATATATATATATATATATATATATATATATATATATATATATATATATATATATAATATGACGTTGTCGCCTCACTTTGGTGAGGCGACAACGTTTTGGGCTGAAAATTTCAGGACAGCTTCCCAACCACCTTATGAGTCGATGTGCAAAAAATAGTTTTGAGGTGACAACGTACCCCTTTTCACTATTTTTTAGTTCGTTAGTTCGGCAGTATATCACTGGCGCTAGTATCGGCATTGCAGCAGTGACTGGCTGTATGTTATCGCCTCAGCATATAAATTCTACTTTTTGGTTAACAACCGGTACCTTGTCGCCTCAGATTTTGGCAACGTCGCTTTCAGTTTGCATTGGGTATTATGTCGTGAAATATAAAAGTATGCGCCGTCGGTACCGTAACAAGGCAGCTAAAAAGTTTATGATATAAGTTGCAGCTTACGATTTAAAATTGTTGCCTTATACAGGGTGTCCAGAAACTCTACCGACAAACGAAAAAAGGAGATTCCTCAGATAATTTTAAGATAATTTAACCCAATTCACTTAGTCCGAAAATGCTTCCTAAGGGAGCTAGAGCTCTTTGAAGATGGCGTCTTGTAATTAGTTTTTCTTAAATACCGCCAGAACGCTTCTGTTTAGAAAAATGAAAATTATTACGCATATTTATCATCCAGATATAAATCGATTCCATTCATTGTGAATTCCCAGTACCGGTCATAGCCGCCAGTTTTGGGTACGGCAACGGTTATTTGTTATTTTATCCCATACCTTTTTTATATTTAATTTTTAAGCATTTTTGACTATGGATTATTAAATTGTGAATTATTCTAGTACTAAAAGGTACCCTTGCTTTAAGTCCAGAGAATATACCATTTTGTAGAAAAATCGATTTGAAAATTATTCGTTTCTTGAATTAAAAAAGAATTAAAAAAAAACTATATAGAAAACAAAAACTGGTACGTTTGTTTTTATTCCAGAGTTAAATCGGTTTCATTAATTGCAAATTTTTAGTACCGGTCATATGCGTCCGTTTTGGGTAGGTCAACGGTTATTTTATCGCATAACTTTTTGTCTTTAATTCTTAAGCATTTTTGACGCTAGATTATTAAATTATGAGGCATTCTGGTACTAAAAGTTACTCTTGCTTCAAGTTGGTAAAATACACCGTTTTTTTAAATTCTTTTCAAATTCAAAAAACGAAAAGTTTTCAAATAAATTTTTCTAGAAATCGATGTGTATTACCGACTTAAAGCAAGAGTACCTTTTAATTCTAGAATACCTCACAATTTAAAAATCCAGAGTCAAAAATACTTAAACGCTAAAGACAGAAAAGTTATGCTATAAAATAACCGTTGCCCTACCCAAAATAGCCGCCTATGACCGGTACTTAAAATTCACAATGGATGGAATCGATTTATCCCTGGAAGACGAATAGGCTTACCAAATTTCGTTTTTCTGAATAGAAGCGTTCTGGAGGTATTTAAGAAAAACTAATTACTAGATGCCACCTTCAAAGAGCTCTAGCTCCCTTAGGAAGCATTTTCGGACTAGGTGAATTGGGTTAAATTTTCTTAGGAAAATATCTGAGAAATCGCCTGTCTTCGTTTGTAGGTAGAGTTTCTGGACACCCTGTATAAACAAATTCTATAAGAGAGAGAGCATGCCGGAATAAAAATATTTTAGCTGGTCGCATAGGAATTAATAAAAATTACAAACAGAATATTAGTAATCACGGAGCGTATGTAATACTTAAGTAGTTATTATAATATGGAACTGAACAAGTCTATGCCCAAAGGATCATGAAGACGAAGGGATAGGAAAATTCTAACCAATTATTAATTTAATCCTAAAAATAAAAAAATCATTATATTATGTGACTTTATTACAAAAGTAAGAACATAAATGATTTTTTCTGTAACCGCAGTAGGAAAAAAAATAACAGTTATGACAGAGGATAAACACTGATATACTATCGAAATTACAGAAAGTTGAAAAACACAAAAATGAACCTGAAAGGCTTAACTCAAATAAAAATAAACTAAAACCAAAATAAATATCTTTATGTGAGTGACATGCAAAGTGCATGGGAGTGAACAGTTTCAAAAATATCAAAAATGAAACAACAAAACACTATCCAACATCAGAAGTTTACTACTTCTGCTCTGAAAGAAAAACCCGTATTCTGACATTAAAATGTTTGAATAGAAATGACAACAGTAATATTTCAAGCAAAAAAATATAGGACGATAAAATGAGAAACTAACAAAAATAAATTGACAAGACATCCAAAAAAACGCTGTCCCCAAATTAAATGTTAAGCGGCGTCCTCATTGAGTCGACGTTGTAGATCGACTGTGTTTATCGACACTCTCGACTGAGTGTGTACGCGGCAATCGACTTTGTCGATCGACAAAAGATGTCGATCGACGTGTCGACTGATTTTCCATGCTCTGTCGGTAAAATCAAAGGGTAGTCGAGTCGAATCCGAAGTGTGGACGTACATTGAACCTTCGACCTTCGACATTTAAAAATACAGTAAAAATAATTCAGCGTGCGGCGTAGTCTGCCTCATCTACAGTCTCGTGTTTTGTACTTGTCGGCAAAATGGAATGGGAAAAGAAAAAGTGATTGCATTTATTGAAGCTTACAAATTAAAAACAAATGTGTACACTAGAAGCAAATATTATATGGACCGAAACATGAGACACGATGCTTTGATGGAAATTGCCAGTGAATTTAATATAGAAAAGCAGGTGATAGAATCTTCTTTTACGCGATGATTTACGTTTTTAGTTGTGATAATAACAAATGCGGCACAAACAATAATGGCGTCATCTTCCTCACACATTTTCGTTTCGACTGTCGACAAATATTCTGCCTACCTGGTGTGAACATCGAAGCTTTTTCGATTTGTCGGTCGACAGTGTCGATAGACAGAGTCGATTGACAATGTCAACTCGATGAGGACGCCGCTTTAAGGAACAAGAGTCTTCGACAAAACGAAAGATGTATAGCATTTACATTTACGTTAATTTTGGTAATTCTTACTTAAAAGACCATAAGAGAGAGGGTATAAACTATGCATGTAGTGGAAGAATGCGAACCCTCTCTATATTTCTTATTAAGTATAGAACGATGGTAAATAATAATACGATTGCTTTAAAGCATATTTTAAGACCCAAAAATTTTGACGATCTCAAGTGTTCCAAGAGTTTTATATGTCAAAAATGAATAACCATTTTCAATTTCGTTGCAACGCGAAACTACAGGCGCATCATATTCTAGTCCAATCAGAGAGCGCTGCAAGCGCCTCTACAGGTTTCGAAACTTATTAGTCTCTCATCAGGAGGCGGATATACTGCTCTCTCTGACCCAACTAGGACAAACCCCGGCGTGCAGTCACGAATTGCAACGAACGAAATGGCAGGGATGCTCTAGCGGCAACTGCTAGCAAAAGACTAAGTTTTCAACCTAATAGCACATAAAACAACACCAAAAATGTTGCTCCACATCCTACCAGATTGAAAACAATGGGAACCTTCTCTGGTTACACCTTTGAGGCTTCTAAAATTTCCAAGCAGTAACGGATGCTGAGACTAAGGAAGATGAGGGAATTTTATAATTCAGTCTCATCTGCTCAGCGCGGTAAAGTTCCAACGAGAATGGTTTCCTTCGTACTCCAATCAGAGTAAACATGTAAATCAAAAATGAATAACCATTTTCAATTTCGTTGCAACACGAAACTACTTAGTCTTTAGTTTTATATGTATATAATAGTTTTAAAAAGACCTTCAGTTCTCCTACTCGTATTATCGCGTTGCACTTGGGTACGTATCTAAAACTATGTTGCTATGAACACCTCCATTTAATACTAAAAGGATCAGCTGATTTTACGTGTTCAACAGAAAGACAAATACAGGAATTGCCCAAGGGCTATAAATACATAATTTGAAAACGTTGCTGACAAATCGTTGGAGTTTGGAAATTGCTTCTCTCGCTAACAAAGATATTCAAGAACAAAAATTGCCAAAGCTAGTACCACTTGTACGTGATATTAAAATATTCTGAGAAGAAAGTATTAAAATTGGTGTGAGGTGTCAGAAGACGTTTGACAGCAATATTGATAATTTTGAAACATAAAAATTTAGTTAACTATGCTCTAGCATTAGCCATTATTTTTAACAGAAGACGAATAGGTAATGTTAAGTATTTAAAAATTCAGCACTAGTAACGAAAGATAAACGGACTTCAGTGATTTTGAAAATGTTTTAACTGAAGGAGAAAAGGCACTTACGAGAGGACAAAAAATTACAGTGTGTTCTGGTAAAGGTTCTTGAGCTGTTGTTATTTTACTTCCAAAAATGTTGCAAGGTTTCATAGAAACTTTAATAAAACATAGACATAAATAAATACATGTCTGACGTCGTCCGACGTTAATAACTATATGTTTGCAGTTCCAGGCAGTAAGCTAAAATGGGACAAAGGGGATGTTTCGATCCGTAAATTGACAAGCAAAATGAATTTAACAAACCCTGAAGCTATATCAAGCAACAAATTACGCAAAAATATTGCAACAGTAGCACAAATTTTAAGTATGTCCAAAAATTAAACTAAAGATTTTGTCAAGTTTATGGGGCATGACGAAAAAATGCATGATGAATGACATGAATTACATGCTGACATTTATCAAACCGTAAAATTGTCAAAATTTTTAATAGTAATGGAAAGGGATTCTCTTCCTTTAGAATATAAAGGAAAATCGCTTGAAGAACTAGATTTTCACCACGATTCAGAAATGCGGAAGAAAATAAAAAAAGCAATCTTCAAAATACGAATATTAATTTTCCAAATATTGTAATTCCAACATCTTATAAAAATAAAATATTTATATCATATGTAAGTTTTTTATATGATGCTTAAGTGAAAATATAGAAATATTTTATTTTACTTTTTGTTGCTATTTTTATAATTTTTTTTTATTCTTAGATATAATAAACATCTAACCAACGCCTCAATTAAAGGGTTTGACATTTAAGCAAAACATAATGAAATTATTTTTGTAGAAGAAAAAAATTAAATAGGTACCTAAAAACCTACCTTTGAGTTTTTCTCAAAATTTTTTGAGATTAGGATAAAAAGACCACTACACAAATTGTAGATTTTTTTATCGCCCACAGCTTTTGCGTTGAATTTTTTAAACGATGCAATGTTTAGCCAGAAATTTCAGAAAACCATTTTCGCCCTTAAAACCACCCCACCTTCACCACCTTATGGATTATTTTCGTACACTTTGCTGTAAGAATACGTTTTGTTGGAACATTTTTACAGCTATGTATACTAGTTCACTGGTTTTTAATTAAAATTTTTAAATAAACCGTTGACACTTTTTTCTGTGAGATAGGTAATAATATGTTTACTGCAAATAATAAATTATATCGTAAAGAGCCTTTATAATTTTACTGTATAAGAGCAATAATTCACACAAAATAATTTGGCTTAGCTTAATTTATTGCAAAATACTAGCTTTGGAATATCTACTAATAAAAAATTTGTAAACATATAATCCAAACAAGCCATGTTCATATCTTAAGCTTATTTAACCTTCCGATGACCAACCTTTTTCTGTTACACGGATGACCAAGGGGGGGGGGAATGACCCCAGGTCAAAAATGACAATTAACAAAAAAATAAAGTTTTTTTTTCTTCAGTTTTTTTTGGCATGGACTTTATGTCTTACAGCCAGTCACAACATGAGTATTAGTGTCATGTGTAGTGTGTATGTTGAGTAAGTGTCTTGTTACTTTGCAAAGTCGACGTCACTAGCCTAAAACTACTTGTAATTACACATAATAGACGCCATTTTACTAAACATCAACTTCAGAATATATTTTTTATTCGTAAAATATAGGGAATTTTTTTTATTTCAAAATATGAGGATATCTAGAATGATATTAAAGTCAAATAAAAAAATAATGAGTTAAAAATGGAAAATACTTTTGAATTTATTAAAGAAAAACATACGCTGGAGTCACAATTTCCCCTGCTTGGTCATCCGAAGGTTAAAATATCAAAAATAACCATCCTTTATTTTTAATGTAAACAACAATGGAACATGTGAACAAATTCCCACTATTTCTTTACCTATATCCGTAATAAATACCTATACTACCTCTCGCTGTGCACCAAAGTTCGACCCACTCAATCCTTTATTCATTTTCGAATATTTGGCAACGCCGTCTGAGGCAACAACGTACCGGCTTTCATTCTTAGTCATATATAGTTGTGAGGCGACAGCGCATTGGATTTAATCGTAAATTTATATATAAAAAAAACATTTAAAATCGTTTCCCCTCTTTAGAGATTCTTAATTAGAAAGTTCCCCTCATTGTATATATGCATATATTTTTTGAAAAATAGAACTACAAAAGGGTGAGGCGAGGTCGTCATAGTTTTCACCGCGAGGCGACAACGTACCTTTATATATATATATATATATATATATATATATATATATATATATATATATATATATATATATATATATATATATATATATATATATATATATATATATATATATATATATATATATATATCGATACATCAGTATCAGACTGCACCAACTCAAAATTTTTCAATATTGAGATAAGTATGAGGAAATGGTTAAAGTATGTTTATTTATCAGTTTCAAATTACGCCATCTCAAAATTCCAACCCCATTGTAAAAATTTTGACTTGTCTACATGCACAATCGAATATTTTTTTTACCATGTCGTAGTTTCATACCGCATCATTTTGAGTTAGTCCATAATGAAACTTGATCGGTAGAACTGTTGTCGGCTACTAACTCAAAATGGTCTGTGAAAGCTGCTTGCACTGACCGTTGCTAAATTAAATGTTTGATTGAAATAAAAAATTTAGTGATACAGAAAGAGAAGAACTGTTAAATAACTACTGGGGTCTTGGTGATTTAAATAGGCAGCGAAATTTTATAGTTAACAATGTAATGCCGTTTAAGCCAAAATATCAATATAAGAAACAAGGGAGTCATAGAAACGAAAATATAGCTTATTACTTTGAAATGAGACATGCAAAAATTATGTAAAGTTGTATGTAAAGTTTTCTTTATAAACACTTTAAACATTTTGAATAGGATAATAGTGAAAAAGCATGCACAGCAATTTAAAAAAACAGAGCTAGGGTTTGCGCAAAATGACAATCGAGGAGGAAAAAAAAATGCTGGGCGACCAAGGGTGCTAGATGATGAAAAAGAATTCGTGAGGTCCCACATCAAATCTTTTCCAGTAATTGACTTTCATTATTGCGGAGCAAGAAAAAACAAATCTCTAAACTTAGCCACCATGTACAGACTGTACCAAGAAAATGTAGAGGAGAACTGAAAATTCCCGTAAAACTCCATTATTACACCAAAATTTTCAACAGGGAATTTAATATTGCCTTTAAAAGCCAAAAAAGACCAGTGTTTTAATAGTTATTTTTCTACAACCACTACTCAAAGTGCACTTTTCTGCACGGTTTTATGTTAGCAAACTTGATATTTTCTCACAGTATAAGATATTTGACATTAGTGTGCAGAAAAGTGACGTTTCTGTGCCGCAAAGTGACGTTTCTGTACCGCAAAGTTCTTTTCTGCACAGTTGACTACCTCATTCTGAGTAACGTTATATTCTGTTTACATCCGTGGACTACCGCATTCTGAGTAACGTTATATTCTGTTTACATCCGTGGTTAAACTTTAGACAAATATATAACCTATAAGACAATTATTATATTTAACTATAGCATAGAAACTAAATTATGGATGTTACAACTGTTTTATTTTACAATTTTATTCTTATTAAACATTTTATAATTATCAAATAACCAATAAGGATTTAGCAACCTGTGCAAGAGACGTCGAATGAAGTAGGTTTTGTGTATATCCGTGACTGCATAAATATGATGTCAATAATGTGTAATAATTGTTTAAATTTAAACAAATTAAGGCAGTGCATTAATTTTTTAACTGATTTCTGTGCAATTTATTTAGGTATAAGGAATTTAAATTGATTAGTAGGTATTAATTAAATACAGTTTAAAATTTATCACATAGGTACTATTATAATTAATCGTCGTTTGGAAATTGTGATTTTTATTTTTAGAAAAAACTGTGCTTGTAGAAAAAGTATAGTGTGAAACACGTGCAGAAAGGTAATTTCTCACTCGTTTGAATTGCGGCACTCGCTTGCGCTCGTACCGCAACTTTTCAAACTCGTGAGAAATTAGTACCTTTCTGCACTTGTTGCACAATATACTATTTCCTAACAAGTGCAGAAAGTCATACTTTTCCGCACGCGACTGCAGTTTGCCGAACGACGCGAAGCGGGAGTTCGGCAAGCAGTCGAGTGCGGAAAAGAGACTTTCTGCAAGCGTTAGGAACAATATTTTTTCTACGAGTCTTTTTAAAAATGACCAAATCTTAATCAATTAATTTAATTAATATGAAAATACATACACAAATTAATTCTTTGACAAGGTTGTCAAAACCAAAGTTTCAGCATAATTGGTTAGCATGACGACGATTTTGGTTTCCATTACGACGATTCAAAACCACCGTTATTGTCTACTGATTTGGCTTTCGAATATTATGTCAAAATTATTTTATTTCATCGAATTCTCGCGTTAATTTCATTAAAACATGAACACAATAAGATATATTTGAAATAAATTAGTAAATAATATCTAAATATTAGTTTATTGCATGTATTATAATTACTTTAAGGCCATTTTAACATATCTAAATTAACACGCGTGCGGAAAAGTAAAACGCGTGCGGAAAAGTAAAACGCGTGCGGAAAAGTAAAACGCGTGCGGAAAAGTAACACGCGTGCGGAAAAGTAAAACTTTCTAAACTAAAATGCGTGCGCGAAAGTAGACATTTTTGCACGCTCGTAGAAAAAAAGTATTACAACAACTTAAGTATGATGCATATATCAGAGAAAAAAATCAGATTCGGTTAGAGATGGAGCTGGATATCAAGGATTCAAAGGAAGATGACAGTACTGTGGTTTGTTGCTTTCATCTCCAAGTTGTATTATCCCTACCAAATGGAGATCGGAGTGATTTTCTTATTACATGATACGCCTATCATGTGACAACTTCACTATATTTGATATTTCTCACAAACATTGCTATAGTTTTTTTGTGGCACGAACGTATCGCAAGCAGAGGTGTTAATGAAATAAGTACGTGTCTTTGACAGTATCTAAGGAACCATGGGACCTCAATATGAGCACATATTTTACTCCGATAACTGCTTGGGCCAAAACGAAAACAAGTTCATTGCTTGCTTGTTTTTATATTGCTGTCAAAACTTAGCAATAAAAAGCATAACCCACAAATTCTTAGTAGTTGGACATACTCAAAATGATGGTGATGCCCTCATAGAAAAAGAAAAAACAAGATACCTAAAAGGAAACCCGCTCTATATTTTATCGCAAATGGTACCGATAATTATTAGCCTGGCTAAGAAAACTTCCAATAAAAATATCGGAGAAGAAATGAAAGGCAGAATTTACAAAACAGTCATCAGAGCAAACGACCTGACACAGAGAGGAAAAAAGGACTGCTCAAAACAGCGGAGATGAAAACCCTTCGAAAAATTGATGGTAAGACTCTATGGGACAGAGCTAGAAGTACAGATATACGACGGAGATGGAAGGTGGATAACGATAATAACTGGGTAAGAAACAGAAGAATAGAATGGAATGACCACATAAGCCGAATGACAACAAATATAGTAGTCAGCACAGCGAGAGACGGTTCCCTAATAGGAAGACGATCAGTGGGAAGACCACGAAAACGATGGAAAACGACAACTTACTAGAGGCACATTGAAAAAACAGACAGAGTCATGTCTATACAAAACAAAGAAGAAAAATAGAAGACGAAAACTGGACGGCCTGGTACGCTACAGAAGAAATTGCCGAAGTGTCTGAAGTAAAAATTTACAAAAAATTGGGAAAATTTTTAATATAAATGAAGCCGGGGACAAAATAAAATGGAGCGAAATACAAATTCTAAGAGTTGAGAAAAACCAGCCACACAAAATAATGTAAAAGAAGTCTTATTTTGACGAAAATTATAATGTCATAAATACTCGATAAAACAGAACGAGCGTGGCTTATGAAGAACCATCTCTCATCCTCTCCAATAAATCTCCAGTTTTTCCAGAACTTACCAACTTCTGCCACAGCTGCCGCTGCTGAAGAAAGTGACAATTCAGAATTATTTTGACTTTATTATATTTTTTAATAACAAGGAAACAATAGTAATTGTCCTTCACATAACATTTCGAACATTTGTACTTATGGTAGTGGTCTTTTCGGGCCGCTGATCACAGTTTAAAGAAGCAGAAGAAGAAAAAGAAGATTATTAAGCTTCTTGACAAGTGACGTCCGCGCATCACTGTTTTTTTTCTGTGCGTGTACTGATCACAAGTGCTTTCCAAATAGTTCTATAAAAATTATTAGACAGTGTTTAAAATACCACAAAAGTCATCAGAGAATAATTGTGTATCCCGAAAGAGGCGGAAATATGAAAATTTGCAACAGAAACTGGTAGAGTTAAGGTATTTATATGATATTTTTGGGTTTTATCCCAAAAGACCAAGTTATTTATAAGATATTTTTGAATCATTTTATGTTAGATAAATTAAATTATGTGTGAATAGATCGAACTATAAATATTTAATATTTACGAAATGACAATTTTAACCACATTCAAACTTGGGGTCCTTTTTTGTTGTTATCAATATATTTTCTCTGTTGTCATAGTTACTATATCTCGCCTTCTTCCCTATTCGAAATACTCAAAACGTCAATAGTATTTGTCAAAACACACAGAGATGTAACAGGCGCTATGTTGCCACACTGCACTGGTTTTCCTATTAATGTTTATTTTGTAGCAAAATGTCCGACAGACATGATATTATGCACAAATTTATCTTGTTTGTGTCAATAAGGATACCTTAAGGTAGCCCAAAGTAATACAGACTACATTATTAGGGGTTTAAAAATAAAATTATAGCCCCAAGGTTTAAAATAGAACAAAATAAAGGGTTTACCAATTAAATTAGAGCAGGGGTGCTTTTAAGCAGCCCAAAAAATCTTTATGATTATTTGACCTGCCTCTATTTTTCAGAGGTACTCTACAGTAGTCCAGAAGTTTAGAATAGAACAAAATATATTAGTTTAACTGTTTTTGTAAATTTTACTTCGATTTCACGTTACAAGCAAGTTTACTTGCACTAAATTATTTGTTTGGTTTTGTGTTAAAACAATAAAACTAGAGCAGAGGTATTTTTTAGTAGCCTAGACAATCTTTATGATCATTTTATCTGCTTCTATTTCTCAGAGGTATTTTTACAGTAGCCCAGCAGTTTGGAATACAATAGAATTATATTTATTTCACTGCTTTTGTAAATTCTACTTCGATTTAAGATTACAAGCAAGTTTAATTACACCAAGCTTTTTGTTTGGTTTGTCTTCAAACAGTAAAATTACAGCAGAGGGTACTTTTTAGCAGCCCAGACAATCTTTATGATTATTTTATCTGCTTCTATTTCTCCGAGGTACTTTAATGTAGCCCAGAAGTTTAGAATACAATAAAATGTATTTATTCAACTACTTTGTGCACATTTTGCCTAGATTTCATATTACGAGGGTAGTAAGTTTACTGCTTACATTAAATGTTTGTTTGGTTTTTCCTCAAACAATAAAACTAGAAGAGGGTACTTTTTTTTAGTAGCCCAGAAAATCTTAATTTTGAGCTACTCCTATTTCGCAGAGTTATTATAGTAGCCCAGAAGTTTAGAATAGAATAAAATATATTTAACTACTTTTTGCACATTCTGCATTGATTTTTATCGTCTACCTTAATATTACAAAGTTAGTAAGTGTACTTACAATAATTTTTTGTTTGGTTTTGTCAAAAATATTAAACAAAGATACAAAATCAGCTTTATTAAGTCATCTCGAAGTCATTACGAAGCCACAAAAGACCACTGTTTATCCAAAGACTATACCACAAAGCCAAGCTGCTGTTTCCACTCAGCATCCATCAAGAGTTCTTTCAGAATCTAGCAACTTTAATCAGCAGCGTTTAAACTTCAATCCAACCTTGAGCAGACCAAGAATTGGACAAAGTCAGTACTCAAATCACCCTCTACTAGCATCGAGATGCAAACAATCGAACAGACAGCAGTACCAAAAGCAAATGAGAACAACCAGGATGTCATACTAAATGTCAATAAAAATTAATAGGGTAATATGGCTAACTGTATTAAAATATGGAAAGGGATTACTTCAGATAAGAAATTTTTAAGTTTGGTCTAAGGTTTTAATATTTTATTTAAAACAACGCCCTCTGAAGAGAGAGCACCAAAAGTTCTCATAGACCCAAACTGGTCGTATGACAAAAAAAAAATTACTTGAAAAGTAATTAAAAATTACTATTACTTCTTCACATACAAAAGGACAATTTATTTTTCGTAGTTTTTTGTGCCTAAAAAGACGGAAATCAGAGATTTTGTTTTGAATTTAAAACAATTGAATTGCTTTATAGAAGCCACATATTTTAAGCTGGAAGACTATAATAGGTCAGTCCTCAAGCTCATTTTCAAGGGTTATGGCAAAAATAGATTTAAAAGATGTCTATTTTGCTATTCCTGTTCATTAAAATTCTAAAAAATATTTAAAATTTAAGTACAGAAGTTTTTTATATTAATTAAACTATTTACCGTTTGGTTTGAATAATATCTCGGCTTTTATATTTACAAAAACTTTAAAACCAGCCCTAAATAATCTAATAACAGGAGGCTTTACTTTTGTCAATTTTTTAGAGGACCATTTACCAATTTCAAAATCATATTTAAAATGTAAAGAAAATATTGTTTAAACATTTTCTATGTTTTTTCTGCTTGGGATTTACTATAAATAAAAAAAAAGGAAAAGTATACTTTCACCCCCACAAAATATAACTTTTCTTGGTTTTACGTTTGATTCGAACCTGATATATTTTGCACCTGCTGACAAAAAAAAAAATCTAATAGTATTCAGAACATCAAAAATAAAAGTACATGTAAAATAAGATCATTTGCAGCCTTAATCGGTCAGTTTGTAACAGTTCGTCCATTTATGGAAGTTAAATATGGAAAATTATACTAAAAAAAAAACAATATATAAATAAATACAAAAGAAAAGTAGCCTCTTTCTTAAACTAATAGTTATAACACTAAAATGACCATACCTAAATACTTAAAAATGATTACAATTGGTGGTTAAATAACATACCAATTAGTGAGCAAAATATAAAATAACCCAATTATGTACTTGAAATATTTTGCGATGCATATATCTTTTAGCATGGCGGGTATGCTGCATTGATAACAAAACTCATGGTTTTTGGAGTCATGAACAACAACTACATATAAATGTACTTCAGTTACTAGCAGCATATAGTGGCTTGAAATCCTTTTTCAACGAATATAGGAATTGTAACATTTTGCTAGGAATAAATAACGCAACAGCTGTGTCTTGCATTAACAAGATGGGTAGTGTACAGTACTCAACATTTGCAGATAAGTTTAATAATTCTGTGAAAATAGGAATTTAAAAATTATTTTTGCATCTGTAACAGTAAAAAAAAATGCTTTTGCCTGACTCGGAATCAAGATCTTTAAAAATAGAAACAGAGTAGGTATTCTTTAAGTGATAATTGTGTTACTATAATTTTTGAGCAGCTTCTTATTCCAGAAATCGATATGTTTGCCACATATCCTAAAAAAAAAAAATGTGCAAGGTATGTAATTTTGAACCCTGACCCCGGATCAGAGAAAGCCAATGCTTTAACTCTAGATTGGCATGGATTTAAATTTTATGTTTTTCAGCCTTGGTACACAACCTTTGACCACCATACCTTACACAACCAAAAAGATAATTATGGACCTGATAAAAATTTAATCTAGAATTTTTTTTGGGGTTTTATATCCAGGACATCCTTTGGGTTTCCATATTCTTGTCAGGCAAGCTTTTTAAGAAAAGGCATTCCTGAGGATTCCATCCCATCTATTACAACAAATCACTAAATCTGTATGATACAGTTTTCAAGAGATGGTGACGGTTTAGTATAAAATAATAACCATTTTGCTTATGAATTATCAAATTTTAATTTTATTAAATCTATCGTAGAACCGGATTATAATTATAGCTCGTATTAACATTCACAGTGCTGCATTGGCGTTGATAGAAGATATCCTAGAATATTATAAAAACATTTTTAAATTTTTTTACAAATGTATATATTATAACCTCAAACCATAATTGCCCAAATATTAATTAACTTGGGACCCTCTACCAGTATTACTTTAATTAGAAACATTATTTCGTCTCACAAGCCTTTCCCTGAAAGATCTTACTTACAAACTTGTAATGTTGATTGCACTCACTTCAGTTCAGAGGTTGCAAACCCTGTACCTAATAAAAATTCAGAATATTTTCATGGATCAAGATAAAATTGACATTTTGATATAACATAGGATAAAGACTTCCCCAAATAATAATAATAATAATAATAATAATAAATAAACAAATATCAACCTATTTAAAACAAAAAACACAGTTGAGAGTGTTTAGAGATTTCTAAAACATTCGTCCTCAGTCGGAAGACAATTTGTTTATAACTAAAAACAAAAAAAAAGAGACGTATAAAGCAACATCTACCCAGGCGTTGAGTAGATAGATATAACATTTTTTTTTTAAATTAAAAATATAGACACTAATATTTTTAAAGTGTATAGTGTCAGACATGCATCTACCTCAGCGGGAGTTAGAACTGGATTATAGAAGATATTAGAGAGACGGCGGGATGGACAGAAAATTCTCAAGTATTCAATATTTTTTATAATAAACCTCTAGCAAAAGATTACGGACTCTTTGCAAAACCGTATTGTCTGGTGAGTCCATGTAATTGTATGTAATTGTAATTATATTACATGTGTAGGTTACTAATATTAGTAAGAACATTAATTTTCTTATTATGTTTATTTGTACCTGGTTGAAAGTACACATCTCATATAATTAAAATATAAACATGAATCTTAATTAATAATTGCTCTAATATATTAGTTAGGTATACATATGTATATATTTTGTGTAAAGTTTCTAAAAAAAAAAAAAATTGCTAAGTACTATTCATTTTTGGATTGCAATGTACTTTTGTTTATTTATCGCACAATATTGTTTAATCTTTCAACAGCCTACCATAAGTACAAATGTTCGAAATGTTATGTGAAGGACAATTAATTGATTGGTTGACTTACCTGTTAAGGAGGGACAATCATAATTGTCCTATCTTACATTTCGAACATTTGTACGCTCCCCCCCATTGATTCTTTTGAACCCACCCATGTCTTGTGCGATAAAAATAAAATAAAAAAAAAACAGTGATGCGCGGACGTCACTTGTCAAGAAGCTTAATAATCTTCTTTTTCTTCTTCTGCTTCTTTAAACTGTGATCAGCGGCCCGAAAAGACCACTACCATAAGTACAAATGTTCGAAATGTAAGATATGACAATTATGATTGTCCCTCCTTAACAGGTAAGTCAACCAATCAATTAATTTTATAAGAAAAAAATACTTTAATAATTTTATTTGATTTCCATACAAATACCCTATACAAAATGCACTAACTGTTAAAAAATCATGTGTCGACACTTTCATAGTGCACCAATTCAAAAAAAAATCTGAATTCTTAAAAAAAATAATTAAAAATTATTATCTAAAAGAACCATAAAATAAACATCTAATTCCAAAATTTTGTTGTATTTGAAAAACAAATGGACCATTTACACCAGATTAAAAATAATTTCTCCCAGAAAAAATAAGTTCAAGTTGATTTGTGAAGAACTATGTTTTTTGAGTTGGTGCACTCTGATACTGATGTATAGATATATAATGTTCTTGAACTCCTAAATGGAGCATAGAGCTTCAGTGAAAACGCGCCATCGGGTTCTATTTTGCGCTAGGGCCCTCATTCCAAGACTTTCCTTGACTTCTTATCTCGTCCATGATGGATCTTCTCCAAGTTTGTGCTGGGCGACCTCTTTTTCTTTTTCCTTGACCCGCATACACATACATATACATAATTACATATCTAGGAAGAACAAGATAAATATATAATGAGATTAAGGGAACACGTAACTGCAATATTACTTACATTATAAATTTTAAAATAAATAAATAAATAAAAAAGAAACAAACTTGTGAGTTATTCGGATACTTTTTTTGTAAGTGCTACTAATAATCTTTTAAGGTACGCTAATAATACATTGAGAAATTAGAGCTTGCGTTATTAATTTTTTTTTATTCGTTAATTACGAAAGCTCGTAGCTTCAGAATATTCCATATATGATTTGAAATTGTTTTCGCGGTAGAGGGTGTAATATTATTCAGGGTGTTTGCTTAATGTTCTGGATTTAACAGATTGGTAATATTCTGTGGTCTCATTGCTGTGTAAATAGGACATTCGAACAGAAGGTGACGCAGAGTTTCCAGCTCACGTTTGTTGCATATTGTACACAACTGTTTTGGATCAATCTTATATGTTAGTCCTTGAAAAGTAAACCGAATACCAGTGGCGGCTCGTCAGAGGAGGCAAGGGAGGCTCAGCCTCCCTATAAATTTTTTACACACTCTATAATGTTTTGTTTATCATGAATCGCGAAAACAACAATTACTCTCACTATTATGCAACGTGTAAATTCCATATTATCACTAATTTATCCATACGTACGGAGCATTACGCATTAGCATTAGAACGCATGATCGCGTCTCAGTTTTATTACATAATATTATTGTAGGCAGGACCCTGGGTTATCCCGAGATGCACGAACGGAGCCGAGAAGCTCAGCATTCTCCCTTGCTAATGCTCCGTGCAGCGCAGCAGGCGTGTAAGGAGGCCCGGTCTCCTAACAGTGGCATCTACGGCGCCATCACACGCTGCCCGGAGATATACCAAGGGAGGCAGAGTAGATTCTCAGCTCCGTTGGGTGGTTGGGTGCGTCTCGGGACAACGAATTTTAGGGTCCTGGCTAAAAATAATGAAAAATCTAAAAGTGCGAATTTTGTTATGAAATTTGGTATGTGGGGTTATAATAATATTTGGAACAACTTGCTCAAATAATTTTTTCCGATATCTCTAACTCTAAGCAAAATATCGGTAATTTATCGTGTTTTTGAATTCGCAGTAGGCCGCGTTTAGAATTAAAAAAATTCAGTTGAGTAGGTATCTTAAAAAATTTGAAGCTTCATTATGTATGGACTGCAAAACTTCAAATCTGTATTTATTTTGATATGCATAGGTATCTATTTACAAATAGATGGAATTGTTAACAAATAAACGACACAAACTTTGGTATTAAACTTTTACTATTAGACTAACTATTTTTAAAATGATATCATGAAATTATGAATTAGGATGATATTATGAATTAAATTACATTTTTTGGCGCATTTTTTTGCTAGTGCAAATTTGTCTAGATATTTTACAGTTAGGTATAGCCTCCCCTATTGTAAAAGTCACGAGCCGCCACTGCCGAATACAAAACTCATTCGACAGTCTAAGTTGTGCTATTGTTCTGGTGAATTGTAGAGGCATTCGAATATGAAGATACTGTTGTGGTTGATCGCTCAGGTTTAAAGCCCTATAAAAAGTGAGAAATGATGAGTCATTCAGTTGTCGCAAATCATTTTGGTTTACCTTTTGTTTAAATGTGTCTATTAAGTCATTTTTGTTTGCTTTTAGGAACGCTACATTGATATCTATCCATGATCTTTGACAATTTGCAAATTCTAACAGATTTTTAACTTGTGATGCCCAATTATATTTATTCTGTATCCTTGTGATTTCCAGTTGACGTAGAAAGCACATTTTGGGTAGTCGATTTTCTTCCATCTCATAAAGTTTAATGAGCCAGTTTAGCATGTGTTTAAATATCACAAGTGAAAATTTAGCTGTACTTGTTTCAAGTCGAACAGCAAAATCTGGCGTATTGATAGGAACCAAAAGGATACGTTTTAAAAATGTTAATTGCACCCGTTCTAGTATGTCGGCGTATCGTAACCCCAAATGGCAATGCAGTTAGTTACTATGCTAAGAATTAAGGAATTTAGTAGATGTATTCGGGATGTCCAACTATCCATCTTGGTTTTTGTCATGAGCGGTATTGTTGCTCCGATGGCATGTTTGGCCTTTTGAACGGTATCATATGCCATTTCTCTAAAAAGCGAAGAAGACGAAAAAGTAATGCCCAAATATGTAAATTTAGAGACAATATCGATAGGTTTGTTGTTATAACTGAAAGTACAGGCTTTTGGGATACCGCCTCCTCCAGAAAAAACAACTATTTTGGTTTTGCTAGTGTTAACTTCACGATAATTTTGGTCACTATATCTTTCCAATGCTCTTAGACTCTTACCTAATTCCACTTCAGACTCTGCTACGATGACTAAATCGTCAGCATAAAGTAATAATACGATGTCTCGTTTATTTCCGATGTTTATGCCAGTAACCCCGCTATCGAGAAAAAATGTTTCTATGTCTGCGAGAAATAATGAGAATAGAATCGGGCTTAATGATTCACCCTGTAGAACTCCGGCACTTATATCAAGTTGAGAGGTGAATCCATCTGAGGCAGCTACTTGCATTGATGCTTCATTGTATATATTTCTTAAAAGTAAAATTATGCGACCACTAACCCCTATATTGTACAGTTTTTGCCATAACAAGTTGTGGCTAACAGAATCGAAAGCCCTCTTGTAGTCCACAAATGCAACGAATACTTTGCGTTTTTTTAACCTTAATCGTGACTGTATGATCGAGTTAAGAACAAATACATTGTCAATGTAGCTTCGATGTTTTCGAAATCCAGATTGAATTTCAGGAATAATGTTGTTATTATCTGTCCACTCATTAAGTCTGTTGAGTAATACTTGTGTGAATATTTTTTCTAAGCAAGACATTAGAGCAATTCCTCTGTAGTTAGAAGGATTGTCGATAGGCCCCTTTTTGTGTATCATTTTTAATATTACTTCAGTCCAAGTTCTAGGTATTGTAGCTGTATTAAATATGTTATTGAACAAACAAGTCATGTACAATATCCAATTATTTGGTAGATATTTATAAAACCCATAGGATATTTTATCATTTCCTGGACTTTTGTTGTTTTTGTTGTTTTTGCAATTGTTTAAAACAGTGGCGGCTGGTCAGGGTCGGCAGGGTCGGCAGTGCCGACCCACACATTTATGGACACATTATAGATTTTTTTAAATATATAAGTTAATCAGAGTTGATGATATTCGTTTCTGTGAAATAAAAAATATCTGTGAGATAACACAGACTAAATTTTATTCATTGTTTTTAAAAGAATTCGAACGATCTGATACGTTAAGTGATCCCTGTGCGCTGTGCGTAAGAGACTTTTCAAATTAAGGATCCTAATAGCCAGCCATACATACACCCGACTGCGATTGTGTGAATTCATGGCCCGCTTCGGCTAGCCGTACCCAGTTGAGCATTTGCTTGTAATAAGACGCTATGGAATATTAGCCGATAGGTAACCAATTATACATTCCCCGTATTTATTTGAATGACAAGTACGGCAGAAAAACAATCTGCCGAGCACAGCGGTGATCTGCAAACGGCAACAAAACACGTACTTGGACGTTGAGATTTAATTTGGACGTTGAGAGGTGACTCATATTTGTTTGCAGAAATTGCTTGAAAATAACTCATATAATAATATTTGAGTTATCCTCCCACTCAAAAAGGTCCGGAACATTGTTTAAATAATCAAAATGTCAAAAAGTAAAGGAAAAATTCGATTTTTTTCTTGGTTTTTTGATTATAACTTTAAAAGTATTCATTTTCGAGAAAAGTTGCACTGACATAAAAGTTGTGTAATTAAATTTTCTACAATAAAGGATTAGCTAAAAATTTTAATAATTGTCACCCTTGTTGCAAAATAGCAATAAATGCGGAAAAATCATAAAAAACAAGTATTCGCATTTTACGTTTTTCAACTGTTTATGCTACACTTAAGACCTTCATAATTTTACCCAGAAAAACTATATCATATAATAAAAAAATACTTTGAATTTCATTAAGATCGGTTCAATAGATTTTGCAAGATAAATTTTGCAATCCAGCTTTCGCAAAAAAATTAATTTTTTCAAAATGTTGCAGAACTGAATATTAAGCAGACAGCAAGTTGAATTTATTTTTACGTATAAGAATACTGTACCTTTCTTCTATATGTAAAAATCAACTTGCTATCTGCTCTATTGTCAGTACTGCAACATTTTGAAAAAATTATTTTTTTTTGCAAATGCTAGATTGCAAAATTTATTTTGCAAAATGTTTTGAATCGATCTTAATGAAATTTACAGTATTGTTTTATTAAATCATAAAGGTTTTCTGGTTGAAATAATATGAAGCTCGTAAGTGTTAGCATAAATGGTTGAAAAACGTAAAATGCGAATAATTATTTTTTATGTTTTTTTCGCAATTATTGCTGTATTGCAACAAGGATGACACTTTTTAAAATTTTTAACCAATCCTATATTGTAGAAAATTTAGTTACCCAACTTTTATGTTAGTGTAACTTTTCTCAAAAGTGAATACTTTGAAAGTTAAAATCAAAAAACGAAGAAAAAAATCGAAGTTTTTCTTAATTTTTTGACATTTTGATTATTTAAACAATGTTCCGGACCTTTTTGAGCGGAAGGATAACTCAATTATTATTTACAAGGAATTTTCAAAATATCTATTAGACAAGTTCATTAAAAATCATTCATTATCCATTATTCTTTATTCAAATAAAATAAGAAAATGGATTAACATTTTTATATGCTGATCTAAATATTTTCGGAAGGTGGGATAAGTTACAAAATATGTTTAATTTTATGCAATTCATTAGGTACAACAAACTGTTCCCGAATTTAATAAATTATTGTGCTCAAATGTGGGCAAATTCTGCCTCAAATGAACGGGATTTTTCTTGTCTCAAAAAAGTCAAAACGTATTGTCGAAACACCATGAAACAAGAGAGAATGTCAAACTTGTCTCAAATGTCAATAGAAAAAAAATAGAAAAAAAAAATAGAAGAAGAAGAAGAAAAAAACTTTTAAAACCTCTCCAAAACAATAATAAATTTTACAATGACGTTATAACCCATTTTGCTACTTCGAAACAACATAGACTAGAGTTAATTTATAAACAGGTTTAAAAAAAAACAAAAAAAAAATAAAAAAAGATAAAAAAAAACAAAAATCAAAAATCTTCTATGAAATTGAAGCCTTTTAATTAGATGGCATACCTATCTGAGGAGACAAAACCTTGCCGACCCTGTCCCTAAAGCCACGAGCCGCCACTGGTTTAAAACTAATGCTGGGTTGACACGATCCAAGTGTACTTGGTCCAAGTCCACTTGGATGCAGCGCGCGCAATACTTGGATGTTACTTTGATAGTATGAGCGGGGTTGACACGTTCCAAGTGTTTTTCATCTTCATCCAAGTCCACCCTCCTACTCTACTTGGACGCTGCGCGCGCAACGCTTGAAGGCTCTTTTGACCGTGTCACCACCCTCGTCAAGTATATTTCCATCAACAGGTTCTATCCAAGTCGCATCAAAGTCTAGTAGGACGGTGGCCAACTTTCTTCCAAGTAGCATCAAAGTATAGTTACAATGGCGTGTCATCGGAAACTATAAAACGGGATATAAGTACAAATAGAAGAATATATATAGTTAAATACAGCACCTAGAGACTTGCAGTTTTTTGCATTATGTTCAGGATGACGTCAGGAAAAAAGTCTACTATTAAAAAATAAATGGAAATGCATAATTGCACTGTAAAGTGTATAAAATGCATCCAAAATTGCATAAATGTAAAAATAAAGTCAAAATCAGTATACTAAGGAACAAAATTTCTTATTTGGGGTTTTTTGGGGTCACTGAATACGATTACACCATCAGAACTGAACCCCGGATCACCTGGTGCCCAAGGTCACGGCAAGAGACGTCATCTTCTGGAATTTCGATGGTTTTCGGCATTAAATCGATGCAAACGGATTACTAACGGGTTTTAGGGGTCGCTAAATACATTGTCAGATATAAATAAAGTTTATATAAATTTGATATATACATAATAGACGAGGGCATTTAGCACAAAATAAATCACTTTTTAAATACAGCACCTAGAGACTTGCACTTTTTTGCTTTACGTTCAGGGTGACGTCAGAAAAAAAGTCTACTAATAAAAAATGGATGGAAATGCATAATTGCACTTTAAAGTGCATAAAATGGTATACTAAGGACCAAATTTTGTTATTCGGGGGTTTTTTGGGCCAGTGAACACGGGTACGCCTCAAAACCGACCCATGGATCATCTGGTGCCCAAGGTCACTGCAAGGGCGTCGTCTTCTGAAATTTCTAGGATTTTTGGCACTAAATTGATGTGAGCGGATTACTCATGGGTTTTTGAGGTCGCTAGACACGAATATGCGATCAGAATTGATCTCCGGAGTACTTGGTGCCCAGGGTCGCTACTAAGGCACGTCGCGCGTCGTCTTCTGGGGTTTCGAGAGTTTTCAGCATTTAATTGATGCTAATGGATTACTGGAAAGTTTTTGAGGTCTCTAAATACGAACATGTCATCTGAACCGACCCCCTCTGCACCTGGAGCCCAAGGTCACTGCAGGAGACGTCCTATTCTGGAGTTTTGAGGAATTTCGGCATTAAATTAGTAAAAATGAATTACTCGAGGGTTTTTGAGGTCGATAAACACGAATATGCCATCAGAACAGACCACCAGATCACCTGGTGCCCAAGGTCACTACAAGGGACATCATATTTTGGAGCTTCTAGGGCATTCGACAAATTGATGCAAACGGATTGCTTACGGGTTTTTGGGGTCGCTAAACATAAATATGCCATAAGAATTGAATTCCGAGGTACCTGGTGCCCAGGATCGCTACTAAGGCACGTCATATTCTGGATTTTTGAGTGTCTTCGGCATTCAATTGATGCAAATGGATTACTCAAGGGGTTTGAAGTCGCTAAACCTGAATATTCAATCAGAATCGACCTTCAGAGCACCTAGTGCCTAATATCATAGCAAGGGACGTCATTTTCTGGAGTTTCAAAGGTATTCGGCATTTAATTGATACAAATGAATTACTGAAAGGTTTTTGAGGTCTCTAAAGACGAATATTCTATCAGAACCGACCCCTGGTGCCAAGGATCACAACAAGGGGCGTCATCTTCTGGAGTTTCGAGTGCCTTTGGTACTACATTGATGCAAATGGACTACTCATACGTTTTTGGGGTTGCTGAATATGAATACGCCATCAAAACATACACCGGTGTACCTGGTGCCTAAGACACGTCATCTTCTGGAGCTTCTAGAGTTTTCAGTATGTACTAAATTGATGCAAACAGATACTCTTATGTTTTCTGAGTGAATACGAATATGACTTAGATGAAATACTTTGGAGTATCTAGTGACCACGAAGGATCACACTATCAAAATAAAACATAATAAATCGATTTTGAAATAAATGAAGGAAAAACGCTGTCAGATATAAATTGAGTTTATATTAATAAAGAATTAAAAAAAATGTATAGCACAACATAGTTATTTTAATAAACAGTCCAAGTAAAATAGCAAAAATGTTACCAATTTGAACGTTTTCTTTAAACAACAACTCAAAAAACTTCGGTGTACTCGGTGTGTACCAATTTAGTGTCGGAATGCCTCAAAATTCTAAAAAATGATGTGCATAGCAGCCACTCTAGCCACTAGGAACGCGGGGGGTCGGTTCTGATTTAATATTCGTGTTCAGCAAACCCAAAAACCTATGAGCAATTTGTTTGCATCAATTTAGCACCGAAATTTATCGAAATTCTATAAGATGATATACTTTAGCCACCAGGTGCTCTGGTGTCTGTTCTGATGGTGTATTTGTATTCGAAATGTGTTTTCGATCGAAAACTCTCGAAAATCCAGATGATAACGTGCCTTAGGCTTATAGGTACTCCGATGTCTCTTCTGATGGCGTACTTGTGTTCAGCAATCCCAAGAACCCATGAGTAATCCGTTTGCATCAATTTAATGCCGAAACCCTCCGAAACTCCAGAAGATGAGCTGCCTTAGGCACCAGGTGCTCCGTGGGTCAGATCTGATGGCGTATTCGCGTTCAGCCATTCCAAAAACCTTCCAGTAATCCATTTGCATCAATTTAATGCCGATGAAATCCCTCGAAACTCCAGAAGATGACGTCCCTTGCAGTGGCCATGGTCACCAGGTGCTCCGTGGGTCTGTTTTAATGGCATATTTATGTTTGGCGACCTCAAAAACCCCCGACTAATCTATTTGCATCCATTTTATGCCGAAAACCCTCGAAAATCCAGAAGATGACGTGCCTTAGTAGCGATCCTGGACAACGGGTGCTCCGAAATTAAATTCTGATGACATATTCGTGATTAGCGACCCCAAAAACCCAAGTAATCCATTTGTATCAATTTAATACCGAAAGCCCTCCAGAAGATGACGTCCCTTACAGTGACCTTGGCCACCAGGTGATCCTAAGGTCTGTCCTGATGGCATGTTCGTATTTAACCACCTCAAAAACCCCCCGAGTAATCCAGTTACATCAATTTAGTGCCGAAATCCATCAAAACTCCAGATGATGACGTGCCTTTGTAGCTACCCTGGGCACCAGGTACCCTGAGGACAATTCTGATGGCATATTCGTGTTTAGCGACCTCAAAAATCCGTAAGTAATCCGCTTGCATCAATTTTATATCGAAAGTCTTCGAAACTCCCGAAGATGACGTCCCTTGCTGTAACCTTGAGCACCAGGTGATCCAGATGTGTGTTCTGATCGCATATTCGTGTTTAACCACGTCAAAAACCCCCCGAATAGTCCAGTTAGGTCAATTTAGTGCCGAAATCCATCGAAACTCCAGACGATGACGTGCCTTTGTCGCGACCCTTGGCACCAGGTACTCCGGTGGTAAATTTTGATGGCGTAATCGTATTCAGTGACCCCAAAATCCCCCAAATAATAAATTGTGTTCCTTAGTGTACTGATTTTGACTTTATTTTTATATTTATGCAATTTTTGATGCATTTTATGCACTTTACAGTGCAATTATGCATTTCCACCCATTTTTGAATAGTAGACATTTTTTCTGAAGTGATCCTGAACATAATGCAAAAAACTGCAAGTCTCTAGGTGCTGTATTTAAAAATCTATTTATTCGGGTGTTTTTAGTGCTAAATGGCCTGGTCTATTTACACTTTGTGTATTGTTATGTATGTACAAATATCCGTTACTTGACGTTAGATTACGTGAGTTACACTACATGATAATTGAATGATTTATGCACATGTTCATACAATTTTTTTTATCTCATATTTGTATCAACTTTTTAAATTTTTGGATTGACCATTTGCAATAGTTGTTCAAATTATTCGGTAGTTATTTTTAAATAGTTTTTAAATGTATTTTAATCTTCATTTTTACTACTTCACTTAGAAAATTAGACTAAGCTCCAAACGCCTCACGTATCCAATTAAGAATCCAAATTTTCCTTTTTTTCTTTTTAATTTCTTTTTTCTGGATCTGAAGCTTATGTATTAACATATCAGCAGTACTTAACCACTTGAGTACCCTCCATAATCACTTTCCCCATCTTTGCAATGGTTATTTGTGATTTTATTTGACATCCAAGTAATTTACACGATCAAAGTAGCTTCCAAGTAGCGCGCGCAGCGTCCAAGTTGACTTGGACCAAGTACACTTGGATGCAACTTGGATCGTGTCAACCCGCCTTAAATAAATCTCATCAGGTGTTATGGATTTGTCCAGAAATTGATGTCTAACATCGTAATATGTAATAAACAAATTATTTTAGGGGTGTATATATCTCTGTAAAAAGTTTGCCATACATTCATGGGTAAATTTGATGAAGGCGAATAACTACGAAATTTTTTTAAGGTTGACCAAAAAGTTTTAGGGTTTCGGCTGTTACTTAAATCAGTTATTATGTTATTAAAATAGATTTGTTTTTTGAATTTTAGTGTTGTCTTGTATTCTTTTTTTATCTGTACATATTTTAGTTTGGTGCTTTCTGAGAAATTATTTACTTTACATATTTTTAATTTATGTTTAACCTGCTTTTTTAAACAAAGACATTCATAATCGAACCAAGGGGATGAGAATATATTGGTATGAAATGATCCTGTTTTTTTGATCATATTTAACTTTGTGGCTGTTTCTGTTATTGCAGTATATAGATTATTGTATGAATTGTGCAACTGAGAATTATATTGAATTCGGGGAGAGTTTGCCATTAATATCTTGTAGGTTAATGTTAGTTCTTCATTCCATTTATATATAGTGTGTGAAGTATTACTGGGGGAACCATTAGTACAGTTATTTCCGTCAAATATATTTAAGTTTAAAGAGAGAGCTATGGCAAAGTGATCAGATGAGCTATATTCATTTAAAACATAAAAGTCCTGAACAAGTGATAGCGATGAGTTGGATATCCAAGCAAAGTCAATTACACTTTTACCTATAGAACTAACATACGTAAACTGAGCCGGTGAGTCTGAAATTGTACGACCGTTTAATAAACAAAAAGAGTTTTCTGACATAAAATCGATAATATTACGCCCTCTGGTGTTAAGTACTTTATCATTAGATGTTCTCTGGTCAAAGACATTTGTATCCTCTAAAATCTCAGGTGGTACTAAATTAAGTTCAGCTACTCTACAGTTAAAGTCGCCCCCTATAACTACAGGCGTGTTTTGAAGATTATCTATAATATCTAATAAACATGTTTGAAAAATATCCAACACGTGTGAAAGATCTAATGAGGGTTTAAAATACACTGAGCATAGTATGATTTTTTCATGGAGAGAAAGAGTCAACTCGCAGATTATCCACCAAGGGGAGGCATCTAATAGCTTTAGTTTAAATGAATTTTTATAGAGTACATAGATACCGCCACTGGCTCTGCCGGTCGACTTTTCCTTTATAGCAGGTGAGCTTAGAATATTATAATTTTTTAAAAAAGCAGGAGTAATTTGAATTTTATCTGATAACCACGTTTCACATACACATAAAATAGAAAAATCTTTATTTTCTTCGACAAAGTCTTTTAGATGAGTGAACCCTTGACAGTTCCAAAACAACAAAAATGGTTGCTATATATTATTTCTAGTGTCTGCTTTGGAGATTTTTATTTCAGATGAAGAGCGTGGTGAACCCTCTTCTTCCCGATATCTTTTTGAAGTGGGCAACTCAACAATCTTGGGTATGTTTTTGACGTATTTTATTGTTAAGTTTTTTTCGCCGTCATTGCTACGTTGCTGAAGTTGTTGTCTTAGCTCTGTCAAGTGTTTAGATTGATTTGGAGTCAAATCTGATTTTAAGTATACGGTGGGATAGACAGTTTTTGAAATATTTGTTTTCCGTTTCATGATATCGATTGTAGTTTCACGAGAATCGACAACAATTTTAAGGGGTCGAGGTTTTCCATCTGTTCTGATTTTTCCTAATCGAGAGGTTGAAGCAATGGGAACATTTTTAGAGGGTAATATATGATTAATTAGGTTCTTGGCTTTTTCAAAATCATTAGGCGTTTCAGAGAGTCCCATAACGATGACATTCTGTTGTCGTTTAATCCTTTCCATGACCTCTATGTGCATTTCTTCATGGTCCAGAAACTTTTTTTCTAAGACTTCAACTCGTCTATTAAGTTGTTGGTTTTCTGATTGTAGTGCAGTTATATTTTTGTTGCAGGCAATAATTTCTGCATTTTGGGCTGTGACCAGCGCAGATAATCCTTTAATTTTTGTAAAGGTAGCTTGCATTGTGTTAAGCTGAGCCATAATAGCGTTAAATCTAATGGATTCAACATCTTCATGTGCGCTTGTCAATTTTGTGTTAAGACAATTTTCACATATCCAAGCTCGTAGCGTATTTGGTTCGAGATCCGTAGGTTGGGGACGAGCACAGACACCGTGCCAATGCGCTAGACATACTGAACAATTTACGGTACTGGAGTCGTTTGCTTCCTCCGGTGGTATTAATTTTTGAAACGCATGGCAATTATTTGTAGTAGGCATAATTAATATTAGAAATTCAGAATGATTCAAGACGACTTTTTGTTTTCTTCTTTTTGTTACTTTTGATATTTTG
Organism: Diabrotica virgifera virgifera; assembly: GCF_917563875.1. Classification (NCBI taxonomy): domain Eukaryota; kingdom Metazoa; phylum Arthropoda; class Insecta; order Coleoptera; family Chrysomelidae; genus Diabrotica; species Diabrotica virgifera. The sequence goes on along the minus strand of NC_065446.1, from coordinate 140,642,791 downwards.
CTAATTAATTCTAGTCACTTACTTGAAATGTTTAAATTGATAAGAATGCTGATTCACTTTATTTCACTAACTATGTAATCAGTATTATTACTTATTGATTAACATTTACTTCAACAAAGCGGAGCGATGTTTACACATCGAAGGTTCGAACTAAACTCTAAAACATAAAATAATAAATGTATGTTTAATAAATAAATAAATAGTGTGGTGAATAAGGTGATATTTTGGTTAAATTACTTTAAAACTTTTTAAACTTTATAAAACATAAAATAATAATATTTACGTTTAATAAATAAATAAATAGTGAGGTGAATAAGGTGTAAAAATGGCCGATGAACCACCCCTTGACAAAAGGGGAACAGTGGATAATGGAAGAGAAAATGTAGATATGGTTATAGACAACACTACGACAACCAGCAATCAAGATGGTAAAACCGCAGCTGAAAAAGATAAGTTGACACTTTCAGATACTAAGCAAAAAAGTAAGGTTTTCAATCTACAAAAACCGAACCTATATTCAGATTTTGTCTATGTTTTTATTGAAAGCATCAATAATGATCTTGCAATAGGAAAATTGCATCCTATGGCAATTGGCCATGTGCTCCATAAAAAATTGAATGTTCAGAATATTGTACGAATTGATAGAGTAGGCAAAAACAGAATAAGGGTTCAATTAAAAACAATTAAAGATGCTAATAAACTAGTAGCTAATGAACAGTTAAAAAACGAAAATCTAATTGCTTATATACCAAATAATTTATTATCGAGGAAGGGGGTTGTTAAAAATGTTGATCCTTCTTTTGATGATCAATACCTTTTTACAAATTTTCTATCTGCCGTAACTATTACCGAAATTCGTAGAATCAAGCGAAAGGTCATTTCGGATGGAGAAACAATATTTGTCCCTCGACAAACAGTCATAGTCACCTTCGAGGGTAACATGTTACCCTCAAACATCTTCATTAATTCGGTATCTTGCCCTGTTGAACCTTATATTCACAGTGTTACCCAATGCTACCGGTGTCTTAAATATGGTCATGTAGCGAAGCAGTGTCGTAGTACAGTGGCTCTTTGCATAAACTGTGGTAAAACAAAAGATGAAACTCATTCGTGTCGGGATCCACAGGATAATTGTTGCATTTATTGTAAAACGATTTCACATAAATCAATCTCTAAATCATGTTCAACATATATAAAACAAAGTGAAATAAAGAAAAAAATGGCTGAAGAGAATTTAACTTTTACGGAAGCAAAAAATTTAAATAAAACATCATATGCTTCTACATTAAAAGTTAACAATAAATTTCAAGCTCTATCTTATTTATCAGAGGAAGAGTTTCCCCCTTTGCTTACACGAAGACATAATATCAAATATCCTAGACAACCAGTTTATTTTCAGTCAACTAATTCTGTTACCTTACAAACAGCTCGAAATCGCAATGCTTCAACTCAGATCGAAACAGTTAACAAGAAGCGAAAACCCAATTCTCCCATGCAAATATCAAATTCCCCTCCAATGTTCCCATTTAAATTTGGACCCGAAAAACCTATTAACATACCACCAAGATAAAATTTTGAATCTGATATGTCAGATGAATTTATTAAAGGATTTTTCGCGGTTTTACAGAAAGTACTAAGTGAAGCAAAATGTTTTGAAGAACTTACAGCCATTGATGCAAATTATATTAAAAATATTGCGTATAATTGTAATGAAAGTATATGTGACGATGACGACATATACTAACTTCAATCAATTAAAAATTTGTCAGTGGAACGCACGTTCCGCTGTATCCAATAAACATAGCTTAGTAAAAATATTATCAGATTATGATGTTGATATTGCTCTAATATCAGAAACATGGTTTAAACCAAAAGTAACTTATACATTTTATGGATATTCTATTGTGCGTAGAGATAGGATAGATGGTACGATGGGTGTAGCTATTCTTGTAAAAAATAATATCAAATTCAAAGAAGTATTTATTAATAATGTAGCAGATAGTATGCAGTTTGTGCAGCAGAAATTTTTGTTGCTAAAAATCTATCCATTACTTGTGCTTCTGTGTATTGTCCTCCAAATGTCTCAATTACTGTGCACAATCTTTCTAATCTTTTTAATAACATAAATGATACATTAATAATTGGAGGAGATTTTAATGCGCACCACGATCTGTGGGGCTCATATAAAATCAATCAAACTGAAAAAATATGGTAAATGCACTAAATCAAAATAATTTGGTAATTTTAAATGATGGGTCACCTACAAAAATATCTCGGTCGGGCAAAACTCTTCTGTCGATTTATCACTAGTATCTCCGGACATCGCTGATAAAACTAACTGGAGTGTGGTAACAGATACTCTTGGATCGGATCATTTTCTCATACTCATGGAAATTAATATATTGAGGGAACAGTTTAGTAACACAATACAACCAAAAACTAAATGGAACACTAGAAAAGCTAACTGGATGGAATACGAACGAACTTTCATTATATATTTCAGTAATAAACCGGAACAACTAAATGTAAATGATAAATATAAATATTTCATGGAAGGCATTGAATATGCCGCTGCATGTTCAATCCCAATCAATAAGCCTTTCAACAAAGCTAAACTGCCACCCCCGCCCTGGTGGGGTAGTGACTGTGATAAAGTCGTTTTTATAGAAAAGAAGCATTAAAAAAATATATATCAACAACAGTAATATAGAAAATTATATACATGTTAAAGAAAAAATGGCAGTAGCAAAAAAATTTTTAAAAAACAAGGCTAAGTAGTACTGGGTTAACTACTGCCCTAAACTTAACAAAAATACTCCGTCTAAGGAAATATGGCAACAGGCAAAAAATATGCAAATAATTCCTTCACCTTCCCCTAAATGTACCAACTATGAATGCATAGATACTTTTTTGCAAAATATCACCCCATGTTCAGCAGATCAGGAAGTAAAGGATTTAGTAGATAATGCAGATGTTAAGAATGATATATTTAATTATCCTTTAAAATTTACGGAACTACAATTTGCATTAAAAAATACCAAGAATACAGCTCCAGGTATGGATCAAGTTACATACGATATGATATGGAATTTACCAACTGTCGGTAAATTATTTCTTTTAGAAATTTTTAATGATATTTGGTTATACAACGCAGTCATCGAGGAATGGAAAAATGTTGTAGTTGTACCAATCCCCAAACCACAGAAAAATCCCAACCTTGCAGAATCTTATCGACCCATTTCCTTATTATCCTGTGTCATGAAAACTTTTGAACGGATTATTAAGCATCGGTTAGAATTTCATTTGACTAGCACTGCTTTTTTTCCTTTGGAACAATTTGGTTTTAAAAAAGGGTTTAGTACTATTGACGCAGTATCTTATTTAACAACAGACATTCAGTTATGTTTTTCAAATAACTACTACTTAGGTGCTGCTTTTCTCGACATAAAAGGTGCCTACGATGCAATTAATATCATTATGTTAAGAGAAAAATTGATTCAGGCAGATGTTCCTCCAAGAGTATGTAATGTCTTGTGTAATCTTCTCACACAAAGAAAAGTTTATGTAAGATCGAATAACAATTCTATAATAGGTTCTAGACGATCATCCACAGGTTTACCACAGGGTTCTGTTATCTCTCCCCTTTTGTTTAATATTTTTACAAAAGAAATACACGATGGAAATAATAATTATAATATTATAGAGTACGCTGATAATTTTGTCATTTATAACACTAATAAAAAAATAGAAGCATGCATAACTGAGCTCACGTCACATATACAGCTAAGTACTTTGAAATTTGAATCGTTAGATTTTTCCTTAACCCCTCAAAAATCTAATGTTACCATCTTTACACGACATAATCTGCCCAATATTGATAATATTAATGTAAATGGTACACTATACAGTATCAAATTAGGTAACTTATCTTGGAATTATTCTTGACAAGAAGCTTAGCTGGAAACCATTTATACAAAATATAGAAGCAAAATGTTTAAAAGGTATACATTTTTTAAAATTCATAAGAAGGACTTGGTGGGGAGCAGATCCACAATCGTGTTTAACTTTCTACAAAGCCTTTATTCGGTCCATCCTGGATTACGGATGTACGTTGTATGGATCAGCCAGTCCTTACACCCTAAAACGATTGGAAATAATTCAAAATACTTCCCTAAACTCTGTTTGGGTGCAATGTGTTCAACGCCTGTGGAACCACTTCGGATTAAAGCACTAGAACCACCATTATTTTTGCGGAGGGAATGGTTGTCAGAAAAATTTATTATTAATTAAATTTATTATATCTTTTAAAAATCCTACTCTGTTACATAAAATAGCTTTATTAAATAACCACGATTTACCAAACAAATATTGGCCAAAAAAACCTTCTCCTCCATTATGTATGGGTTTTAGAAATACCAGTCCTCACAGTAGTGCTTTAAAAAGACCTATTTCAGTCAATAAATCTGAATTCTTTGACATGTTGGAACCAATAGAAATTAATATTCCCGTACACCATGAAAATCTGTTGATAAGTAAAAATACTTTAAGCGCTTGCCTAGCAAATCTGCCAGATTTTCTGGAAATATATACCGACGCATCAAAACAAAATGACGGTAAGGGGTGTGCATTCTATATACCATCAGCAAACGTTCAAGAAAAATTCAAACTAAATAACAGTACTTCCATTTTTTCTGCAGAAGCTATTGGTATTATTAAAGCCTGCGAGTATATCGAAAAAAGCAAGTTAAAAAAAATACATCTTTTGAGTGACTCCTTATCGGTTCTTAAATTTATCGCTAACCCAATTAATGTGGTGGCTACTGATGTAAATCCATTTATTAGAGAATTAAAATTAAAAATACATAAATTAAGAAAAAGTCAATACGAATTAAAATTCACATGGGTAAAAGCTCATATAGGACTTCGTGGAAATGAAGTAGTAGATTCCTTAGCCAAAGAAAGCGTCACAATTGGCCAGTATATGGAGAACAATTTAGGAGCTCAAGAATATTTAACGATATCGAAAAGTAATTTTAAGGAAAAATGGGAATTGCACTGGAAAAAATATTGCTGTGATTGCCCCACACGATACACACTGTTACATTCAAGTAAGTATTCCGATAGTGTTGTGGCACCAAGAGTATGATTTTACAAGGAATGATATTGTGACAATTTGTAGGCTTAAATTCGGACATGCAAGCTTTCCTCAACATTTATATAAAATCGGTATAGTCAATACCGAACTTTGTGAAACCTGCAATGTGGTGAGCGACTTTGATCACATTTTTTATGCTTGCAGTAAATTTGAAAGACAAAGACAGGAATTTATTAATAGTTTATTACTGCAAAACTTATACCCCTCTTTCAATCTACTCCATTTACTATCATTAAATATGTATCAGGTATACAAAATTATTCTTAAGTTTATTAAAATGTGTAACTTAAAACTTTAGTGTAGGTATTAAGCTCGTTACCTCTGTTATATCTCCAAATATTTTACCTATTTACCTATATTTTCCGTGGTCTACCCTTTCTGTCTGTGAGTCACCTTGAATGACCCCTAGGTGCGAAAAGTAATCCTAGTTCCTCTCCCCATCGTAGTTCTTCATTTAAATTTCCAGAATAATAGTGTAGTTAGTTTAGTTAGAATAGGTTACACATTTGTTACTGGCTAAATGGGCACTTAGCCCAAAGGCAAAAAAAAAAATGTAAAACCTATTTTAGAATGAGGAAAAAGAATTTATTTCGCGACCGTCATCTCTTCGGCGAAATAAACTTTGTACGTATCTATATTATGTATATCTATACATAAATTGTATAGAAGTATTTAAATTTAAAATAAATGTAAAACCTATTTCTGGATGGGGAAAAAGGACTTATTTCGCGACCGTCATCGCGACCGTCATCTCTTCGGAGAAATAAATTTTGTATGTATATGTATTGAAGTGAAAACTTCCTTAGGGACGTTGTGGACTTTTTGGATGGAAAAAAGTTTTCAATTGGCGACCGTCATCGCTTCGAATAAATAAATTTTTTAAGTGAAAACTTCTTGAGGGACGTTGTGCACTTTTTGATGGGGAAAAAGTATTAAATTAGCGACCGTCATCACTCCGACGAAATAAATATTTGAAGTGAAAACTTCTTAAGGGGCGTTGTGCATTTTTTGGATGGGGAAAATATTAAATTAGCGACCGTCATCGCTTCGACAAAATAAATATTTGAAGTGATAACTTCTTAAGAGACGTTGTGCACTTTTTGAATTTGGAAAAATATTCAATTAGCGACCGTCATTGCGACCATCATCGCTTCGACGAAATCAATTTTAAGTGATTATTTCATTCATAGGAGATTCTGACCAATAGAAAGCTACAGAAATCTAAATTAGACTGATAATTTTTGATAATTTCACCGTCGTCAAATATATTACGTAAGATGCCCTTCGTTGCTACGAAAAAATACATTCAGTGACATACTTTTTTAAGGACGTTGTGCTTTTTTTGGATGGGATAAAGTATTAAATCAGCGACAGTCATCGCTTCGACGAAATAAATATTTGAAGTGAAAACTTCTTGAAGGGACGTTGTGCACTTTTTGAAGTGAAAACTTCTTTAGGGACGTTGTGCACTTTTTGGATGGAAGAAAATATTAAATTAGCGACCGTCATCGCGACCATCATCGCTTCGACGAAATAAATATTTGAAGTGAAAACTTCTTGAGGGACGTTGTGCACTTTTTGGATTGGGAAAAAGTATAGAATGTGCGATTGTCATCACTTCGCTGAAATAAATTTTGTACGTATATAAATTATGTGTATGTATATGTTACAGTTCAAATTGATTTTCAGTTAGAGTTGACTATTCCTAGTTCCAGTCAACTCCAACTAAAACGAGCAGTAAAAGTTGATTTGAAAAATTTAATTCAACTTTTACTAGTTGAAGTAGACTCTTCCTGGATCAATTCAGTAAATGTTTATTATAGCAGTATAATCTCACGTGCTTTTTTGATGAGTGTGCGTCTCTTTGTTTTGACCGTTTCAACTACTTATCACTATTTGAACATATACACCAGGAAATGAAGCTGGAAAAATGGCAAAACCTTGCAATTTTTTGTCCAGCATCGATTTGTACAAAAATTTGGAATTAGGCACATTTTACCCTCTACTTCATTTTCTATATTGAGCCGTTGTACGCTGTTGGTTTTTTAAGGGTGAAAACTATCCCGAATTGTAAACAATTATAAAATATCATTTTAAACTTTAATATGATCAACATTTGGTTTTTATTATAGGCGAGCGGCAGGCACCCCTAAAATGACCAGGTACTGACCACGGTGAGGTGAATGGCTAAATTTAGTCATACTTTATGTTTTTGATCATTGTCAAAATTGCAATGTTACCCTGAATATAAAAAAAAATAAAATCACGTTTGTTTTGCGTTTACCTCGCTACAACTCTGTTCAATTTTAATATTTTTTTCTGAAATTTTTACAGTATGTAGTTCTCACCTTTCTGACGACATTGGTACCTGTTTCAAGCTTTCAGTATTTTATTCTAATAAACGATATGAATTTTTTCAAACTAAAAGTGAAGATTCGTGAATTTCAAAGTTTACTCCCAAATATTGAGTGACGAAATTTAAAATTTAGCTTTTTGATCACATTTGTGTTAAAATATAGGGCACAAAGAAATTTTCTGGAAAGTTTTAGATCAAAATGTTTTATAGAAAAAAAAAAGTTAACTTTTAATATCGATATAATAAATCCCCAAAATAACGCCTATTTTTCGAGATACTGACCATGAGTAGTGAATGGCTAATTTTGGTCTTACTTTATATTTTTGATGGTGCTGAAAACGAAAATCAAATTTATTTTAAATTTTAGGCGGGAGGATATTGTCAAAATCGCAATGTTACCATAAAAATAAAAAAAAAATGAAATCACGTTTTTTCCTTTAACTCGCTACAACTCAATTCCATTTTATTATTTTTTTCTAAAGTTTGTACAGTATATTAATCAACTTTCTGAAGACAATGGTTTCTTCTCTTTAATTTCTGTGTCAAGCTTTTAATTTTGTTCTAGTAAAAGTTATATCAATATTTTAAAGTCAAAGGTGCAGATTCGTGAATTGCAAAGTTTTATCGCAAAAGTTGAGTACCGAAATTTAAAATTTAGCTTTTTAATTACGTTTATGTTAAAGAATAGAGTTTTCTAGAAAGTTTTCGATCAAATGTTTTATAGAAAAAAAAATGGTACAACTTATAATATCGACCTCCCCCTTAGAGGTGGGGTGGGGGGTAACTTTAAAATATTAAATAGCAACCTCCATTTTTTATCGCCGATTTAGATTCGCTATGAAAAATTAAGCAACATTTATTCGAAACATTTTTTAGAATTGTTGATAGATGGCGCTATAATTGGAAAAAGACAATTTAGTAGCGCCATCTATCAACTATTACAAAAAATGTTTCGAATTAATGTTGCTTAGTTTTTCATGACGAATTCAAATCTGCAATAAAACATGTAGGTTGCCATTTAAGATTTTAAAGTTACCCCCCACCCCAAGTCGTGGGGGTGAGGTGGAAGGTCATGTTTAGCGTTATTCGATAGGTTTTTGAAAAACATTAAATAATTATTTTTTGATTATTCATTTGGAAGTGTATTTTTCGAGATATTAGACCGTTTCTATAATTTACCTATGGTATCACGATAAATTGTTTTTTTCGATTACAGCGCCATCTATCCGTAATTCGCAAAAATGTCTCGAATAAAAGTTGCTTACTTTTACATAAGGAATCCAAATCTGAAATAAAAACTTGGGGTTTCCATTTAAGATTTTAAAGTTACCTCCCACCCCACCTCTAGGGAATGGAGTGGGGGATCGTATTTGATGTCATTGGATAGATTTTTAAAAGTTATTGAAAACGTATTTTTCAATTTTTCGATCCGATGTTTAGTTCGCGAAATCTTCGACTGTTCCCTTACTTGTGGGACACCCTATATATAAATGTGCGCTTTTTAAACCTAAATTTGAATGTACAGGGTAATTCACGCAAGCCTGGAACACCCTATATATTTTTATACTTTTAATTAAAAGCTGTTTAACAACCTGATTTCAACGAACCATATCATGTATGATGTATTATGAATAATACAGGGTGAAATTTTGAAATTCTAGTGTTTTGAAACGACTTATATGGAATTAAATTGTCTGTGTCCTTATTTTAGAAAATTATGAAAAACGCTACGATACGTCAACTTTTAAATTCAAATAAACACTGTTTAAACATAAATATAAATTAAAACATAATATATAATTTTAATGAAAAACCCTGTATATTTTTATGTTTTTAGAATCTACTAAACAACCTCATATCAAAAAAGTGTATTATGTAGGGCCTATTATGAATAATACCAGGTGAAATTTTAAAATTATATATAATTTTCGTCAAGATATTAAATAATTTATCATACTTTAAATAATGGTATTATTTTTTTAAATTAGCTCAATAAAAAAAGAGCTAAGAACAAAGATGTACACATGGCGTTTATAAACCTTAGGAAGGCATACGACACCGTGCCAAGGAAATAACTGTACAAAGTAATGACTAAAATAGGGATACCACCGAACCTAACACAAGCACTCAAGGACATGTAAGTACAGTGGAAATGAAGTAAATATAAAAATCGGAAACAAGGTAGTTGCCAACTTAAAAGGATTACTACAGGGATACCCAACGTCACCAACTCTGTTTAAAATATTTTTAGAACACGCACTAACAACTTGGAAGACAAAATGTAGGGGTATGGGAACACCGATAAGGGACGATTATCTCTACACATTGTGTTTCGCAGACGATCAGGTGGTGATGGCTCAAGATGAAGAGGATATCAGTTACATGGTAAGAAAACTAAAAGAGGAATACAAAAAGGATCAATCGCTATTGATCTTAGTCATTTGAAATGTGGGTCTACCTTAGAATGCTGCGCATACCATGGACTGCACATCGTATAAATAATTAAATTCTAGGAGAACTTATCATACAAACTAGACTCAGCATAACTATCAACCAAAATACACTGAGATATTTTTGACATATACTTAACTAGAAGAAGAGAAAGCATGGAACGACTGATAGTTGAAGGCAAAGTACCGAGCCAAAGATCTAGATGAAGATCTTCAGTATGGTGGTCGGGCCAAATATAAAACATGACTGGTTACTCATTCGCCGAAACAAAACAACACGCACAGGAGAGAGATAATTAGACAGAAATAGTCAAACAAATTACGTGACGCCACTATATCCTTACGAAGGAGGAAGCATAGATAGAGGAGGCGGATTGATCTTAGTCTTATGCTTAGCTCTTTTTGGTATTCGGTTCGTTTTGAATTAGGACATCGGTAGTTGGGTATGGTTCTTGTTTGATAAGCTTGTTTTGTTCTACTCTCGTATATATTTTACTATTCGCAGTAAGCAATTTGGTGTCAATTCCGGTATTAAATTTGTTTAGTACCGTTAGTGTTGCCCAAATTCAAGACCGAGAAGAGACTTAGACAGTCTTGGTCTTGGTTTTGCGCCAGTACACCTAGTCTTGTTCTTGCTCTTGGTATTGCGCTCCCGGTCTTGGTCTTGGTCTTGCAGCAAGAGTCTTGCAAGTCTCGCAGTTGCCCATTAGCCTATTGTATATCTTAGAACAACGTAACAGAATAGGTACATTTTAAGCTTGAATATCATAGCCATAAAAAAAACCAACCAAATTAATTAATATCTAAACAACTGACGCCAGGTGGGGTTTGAATCTACGATCATTTATATACATTTATAAAGCAAACTGTCATTACTTTTTCGTGCAGAATTACCCCTTTTTGCCATACTTATTTAAAAACACTCTGTATTATGAAAAACATGGCTAGTTTAAAAAGTACCTAACTTTTTTATTATTCAACATAAGCGAATGAATGAAAAGACACAATGTTAAGAAAATATGAGGCTATAGTTGGGTTTTAATTTTAGTATTTTATAAATGCTAGAATATTCCACAGTGTGATGCGAACTTTGAGAAAAAAACACAGATTGATTGGTACACCCGGTTAACAATGACAATTTACCTGTCTAGCAACAATATTATAACATTAAACATGACTGTTTAGCAACAATACTATTACAGCGATATTTATAAAGAATAAGGCTATATAGACCAGGAAGGATCTGTTTTTAGGTGGATGTGAGAGGTGGCCTTCGGATTTTTGCGGGTAAAGTTAGATGATAACTTCGTTAATAATAATAGTTGACTTATGCTCCTTCTCAAATATGCCCGGAACATTAATAAAAAAAAATAAATGTTTAAAAATTTCAAAAAATTTCCTTTTTTTCTACTTTCTTTGCTTATGACTTTAAAACGATTCATTTTGGAACAAAGACGTATAGGAATAAAACAAAGATAATTAAATTTTCTATCAGATACGATTGGTTAAAAATGTCTTAATTTAACACCCTTGCTGCAAAATAGCAATAAATATAAAATAAGGGGGCAAAACAAGCCTGTCCTTATTCAATGTTTTTCCATCACTTAGGTTACACCATTGATTAAAAATCAATGGTTACACTTGGAATCTTCCTAATTCGCTTAGAAAAATTTGTAATGTGCTAAAATCGTCCACCAAATTTCATTAAAATTGACTTACTAGATTTTGCCTAATAATTTTGCAATCTATTTTTTTTTAAATTAAAATTTTTTAAAATCTTGCACAACAAAAACTAGGACATACGAAGATTTGTCAATTGTTTTGCATATAAAGAAGCACTTCACATATCTAATGCACTTTACAGAATTGAAATCGGATTATTTAAGCAGCCTCAGCAATCTTTTAAAATTATAAACAATTTTTTGGCTTATAAACAAATTAGTGCTGTCTAGAAGGGGGTGCTACGGGCTCCTTTATTTAGATGGACTTACCCAAGTTTTTTTTATCTATTTTGACCCATAGAACACAAATTTTTTGGGTAACAGTTGATCTGGATGTCGATAAGATTGTTATAAACAAAGAACTTGAGGAATTACATAACATCGATTTTTCGCAAAATAAAACATTTTTTTGTATTTCTTGGGCAATTATAAGCAAAAAATGTTCTCATAAGTTTTTTCGTAGGATGCATAGTTTTCGAGATAAACGCGGTGGAACATTAAAAAAATCGAAAAATTGTATTTTTGAACGAGAATAACTTTGGATTAAAAAATAAAATAGCATATATTGCTAAAAAATATTTGCATTGCTAAAAATTAATTTTTTTTATTATTAAACAAAGCTATTTGTATTTTCTAAGCGAATTACTAAGGTTCTAAATGCCACCAAAGTGGTTAAGAAACATTGAAAAACAACAGGCGTATTTTGCCCCCTTATTTTGTATTTATTGCTATATTGCAGAAAAGGTAATACCTTAAGACATTTTTGATCAGTCGTATATCATACAAAATTCAATTATCTTTATTTTATTTTTGTACGACTTTGTTCCAAAACGAACCGTTTTAAAATTATAAGCAAAGAAACAGAAAAAATCGATGTTTTTCGAAATTTTTAAATATTTTAAGTTTTTTATTAATGTTCCGGGCATATTGAGAAGGAGTATAAGTCAATTATTATTACTGAAAGTTTCACCTAACTTTATCTGCAAAAATCCGAATGCCACCTCTCACATCCAAAAATACACGTTTTTTACAGGTTAGTCCTGGTCTAATAACATATTTTAAAAAATCCCTTAAATGGGACAATAGGTTTAGGAAATTCGAGACATCAAAAATGACCCGTTTTTAAGGTGGTGCGTTAATTTCTTGGACAAATGTACCTATATTATCGTTATTAAATATTTCGGTATTTTGTTTCACACGGTAGCCGGCATTATCTGGTATTAATTTGTCTAGTTATAACACTTTTTAATATTAGCGGCGCTCTACCGAAAACGCAAGAACAAGACCAAGACTGAAAGACCAAGACCGATTTTGGGCAACACTAAGTACCGTCACTTCGGTGAATATTTTCTTATTGGAGAGTATACACATATCTAGTCTATTTCGTTTTTAGTTTTCTTGTCTGAGCTGATGCATGTCCATTTACTTTGTTTAGATTTATTAAAGAAAGTATTGTGGCAAATTAAATTTTTGTTGTTTAAATAGTTGTACAACAACTGTCTAAATGTCACATCCCTTTCCTTCCTGTTGTCCAGTCCAAAGCGGTCGATATATTGTGTGTCGCCTTCTTTTTTTGTTCCGATTTTTCTTTAAAATCTCCTGTGTGATTTCTCTTGTTTTCTTGATGTTTCCAGATCTTCGTAAAATAATTCAATTCCTCCTCTGTTGAGTTTCCCGTCGGTACATGTATCAGAACAGTACAAGTTTATCAAACAAAACTACGCTACCAAATTATTTTGCGCATCAGCGAGAAATACATTTTTTTATTCGACGCTTATGCTCATTGTGCAACAATTCTATAAATAAAATGGCGACAAAAAAATGTTTTTGTAGTTTTTTCTCTTGGCTTTTGGTCTGTTTATAGTGGGCACGGCGGCTGGCGCCTCTTGATATATTATTAAAAGTTTTATTCTCAAAAATGCGCAACCTTGATGATGGTTTTTCCAAAAAATACGGATTAGTGCGTTCAAAAAATTTGTTCAAAATGTTTCGGCGATTAATTTTTATGTATAATTTTATTTTTACAATGTTTTGCGGTGCCAAATGGGACATTTTTATAATATTATGCGTATTTAAAATTCCTTTCTAGGAATTTTAATAACTATTGTCTTAAAATTGTTTAAAAAATTTCAGCAGTGGAGAATAAATCACTAGCATACATTAAAGCATGCTTGTAGATATTCCAAGTGGGTCACTTATCGATTTTTGTATGGTATAACTAGACCCAAACCCAGACATCCAACGTGAAAGTTATCCTCCAACATCAAATTGTTCTATGTGGTCCACATAATGTTCAGAAAAAAGTCACACCATTTTGAGCGTCGGGTTTGGGGGGAGAAATCGGTAAATTCGTAGTTTTTTACGTTTTTCGTCAATATTTCTAAACCTATGCGGTTTAGCATGAACAACTTTCCATACAAAAATGTTCTACATTAAATTTGAAATAAAAAAAGGCCCTACGCATAATTCTTCTAAACTTAACGGTTCCAAAGTTACGGAGGTAGTATAGTATAATAGGTCCAAAAAAAGTTATTACCCAGATATCCAAAGTAAAAGTTTTCCGCCAACACCAAATTGTTCTATATGGTCCACATATTGTTCAGTAAAGAGTTACATCATTTTGAAAGTCCGGTTTTGGGGGAGACGGGGGAAAAGTCGGTAAATTAATAGTTTTTTAAAGTTTTTCGCCAATATTTCTAAAACTATGCTTTAGACCAGGGGTCACCAATTAGTTTCCCTGAGGGTCCGTTTCGAAAACCTATGACACTTCCGGGGTCCGGATTTATGCTGCATGTGTCTGACTGTTCTGATTCGGTTTCTTTGTGGATTCTTGTTAAAAATTATCCCCTATAAACAAATCAGAAGGGTGCCGGGCGAAATTTTTGGGCAGAAATTGTTTAATATTTTTTTTAACAAATTCAAAACATCACCTTTTTTGCCCGCGAAAATATGTTTTTAGCATTTTTGGGTCATCTTGAATAAAAAAGATCTGTCATTTTATTAAAACGTAAGAGTTTTCAAGCATCGCAAATTCATATTTTCGCATTTTTCAGATTTTAAATCGCTTATAACTCGAAAACTATCAACTTTTCAGAAACATGACAAGAGAAATTTATTGTTTATAATTACCTAAAAACTAATGTACATATAGTACATTCTTTCACGGTTTTTGCTCTAAATTTTAAAGAACCGCTTGAATTGACATGATATTTGGCATACGTATAGCTTACAGGTCAAAGAAAAAAAAGTGATATTGTGCCGATGTGTGCTTTTGCCCTGGGGGTGACTTTCACCCCTTTTGGGGTGAAAAAATATATGTCCAAAATAAGTCCGGAAATGGGTAAACTGACTAATTTTAAGTAACTTTTGTTCTATAGAGATTTTTCGCTAAGTCAACACTTCGAGTTATTTGCGAGTGAATATGTTCATTTTTCAACAAAATAACCACATTTTTAGACGGATTTTCGGAAATAACTCAAAAAGTAAGTATTTTGTCGAAAAAAATGTTCTTAGCAAAAATATAGTCTATAAAAAAGTAAAAAGAATGGTGTACGCGTTAGGTCTCTGGATCTCGTAGAACCAGAGTTATAGCCAATGAAAAATAGATTCATATTCACCAAATTTCAAATAGAATATTTCGACGTGAAATATCCAAAAAATCTAGCACTTTTTGGGGAAAACCCATTTTAACTTTTTTAAAGTGTTAAAAAATATTTATTTCTGTTTTTACAAAAAGCTTCTAGCATTAAATTTAAGCAAGTTACGCTCAAAATAAAGTTAGTCCCTTTTGTTGTTGCAAAAAAAAATCGGGAAGACCACCCCCTAATTAGCAACTTAAATTAAATTTATCGTTACCGCTCCACAAATTATTTTACTTATGTTGTGTTTATGTGATCTGTAAGTTTCATCGATTCAAAGTGCTTATTTTTGAAAAAATTTGGTTTCAAAGTAAAATTTTTAAAAATTTTAATTTTGAAAAATATGCTTTTTTTCAAAATAACTTAAAAATTGTTAGAGATACCAACAATCTCTAAAAACAAAAAAAGTCAGCATTGTTTTTCTGAATATCACGTATTTTTTTGTTTTTCTGTTAGACAAAAATTGATTAAGATTTGGTGTTTCTAAATTTGCATACATTCGTGATCAGTAACTCGTTCAACCCCTTTTAACTACAGTAATAAGGACTTTGAACAGATGAAACTTACAGATCATATTAACAATACATACACGAGTCAAGAAACTTGTGAAGTCATAACGATAAAGTTCATTTAAGATACTAATTAGGGGGTGATGTTCTCGATTTTTTTACCAAAACAAAATAAGACTAACTTTATTTTGAGTGTAACTTGTTTACTTTTGATGCTAGAAATTTTTTTTATAAAACAAAAATGAAGCTTTTTTTAAACACTTTAAATAAGTTGTAATGAGTTTTCCCCGAAATGTGCTTCATTTTTGGTTATTTCACGTTAAAGTATTCCATTTGGAATTTGACGAATATGAACCTATTTTTCATTAGCTATAACTCTGCTTCTACTAGGTACAGAGACGTGCTATATACACCATTTTTTAAATTTTTTACAGGTTATATTTTTGCTACGAATGTTTTTTCGACAAAATACTTACTATTTGAGTTATTTGCGAAAAACCGTCTAAAAGCGTAGTTATTTTGTTGAAAAAAGTGAACATATTCACTGCCAAATAACTCGAAAATATTGACTTGGTGAAAAAACTCTATGGAACAAAAGTTACTTAAAATTAGCCAGTTTATCCATTTCGTGACTTACTTTGGACGAATATTTTTTTACCCCCAAGAGGGGGTGAAATCCACCCCCAGGGCAAAAGCACATATCGGCACAATATTACTTTTTTTCTTTGACTTGTTAGCTATGTGTATGCCAAATTTCATGTCAATCCAAGCGGTTCTTTAAAATTTAGAGGTTTTGCAATATTTTACCGTTAAAGAACGGAATAATATACAAATAAGGACAGTCGTTAATGCCTAATTATGGAATAGTGGATTAAGTGTAAGTGAGCTCATTATGATTGTGCTGGTCCAGAGTTTCATACATGGATCTGTGATGTCTCTAAATGAATTAAGCTACTTCTTTCATTTTTCATAATTTTCTTATTTAAATTTATTTGATGTCAGATGTTTATGTCTTTTTTTGTTATTGATATGTTGGTTTATGCCTATATTCCATATATTCCACCTATTCCATATTTGGTTACTCATTTGGAATTTTGTTTTTTTGTTCGATTTTTTTTTGATTATTAAGATATTTAATAGAAGGCTTTTAATTACTACATAAAAATGTATGACTGATGTGTCATAACATTAAATTGTTTTCATTTCTACAAAGGCAATATTTTATATCCCCAAAACAAAATGGTATTCCATAATTGGCGACTTTCCTCTACTATTTTTGTTGGGAATAAGCCGTAAAACTGATAAAATAATTCTTATTATTTTCGCGTTACATTCACTTTGTAAAGATTTTTTATTGGCACTGTAATAATACAGCTTATACATTGCATCCCTCGCTAGACCGCAAGCTGTATAGTAGAAACATTATCACATGTATAATATCTTATATTATTATGTGTTTTATAAGTTAAGTTGACCGATAGAACATTATAGTATGGTATAACTAGACCCAAACCCAGACATTCAAAATGAAAGTTTTCCTTCAACACCAAATTATTCTATATGGTCCACATAATGTTCAGAAAAAAGTCACACCATTTTGAGCGTCGGGTTGGGGGGGGGGGAGAGGGGGGGAGAAATCGGTAAATTTGTAGTTTTTTAGGTTTTTCGTAAATATTTTTAAAACTATAGGATTTAGCATAAACAACCTTCTATACAAAAATGTTCTACATTAAATTTGAAATAAAAAAGGCCCCATGCATAATCCTCCTAAAATAAACGGTTTCAAAGTTACTGAGGTAGTATAGTATAATTGGTACAAAAAAAGGCCTAACCTAAAAATCCAAAGTAAAAGTTTTCCTCCAACATCAAATTGCTCTATATGGTCCATATATTGTTCAGTAAAAAGTTACACCATTTTGAGCGTCCGGTTTGGGGGGGGGGAGATGGGGGAGAAATCGGTAAATTAGTAGTTTTTTTACGTTTTTCGTCCATATTTATGAAACTATGCTTTAGCGTAAACAATGTTCTATACAAAAATGTTCTATATAAAATTTAAAACAAAAACTGTCTGACACATAATTGTTATAAAATCAACAGTTCCAGAGTTACGGTTGGTAAAAAGTGGAGGTTTTCGATACTTTTTATATTTTTTGGGCAATTCCCTACTGATTTTATTTAACAGGATTGTGTTTTATAAATCAAATTTGCTAATTCAGTGGCCGATGGTATGTTAGTGATAAGCCCTTGAAGAAACGTCAACCTCACCACCCAAAATTATCATCAATTGCCCAAAATATATAAAAAGCATCGAAAACCTCCACTTTTCACCCTCCGTAACTCTGGAACCGTTTATTTTATAACAATTATATATGGACCTTTCTTGTTTTAAATTTTATGTAGAACATTTTTGTATGGAACATTGTTTACGCTAAAGTATAGTTTTAGAAATGTTGACGAAAAACGTAAAATAAACAACTAATTTACCGACTTCTCCCCCATCTCCCCCCCCCCCACACCGGACGCTCAAAATGGTGTAACTTTTTACTGAACAATATGTGGACCATATAGAACAATTTGATGTTGGAGGAAAACTTTTACTTTGGAGTTTTAGGTTAGGCCTTTTTCTGGACCAATTATACTATACTACCTCAGTAACTTTGAAACCGTTTATTTTAGAAGGATTATGCATAGAGCCTTTTTTATTTCAAATTTAATGTAGAACATTTTTGTATAGAAGGTTGTTTCTGCTAAATCGTATAGTTTTAAAAATATTTACGAAAAACCTAAAAAACTACAAATTTACCGATTTCTCCCCCTCTCCCCCCCCAAACCCGACGCTCAAAATGGTGTGACTTTTTTCTGAACATTATATGGACCATATAGAATAATTTGGTGTTGAAGGAAAACTTTCATTTTGAATGTCTGGGTTTGGGTCTAGTTATACCATAATATAATGTTCTATCGGTCAACTTAACTTATAAAACACATAATAATATAAGATATTATACATGTGATAATGTTTCTACTATACAGCTTGCGGTCTATCGAGGGATGCAATGTATAAGCTGTATTATTACAGTGCCAATAAAAAATCTTTACAAAGTGAATGTAACGCGAAAATAATAAGAATTATTATATCAGTTTTACGGCTTATTCCCAACAAAAATAGTAGAGGAAAGTCGTCAATTATGGAATACTGTTTTGTTTTGGGGATATAAAATAATGCCTTTATAGAAATGAAAACAATTTAATGTTATGACACATCAGTCACACATTTTTATGTAGTAATTAAAAGCCTTCTATTAAATATCTTAATTAACAAAAAAAATCGAACAAGAAAACAAAATCCCAAATGAGTAACCAAATGTGGAATAGGTACCCATATATGGAATATAGGCATAAACCAACATATCAATAACAAAAATAGACGTAAACATCTGACATCAAATAAATTTAAATAAGAAAATTGTGAAAAATAAAAGAAGTAGCTTAATTCATTTACAGACATCACAGATCCATGTATGAAACTCTGGACCAGCACAATCATAATGAGCCCACTTACACTTAATCTACTATTCCATAATTAGGCACCAACGACTGTCCATATTTGGATATTAGTCCGTTATTTAACGGTAAAATATTGCAAAACCTCTAAATTTTAAAGAACCGCTTGGATTGACATGAAATTTGGCATACACATAGCTAACAAGTCAAAGAAAAAAAGTAATATTGTGCCGATATGTGCTTTTGCCCTGGGGGTGGTTTTCACCCCCTCTTGGGGATGAAAAAATATTCGTCCAAAGTAAGTCACGAAATGGATAAACTGGCTAATTTTAAGTAACTTTTGTTCTATAGAGTTTTTACACCAAGTCAATAATTTTCGAGTTATTTGGCAGTGAATATGTTCATTTTTTTCAACAAAATAACTACGCTTTTAGACGGTTCTTTATGTAGAACATTTTTGTATGGAACATTGTTTACGCTAAAGTATAGTTTTAGAAATGTTGACGAAAAACGTAAAAAAACAACTAATTTACCGACTTCTCCCCCATCTCCCCCCCCCCACACCGGACGCTCAAAATGGTGTAACTTTTTACTGAACCATATGTGAACCATATAGAACAGTTTGGTGTAGGAGGAAAACTTTTATTTTGGATGTCTGGGTTAGGCCTTTTTTTGGACCAATTATACTATACTACCTCCGTAACTTTGGAACCGTTCATTTTAGAAGGATTATGCATAGGACCTTTTTTATTTCAAATTTAATGTAGAACATTTTTGTATAGAAGGTTATTCATGCTAAACCGCACAGTTTTAGAAATATTGACGGAAAACCTAAAAAACTACAAATTTACCGATTTCTCCCCCTCTCCCTCCCAAACCCGACGCTCAAAATGGTGTGACTTTTTTCTGAACATTATGTGGACCATATAGAACAATTTGGTGTAGGAGGATAACTTTCACTTTGGATGTCTGGGTTATGCCATCTTTTGGATCAATTCTATCATACTATTATGTTTACTTGTATTACAGCTTCAGTGATGTATATACGTGGTGTACTAATACATATTATGATGATTAGAACTCTTTCAACTGTTTGGATCGTTGTATCTTACGGTGGCTCTTAGAAAAAAAAGTATTAAGATATTTTTTATACATAATTATCTAATCTACATTTTTTGTTAGAACTAATTTTATGATAAAACTTAACGTTTCGATGAAAATCGCTAAAAACAATATTTGGTGATCTTTGACCCCTGGTAAATTTTTTAGCTCGTGTCGGTTTTATGAGGACTTTTTAGATTTCATTTATGATGACATTTTGAACAATCCTGCCAATTTTCAGCTTGATGGTAATTATTGTAACCTCACTCCTATTTTTGAGTCTAACTAGACCGGTCTAATTATTGGATTCACATTCTGAAAAGAGTAGTCTCTGTGGTTAAGTTTCTATCTTCTCGCGGATTAGCGTTTAGAAGTGATACAGAGATATTTCAGATCTTTCGTTCACAAAATAATGGGAACTACTTAGGCATTTTAGAGCTGCTTGCAGAGTACGATCCTCTTTAAACTCTCATTTAGAAGTATGGCAATAACGGTATTGAAAAGCCTTCTTACTTATCTTCAAAGATCAATTTTGGGTAACATCTTAGAACGCATCAACTCTGTCAGTAAATCATTACAGAGAGAAGAGATTGAACTTAAAACTGTAGATGGATGATGGAGATGGAGTGGCGGAAGGCGGAAGCCTTAAGGGGCCTCATAGCTTGGGTTGCCTAGGGGCCTCAAGATTCTTAATCCGGGACTGGTCTCCTGTTATTATCTCGTATTATCTCGTCACTGGAGTCGAGGGCACCCACGTGGTCTTTTTCCAGTTGGGACTTCTTCCCATACCAGCCTTTCCATACTTTTCCAGCTGCTTTCCCATACCAGAAGACCTTCTTCCCAGAATGTCTTCCGAGGTTTTCTTCGAGCTCTTTGTTAGTCATTATACTATATTGTCACAGTGCTTCATCAAGCACAGGCCCAAAAATTTTTCATTCAAAAAACGTATCTCTTCGTTTGCCTTTGTTATCGTCCGCATTTCGCTGCCATACATCACTATGGGTTGTATGATTGTTTTATATACATAGTTGTATCTTTGTACATGTACCGGGTGTCCCAATAAGAAGGGCTCTCGGACATATCTCAGGAATCGTTTATAGTACAGCTTTGAGAAAAAAATATTTATAACAAAAGTTGCCCCGAGAAAAGCCTTGAAATTATTTTCATAATTGTAGGTCCACCGCTAGAGGGCGTAATTGAATATAAAAAATTAAAAAATCAAAATTTTACAAAATTTACCTAATGAAAGGGTAATTTATTTATTTATCCATACTTCCCCAGGAATATCATCTGGTCCTATCGCTTTTCCTTTCTTTATTTTTTGAAGCGCTTGAACCACTTCCTCGTTTGTTATTTTGGTGACCATTGCTGCTACTGTCTCCGTTGACTCTGCAGGCTGTCTGTCAAATTCTTCATTTAATAAGCTGTCAATGTACTTTCTGCATCTCTTTTTGACATCATTTGATAATAAATAAATCCAGTTATCGTGTTCTTCATAAAATTCTGCGCATATTTGATTTCACAAGTTTAAGTCTACCTTTGCAAATAATAGGCGAGGGTGATTCTTCTTATGAGCCTTCTTATGAAAAAATGGCTGTAAGTCCGGTTCTGCTAAATCGAATTTTGCATACTTGGTCTTGTTGAAATCAGCTCTTTTTCGTCAATGTAAGTGTTTTATTTTCAAAATAGCTTAATTAGTAATATTCAAGCCAGGAGGTGTTATTTAATTATTTTCAGAAATCTAGTTTTCTTTGGAAAATATTAAATACAAGTATGCATTTTTAATCATGTATTACAAAATTAGACCAAATTAGCAACATAATACCGAAAACCGCATGTCGATACCTTTTTTTCTATCTAGAGATATCTTAAGAAACGTGTAAATTTTAAACAACTGTTAATGTCACCGGTAAACGAAGTTAAGGAAAAGTAGTGTGCTATGAAAAAAACAAAGAAACATTTTCCAGATGTAAACGTATATAATTAATTAAAACAACAATAAGACAAACAACACTATAAAATATAACAAACAAATAAAAGCAACTACTTACTTAGTGACGACCTAATGTTCAAATTATTGCCCATCATTTTCTATGCAAGCATTTACTCTTTCAAGAGTAGATTGAACAGCAGCCTAAATTTCTGCTTTCGCAATGCTTTGAATGGCGTTTCGTATACTCTAGATTCTAGATAATGTTTTCTCGAGTAGTGGGCCTAGCGGCAAAAACAAGGTCTTTAATCCGTTCCCATAAATAAAAGTGTAAAACAGTTAAATCTGTTGCCATTCAATCTACTCTTGAAAGAGTAAATGCTTGCATCGAAAATGATAGGCAACAATTTGAACATTTAGGCAGTCACTAAGACTAAGTAAGTAGTTGCTTTTATTTCTTTGTTATATTTTATAGTGTTGTTTTTTCTTATTGTTGTTTTAATTATTTATATACGTTTACATCTGGAAAATATTTATTTGTTTTTTCCATAGCACACTACTTTTCCTTAACCTCGTTTACCTGTGACAGTAACAGTTATGTTTAGAATTTACACAATCCTTAAGATATCTCGAGATAGAAAAAATGTATCGACATGCGGTTTTCGGTATTATGTTACTAATTTGGTCTAATCTTGTAATAGGGGATTAAAAATGCATACTTGTATTTAATATTTTCCAAAGAAAACTAGATTTCTGAAAATAATTAAATAACGCCTCCTAGCTTGCATATTACTTAGTAGGCTTTTTCGAAAATAAGACACTTACATTGACGAAAAAGAGCTGATTTGAACAAGACCAAGTATGCAAAATTCTACTTAGCAGAACTGGACTTACAGCCATTTTTTCATAAGAAGGTTCCCACTCACCCCACCTGTTATTTGCAAAAGTAGACTTAAACTTGTGAAATCAAATATGCGCAGAATTTTATGAAGAATACGATGATTGGATTTACAGTGCCCTCTCATTAGGTAAATTTTGTAACATTTTGATTTTTTAATTTTTGATATTCAATTACGCCCTCTAGCGGTGGACCTACAATTATTATGAAAATTATTTCCAGGCTTTTCCCGAGGCAACTTTTGTTATAAATATTTTTTTCTCAAAGCTCTACTATAAACGGTTCCTGATATATGGCCGAGAGCCATTCTTATTGGGACACATCTTGTTAGTTGTTTCGATTTTATAAGGTTTTGAAGGGCATACAGACATTTTGTGATATATGATGCTTTCTCTACATATAGTTTAATTCCGTAACACGTATAGATTATTGTTTATGATTATGTAAGATATTTAGGAAACTGAAAAAAAATATGGACTGATTTTAACACATAAAAGCTGAAGGACGGTACAGCGAGTATATCATTAAAAATTCTCTATACTTGTATAAACATTTTAAATAAAATAATATTTAGATAAAAAATATCGACGCCAAAGTTATGCTATAAAATAGCGATCCGTTTGCCAACTAACGCTAGTTCATTTCACCATGCATCAACCAAATGGTTTAGTAAATAATTTGCCAAGTTAGTGTCACTTAGAATACTAAGCGATTCAAATTGTTTAGTTTTATATTTATTGCACTACCACCACAATCACATATTGCTCTACCACCATCGGCGTGAATTTATATGTATTCAAAGCAAAAAAAAATAGTTTTTTTTAAATGTTTTGTAGCTGCTACCAGCCAACGAAAATACTTTTTAACTTAACTAAATTAAAAAAAGACACCTATTTTATAAATTTTTATAAAAAATTTTTACTGCAATTCACTCCTATTATATACTATAAATGATATTGAAATGGCAGAAGAAAATAGTTTCAGAACCATTTTCAGGCTGGACTATTCTTCTTCTTTTTTCTTTAAATACAATTTTGCTTGTTAATTGGCGAGTTGTTGCCTCTAGAGAAGATTGTCTATCTCTTGCGCGATAGTCCTATACTTCCTCTATCACTTGTTAATCTGCCGTTACTATTTTATCGACTTTTATATTCTCCATTAAATTTACTGATGAGATTGTCTCATTCTTTTTTTCTATTTAGGGTCCACTCGTCTAAAAGTACCCTGTACATTACATTTTGTTCTAATTTCATCACTCGTCATTCGGTCTCTCGGTGAGTTTCCTGTAATTCTTTTGAGTAGGTATTCTCATTCTTGCTGTTTCCAACACTCTCTATGTTTTGGCTAGGTCTGGTCTTGTTTGTGATGCCTAAGTTGTTATTGGTCTTATACCGGCACAATTAAGTTAACGGTTTCATCATATAGTGTTATTAAGACATTGTGTTTCGATTTCCACTTTGTACCTGATTTCTTACCTCTTTCTCAATGTTTCCATAGCTGGAAAGTCCATAGATACTTAACTTCCATTACTTGTTCAATACCAACTCCATCGACTTTCTGTTTATATCTCATTTGTTCTTTAATGATTACTATTATTCTAGTTTTCTCAGTTGAAAACGTAATGTTAAATTATTTTGCTCTTGTATTAAATCTGTCGGTCTTTGAAGCCTTTCTTGATTTTGGGTTATCAACAGCGGCGGCTCGTGATTTTTACAATAGGGGAGGCTATACCTAACTGTAAAATATCTAGAAAAATTTGCACTAAAAAAAAAATCCGCCAAAAAAATCTAATTTAAGGCCCCATTTTTTTGACCATTTTTTATTTACATTTTATAATATCATCATAATTTCATAATATCATATGATTTTAAAAATAGTTAGTATAATTGTAAAAGTGTATTACCAAAGTTTGTGTTGTTTATTTGTTAACAATTCTATTTCTGTAAGTAGATATGCATATCAAAATAAATACAGATTTGAAGTTTTGCAGTCCTACAGGTTGAATGTTCACATTTTTTAAGATACTTAACTGAAGTTTTTTAATTCAAAAAACGGCCTACTGCGAATCCAAAGACACGGTAAATTACCGATGTTTTGCTTTGCATTACAAATATCGGAAAAAGTTATTTGAACAAGTTGTTCCAAATATTATTCTAACCCCACATACCAAATTTCATCACAAAATTCGCACTTTTAGTTTTTTTCATTATTTGTAGTCAGGATCCTAAAATTGGAGCGGAGGCTGCTGGCCGATTAGCCGCCCTTGCTAAATCTCCGGGCAGCGTGTGCGTTAAGCGATAATTCAGCGCTAAGGAGACCGGGTCTCCTTAACCGCTGCTTGGCTGCGCGGAGCATTAGCAAGTGAGACTTTCCGGCCAGCAGCCTCCGGTCCAGTTTTAGGATCCTGACTACAAATAATGAAAAAACTAAAAGTGCGAATTTTGTGATGAAATTTGGTATGTGGGGTTAGAACATTATTTATAACAACTTGTTCAAATAACTTTTTCCGATATCTTTAACGCGAAGCAAAATAGCAAAGTAAACAAAACAGTGTAGCACGTGTAAAAAATTTATGATGAGGCTAAGCCTCCCTTGCCTCCTCTGACCAGCCGCCACTGGTTATCAATATTAGATCGTCTTCGTAACAGAGAAGTTCAATTTCATTGTTCTTAATTATATATCCTCCACATCTGACGCTGTTTATAATTTCATCAATGATTAGATTGAATAGCAAAGGGTTTAGTAAACTTTGTTTGATTTCATTGCCTGTACCTATAAGTTCCGTAAGTTGTCCACTTATTCTGATATTCTTCTTACCTAATGGTTTGATAGACGTTTTCAATGGTTTTTATAATATCTAGCGAGACATCTTTATTACACAAGATACCTATGTAGGTAGTCTATTTTTAGCCTAACTTTACTACTCTTACTCTGTCAGATGCGTCCTTCAAGTCAACCAAACATAGGAATGCGGATCTATTGTATTCTAATGTTTTCTCTGTAATCTGTTTTATGATCGATATTGCGTTTGTACACGATCTTCCCGTGCGGAAACCTTGTTGCTCATCTGCTTATTACACCAGGGAAATAAGGAAAAATATACCATGTTCGGCACACTTGAGCAGCCAGGTTGCAAATGGATATTTTGGGTACTATATACCTAACAAATTATAAATACAAAAATGCCCGTCACAGTTTGGACGAGAAATTTAGTTATTAACAAATAAACGTCAACAATGAGAGTTTTTTAATTTACATTGCTACAGGTAAAAATAGGGTAATTAAATGTCTTATTTATAATATTTTTCTTCTAGTAGATGAGTCAAAGTTTAAAATAGCGTTTTTTGAATTTCGGTCCGATTATTTGTTGCTTCGGATATTGCAAAATCAAACTAAAATTTCGAAAATAAAATATTTGCTATAACTTTTGCAAAAAGGAACTTAGGACTTTCATATTGCACGAAAAGTTGAGTAAAACAGTCCATACAATGCACAAAAAATTTTTAAGACGATGCTTTAATTAGTTTAAATTTTATTCAATTTGTTTTTCCCAAAGAGCTTTTTTTTCGCAATGTTATTGTTCAGAAAATAATAATGATACAGCAATTATGTGAAAACAATTTGAAAGAAGAATAGTCATGTTTTCAAAGCATTTAAAAAAATCATTAAAATGTTATTTTTATCACTCAGAAAACATTTTACTAAAATAGAGTTATTTTTGGCTTAAAAACAATTTGAATAACTTTGTTAATATTGACTGTAGGCTAAATAACAATCGAATTTGTAAAACTGGTATTTTTATACGAATTTTTAAAGAAAAACTTTTCGCCTAGATTGATTACGGTCAAAGTTAGCCACTTTTTTTATTTAATTGATGGCTACTTTGTTTATAACAATTAAGCAACCTAACTAGAGCCATTTTTAAGTTGAAGATATATAGGTTATGTGTAAAAGTTTAAGTAAACTTTGAACCTCTACAGAGTGGTTAATAAAGCTTTAAATATGGCGTCCGAACGGAATTAATTCGTGGTCGGTGGAGGGGAATTACTAAAATACGTGCACTCAAAAAATGAAACTGATTTTGCAAACATATGCTGCGATTAATATCGCTGGAACTTGTTGATGGATTTTGATCATAATTTTTTTAATTTGTATGCACTCGTAGTCTTATAGAGTACGTTATGTACACACAACCCCACCTAACATTACAAAATGTTAGAGGGAACTCCCCTTATCACTCAGGGATATGAAAAATACATTACGACCGATTATAAGACCTACCGAATATACATATATAATTTCATAAAAATCGGTCAAGCGGTCTTGAAGGAGTATGGAAACTAACACTGTGATAGGAGAATTTTATAGATGTAAATATATAGATGGCTATTAACAAATAGGGGTTGGTGATAGAAGAGTGAACATTAAGGTTTGTATGTATTTTTTAATTCTACATCATATAAAATTAAGATAGATAATTTTGTCCAAAAAAATAAAAAAAAATATCAGGGGGGCAACCCCCTTATAACTTATGGGTATAAAAAATAGATTGAAACCTCTTCAACGTCCTACAGGATAAACGTGTAAAATTTTATAAAAATCGGCCAAGCCGTTTCGGAGCAGTATGGTAACTAACACTGTTACAGGAGAATTTGATGTACATATATAGAATTAACTGCGAATTAAATAATAAAAGTGGCTAACTTTCAACCTAATTAACCTAGGCAAAAAATTTTTTTCTAAAAATTCGTATAAAAATACCAGCTTTTGAAATCCTAAAGCAGATTGACTCTATAGTCAATATTAACAAAGTTATTCAAATTAGTTAGAAGCCAAAAATGACTCTATTTTACTAAACTTTTTTCGGAATGATAAAAACGACATTTTAATTATTTTTTTCAACACTTTAAAAATATAACTTTTATTCTTGCATGTTGTTTCCACAGAATTGCTATGTCATTATTATTTTCTGAACAATAACATTGCGAAAAAAAGTTCTTTGCGAAAAACAAATTGAATAAAATTTAAACTAATTGACGAATCGTCTTAAAAATTTTTGTGCATTATTCGAAATGTTTGACTCAACTTTTCGTGCAATATGAAAGTCTTAAGGCCATTTTCGCAAAAGTTATAGCACATTTTTTATTTTTGAAATTTTAGTCTTTTTTGCACTTTCCGAAACAAAAAAGGATCGGACCAAAATTTAAAAAGTGCCTTTTTAAACCTTGGCTCATCTACAAAAAGAAGAATATTATAAATAAGATATTTAATTACCCTATTTTTACCTGTAGCGATTTAAACGAAAAAACTGCCATTTTTGACCCTTATTTGTTAATAACTAAGTTTCTCGTCCGAACTGTGACGGGCATTTTTGTATTTATAATGCATTAGGTATATAGTACCCAAAAAATCCATTTGCAACCTGGCTGCTCAAGTGTCCCGACAAAAACCTTATTTCTCTGGACTATATGGGAACTCATGCTTGCTTATATGAACATTTTCTTTTATAGTTATTGCTGATGTAGGTACATATGTGGTTTCAACGTTATTTTTTTGTTCCTCTGTATACAACTTCTATAGATTTTTGATATGTTTCAGGTCTATTAATTCCTTTATCTCCGCTGATACGAGGTGAACTCTTACAAAGCGCAATATTTCATTTTGTAATTCATAAAACTCATGCTAAATTCCTTTTGAGAAATTCTCGTACGCTTGTTATGTCTTATTTGATATGTACGGTAGATAAGCCTTTTTCGGTTCTTGCATTTTTTTACCTCTGTAGGGAATCACGGAGTTTTTGTTTTGGTAGAAGCTTGTTTTAGCTTGTTTTAGCTTGTTTTAGTAGAAGTAGATGAAGAACTAACTGACCCAATTGAAGCTGGCAATGGGATAAAACAGGGAGACTCCCTGAATCCTCTTTTGTTCAACCTGATCATGGATGAAATAATAAAAAAAGTAAGAAAAAAAGGATACCAAATGGAAGAAAAAAAACTTAAAATAATCTGCTATGCAGACGACGCAATACTAATCTCTCAAAGTGAAGATGGTTTACAACGTATGCTGCACCAATTTAATAGAACTGCTAAAAAATTTAACATATAATTTTCCCAAAAAAGAATAAATGCATGGTTAAAACAGCAAA
Organism: Diabrotica virgifera virgifera; assembly: GCF_917563875.1. NCBI lineage: Eukaryota > Metazoa > Arthropoda > Insecta > Coleoptera > Chrysomelidae > Diabrotica > Diabrotica virgifera. The sequence goes on along the minus strand of NC_065446.1, from coordinate 140,613,387 downwards.
TCTAATAAGGTGTAAATTAGAGCTGAAGGGTCAGATAATAGAACAATTCATGCAGTTTAAATCTCTAGGCATCACACTATTTAGCTACGGAAACCTCGAAACAGAAGTGGAAGATAAGGTGAATAAACCAAACAGAGCCGCAGGTTGCCTGAATGAAGCAATATGGAGAAATGAAAATATCGGAAAAGAAATGAAAAACAGAATGTATAAAACAGTCATCAGACCAATAATGACACGCGACAGAAACACGACCTGATACATAAAGGACAAAAAGAATGTTAGATACAGCAGAGATGAAAAATCAATGGTAAGGCACTATGAGATAGAGCTAGAAGTGCAGATATATACGACGGAGATGCAAGGTGGACAACATTTTTCGGATCTTGCACAATAATAGCTTATGATCGCTTTCCTATTTCTGCCGATGTTAGTGCAGTTTTATCTAAAATTTGGGAAGAAAGTAGCTGTCTATTTAAAAGTATATAGTCAATCATAGATCTTTAACCTCTAGCACTGTGGTATTTTCAAAGGTATACTTGTGTTGTTTGTGAAGGAAACAAGTATTAATATATAATTAATTTGTACTTCAGAACTACGTCAGAAGATCACCGATTTCATTTATCCTCGTTTTATCGTTGATTTATCCCCGGTACTATGACATCACCACGGGCATAGTCACCCATAGGCCTATAGTGAACATATTATATTCATTCTGTGGAATTTTGTTTACTGTTGTCGAGTCATTATAAAATATGGCAGTGTCCCTGTTTACAAGATATTTCTGCTTTATACATAGGGCGAGCCATATGGTTTGTTTTTCGTTGTTTTAAGGTGAAGGGATGATGGGCTTACTAGCCAGCCCACTTGAGATTGAAACCTATGATAAGAATGTATTGCTGTTTTAAGGAATGTGTAGATATTGGATATTATGTTTTTAAGTCAGTCGAGTTTGTAACATTCTTCGGATAACATCCAAATAAAACTTTATTTTAAGCTACACTTGCGTATTTTTAATAGGGGTAATTTTCTGTAATCGAAAGTTATTTTCTATAATTTAATTTCGAATCTATACGGATATTTGCGTGAAGTAACTCGTGGATATCCCAACGTAACATTTTGGCGACCGCGATAAGGACTTAAATATATACGGGTGTGCTTAAAAGTTAGTTATTTCCGCTTATTTAGTGTAAACTTTTTTCCGGCAAATAAATTCGTTTGTCGTGAGGCTCGCCCGAAGTTGTTACCCTTGTAAGCGAGAAATATGGCATTAGAATTAGAAACAAAACGCCGAACAGTGCTTCGTACTGTTTTTACGACAGCTGCTAATGTTTTGGACAATTTGTTATCTGAAACGCTGGACACTCGACCCTGGCAACAAATTAGTGTACAGTGGGAACTTTTACAAGTTAAGTACAATGAGTTTTGTGTCGTGGAAAGTGCGGTATTTGAAGCTATGGTCGAAAAGGCTTCCGAAGCAGAATTAATCAGTGAGATGGAGGCAAAGGATAGATACAGCACACGCTACTATGAACTGAAGTACAAATGTGAAGACAGACCCAGTTTAGTAAGTTCAGAGTCATCAATAAAAGGTAAGCGCAGTTTTAAATTACCTCCAATCGAATTCAAGAAATATTCTGGGGACTTGATAGATTGGCTTCCATTTTGGTCGCAGTTCAAAGTAGTGCATGATGATCCATCGATTGATTTAAACGACAAAATAGCTTATTTGGGACAAGCCACTGTAGACGGTAGTAAGGCCAGACGTTTAGTGGAGAGTTTTCCTGCAGTAGCCGATAATTACTCAAAAATTATAAAGAGTTTGAAATCTAGGTTTGGCAGAGAGGATCTCCAGATTGAAGTATATATTAGGGAGCTCTTAAAGTTAATTTTGAGTCGAGTTTCTAGTAGTTCTTGTAATGTTTCTGCACTATATGATATGATAGAGAGTCAACTTCGTTCACTTGAGACCTTAGGCATAACTGCTGACAAATATGCGGCAATATTGTATCCCCTTATTGAGTCATGTTTACCGGAGGATATGATCAGACTATGGCATAGATCTTCACAGTTTTTAAGGCCTTCTGGTTCCGTATCCATGCACAATGTCGAAGAATCTGCAGAAGTTTCAACTTTGGAGACAAGATTAAGTAGGCTAAGGAGTTTTCTACAAAATGAAGTTCAAAATGAACAAAAAATTAATTTAGCAACGGAAGGTTTTGGTTTATCGACTGAAAATAAATGTAAATCCAATAACCTGGTTGAAAAGAAGAATATAAAATTACCAAAGCAAGGAACTGATCAGCCATCAGCGACCGCTGCTGGGTTGGTAAATTATGAGGTGACAGGTGTATTTTTTGCGAAGGACCGCATGACAGTATCAATTGTTTTAAAGCACAAAAATTGTCTATGGAACAGAAACGACGAACATTGTCAGAAAAAAAAGCCTGTTTTCGATGTTTGAAGGTGCGACATTCTTCGAAGAACTGTAGAGCACGTTTGAATTGTATTTTGTGTTGTAAATTCCATGTTGTTTTGATGTGTCCTGATTTACCTGTTAACAAAATTGATACATCGACCTCAAGTATCAGCCGCTCGGAAGAAAATAGGACTGAGGATCAGACGCTTGCGAATTTGAATAATACACAGGTTTTTTTACACACTCTGCGAGTAAACATAAGAAGTGCACATGGTACTAAACAAGTAAGGGCACTTATTGACACTGGATCGCAGAGAACATATATTTTACAGCGTACCGCACAAGAAATGGGTTTTTCTGCTAAAGAAACGGAAAATATCGTACATACGTTATTTGGCGGTAAAAGTACTTCTAAACAACGACATAAATTATACAAGGTAACTGCGAGTGAAGGAGCTTACTCTTGTTCATTTGATGCCTTAGATCAACCAAAAATTTGTGCAGATGTCTCTCCTGTTTATCACGGCCCTTAGGTTGAGGAACTTAGTGACATGAATATTTCGCTCAGCGATGTCGGACATATAGCACCAATTGAGATTTTGTTAGGAGCTGATGTTGTAGGCAAATTGTATACAGGGAGGAAATATCAGTTACAGTGTGGTCTTGTAGCAGTTAAAACTTTGTTAGGTTGGACTCTTATGGGCAAGGTGCCGGCAGTTGCTTCTAATTTCAGCACATTTATGATGTCGATTGCGTTGTTTGTTGATAGTTCTTCTGTGGCGAAACTCTGGGAGCTTGATATTATTGGGATAACCGATCCTGTAGAAAAATTGACACGAGAGGTGGCGGCCAAGGAGGCTAAGAATTTTTTCTATGAGACTATCCGATGTGACAACGAAGGTAGGTATGAGGTTATGTTACCTTGGTTGAACAAGCATCCTTTAATTTCAGATAATTTAGTTGTCGCTAGAAGAAGGTTAGATACTACTTTAAATAAGTTGAAAAAGTCCAATTTGTTTGAATCGTATAATTTAATATTCAATGAGTGGTTGAACGAGGGTGTGATCGAAATAGTAAATAATCTCGAAGAGAATAATTGTGTGCACTATTTTCCTCACAGGCCCGTTATTAAAAATACTAGCGAAACCACGAAAATTAGGCCAGTCTTTTATGCATCATCTCATGAACAGGGTCGTCCTTCTTTGAACCAGTGTTTAGAGGTAGGGCCTAATCTTATTAAACTTATTCCTTCTGTGTTATTACGGTTCAGACAACAAAAAATAGGTGTTGTGTCGGATATTCGAAAGGCTTTTCTTCAAATTTCTGTACATTCGAAGGACAGAGATTTTTTGAGGTTCCTATGGGTAAACAATGAAGGAAAGGAATTTGTATTTCGACATAGGAGAGTTGTTTTTGGAGTCAACTGTAGTCCATTTCTTCTGGGTGCTACTATAGAATTTCATTTGATAAAGGCGCTGGAGAAGTGTTGTAATGATATGCCGTACTCTAAAAATACAATTGAAAGGCTTATGATTGGGTTCTATGTAGATAATTGTGTGACTGACTAGTGTTACTGATGAGAATGAGTTGAGAAAGTTCGTGTCAGTAGCAACTGCCCTCATGGAGGAAGCTAAGATGGATTTGAGAGGGTGGGAGTTTTCTGGTAGTACAAAAACAGTTGTCCCTGTTCTTGGTCTTCTCTGGGACTCCTCAAGAGACACACTAAAAATCAATGGTGAAATTTTTCAGGGAGTGGTCGGAAAAGAACCCATAACTAAGAGACTGATGCTTTCTGTAGCTCAGAGTATATTTGACCCTATTGGTTTTACCTGTCCAGTATCTCTGTTCCCTAAACTGTTGCTGCAGAAACTTTGGGAAAAGCGCCTGGGATGGGATGCACCAGTCGAGAATGACATGGCTGAGGAATTTTGTCAATGGGTTACTCATCTTCCTGAACTGTCGAGTATTGAGATTCCACGTTGGATCCAGGCTGGGCCCATTGAAGCTGACCATTGGAGTTTGCACACCTTTTCAGATGCAAGTAAGAAAGCTTATGCAGCCGTAGTGTTTTTGAGAGTTCTTCGGAATGATGGTGTTTCGATTTTTCTTATAGCAGCTAAGAGTCGTGTGGCTCCTTTGAAGAAGATTTCTATACCTATATTGGAACTGTTGGCAGCCACTATTGGTGCTAGACTTTATCAGTCAGTCAAAAGACAATTTTCTCAGTATGTTGAGTCTTATTTTTGGAGTGATTCCACTACGGTTCTTTCTTGGATTCAACGTAAGGATGACTGGTCTGTTTTGTTTTTAATAGAGTTCAGGAGATTAGAAATTTAGCCAATGCTGAGTGTTGGAAATATGTGCCTGGTTCTCTCAACCCTGCCGATCTTCCATCAAGAGGCTGTGGTGTTCGGCAATTGTTTGAATCTCGATGGTGGGAAGGCCCGGAATGGTTGTACAGAAACGAAAATTATTGGCCCCAACAAAAAGTAGAGGTTGATGAAGAAGAAGTCGGCACTGAGAAAAAGAAAAAAGCCATTTCGTCACTACTGAATATGACGTCCGACGATTGGCACCTGCGATACTTTTCTCAGTACACAAAACTGTTAAGAATGATGGCTTGGACGCTACGATTTTGTTACAATACGAGAAATTCAAATGGAAAACTTACAGGCGACTTGGTCGCGGAGGAAATCGACAAAGCCGAAATATTTGTGTTGAAGTTAGTGCAGAACGAAGCGTTCGGTTCAGGTACGAAACGAATTTTCTCGCTGAACACGTTTGTCGATGAATTTGGACTTATACGTTTAAAAACTCGCGTTACCGAGAGAATTGACACGGAAGATTTTCGTCTGCCTATCTTACTTCCGGGTGAACATTTTATAGTGCGCAGGTTGATTTTGAGCTTACACAAAAACTCTTGTCACGTTGGTACACAGGGACTGCTTAGTTTGCTCCGCGAAAAATATTGGACTTTAGGGGGTAGACGGATTGTGCGGTCCATTTTAAAATAATGTGGTGTGTGCAAGAGACAAGATGGGAAATCGTTCGAAGTACAAACGCCTTCATTGCCGGCCGATAGAGTTCGAGATGCTGCAGTGTTCGAGATTTCCGGGGTGGACTTAGCTGGGCCTCTTTACTTGAAATCGGGCGAGAAGGCATGGATTTGTTTGTTCACTTGTGCCGTTTATCGCGCAGTTCATCTGGAACTCGTTACCTCCTTGTCAACAAATGCATTTATTCAAGCTTTCCGTCGCTTTGTTGCCAGGCGTAGACGCCCGAGAACGGTGTATAGTGACAATGGAACGAATTTTACGGGACTTGAGAACGCGCTTAAGCAATTGGACTGGAACATGATCACGGAATATAGTTCCACACAACGTATTAAGTGGCGTTTCAACCCCCCTACAGCTGCATGGTGGGGTGGATTTTGGGAGCGATTAATAGGTATTGTGAAAGGACTTTTGCGAAAAGTTTTGGGTCGAGCGTCTCTCAATTATGAAGACTTATTGACATTGTTGTGTGATTGTGAGAGTATAGTCAACTCGCGGCCGTTGACGTATATTTCGGATGATCCTACTGAGTTAGTCGCGTTGACGCCAGGTATGTTTTTACGTGAGCAAGTCAGTTACGAATTGCCGGATTGTGATTTGCTAGAGCAGAATTCTCTCACACGCAAAATACGCCGTTTGCAAGAGTTGAGAAATCATTTGCGAAAAAGATTTCGTGCTGAACATCTGGCTCAACTCAAAGCGGAAACGAGGAAGACGAAAGTGTCTAAAGTGTATATCGGGGATGTCGTTTTAGTAGGCAACGACAACATCAAGCGTCTTCAGTGGCCTTTAGGAAAAGTTATTGAACTTTTACCCGGTAGAGATAATCAGGTGCGGTTAGTTCGTCTTGCGACGGCACAAGGCCAACTTCTGAGACCGTTGCAAAGGCTTTACCCAGTGAAAGTCGTGGAGGCAGTTACTGCTGGCGAGAATATCCAGGGTATTACCCTACGGGATGCGGCTCCAAAGACAGTGCCTCAAGAGAACGGTTGTCAGCTCCAGGCTGAGGAAGAATCAAGTGAAATAAGTGCGGGAGTGACAAAAAGCAGAGCACCCGATCTAAATGAAAGATGTACGCGAAGTGGCCGGGTAGTTAAAACTCCTGTAAGATTCAAGTGACATTTTCTTGACTTGATTTTTTCATGACTCTGTTTGTTTTTGATATATTTTACTTTTTACTTTATTTGATATTTTATTGTAATTTTTCGTGACTCTGTATTTTTTGAGAAATTTTGTCAAATTCCCCAAGGTGGGAGAATGTCGAGTCATTATAAAATATGGCAGTGTCCGTGTTTACAAGATATTTCTGCTTTATACATAGGGCGAGCCATATGGTTTGTTTTTCGTTGTTTTAAGGTGAAGGGATGATGGGCTTACTAGCCAGCCCACTTGAGATTGAAACCTATGATAAGAATGTATTGCTGTTTTAAGGAATGTGTAGATATTGGATATTATGTTTTTAAGTCAGTCGAGTTTGTAACATTCTTCGGATAACATCCAAATAAAACTTTATTTTAAGCTACACTTGCGTATTTTTAATAGGGGTAATTTTCTGTAATCGAAAGTTATTTTCTATAATTTAATTTCGAACCTATAAGGATATTTGCGTGAAGTAACTCGTGGACATCCCAACGTAACAACTGTGCTCTGGAGGTGTTCATAGAAGTTTTCTCTTAAGCCGGCCACTCATATGGTAGATACTGCAGCGTCGTTCAATTTTGTCGAATTCGACTAATTGGCAAAAATTTTGATCGTGTGTGACCGTGCATCCTACGAAATCGTACAATTTGACCGCAGACAAGCTGGCCTGTCTGCTGCATTACTGCAGAAATTGATATGATTGACGATCTTCTCAAACGACACCGCAGTAGCGTGAATGACCGGCTTTTTATTTACATCTCAGGTACATAAACTGCTACCATATTTGACGTCTATTTTAATCTTTATACAGACTATTCTTTCTGAGACATATTTATGGTCTTCTACTTGGTTTGCTACTAAGTTTCTGCTGTAGTAATAGGAAGACTCCTTCTTAGTAGGGATGGGAAAAACCTACCGGTTTAAACCTAAAACCGGTTTTTTTACTTCGCAACAACCGGTTTTACCGGTTGTTTTTTGTCCCGGTTATAACCGGTTTTTTATTTTTAAAGTAAAAACCGGTTATTAGGTTTTTACGGTGATTAGGATTAGGTTAGGTATTATTTAGGATCCCAATCATAATTATTATTCTTCAGTAGTTAATCCAAACAAAACCATAATTCAAATTTTATTTTATTTTATAAAATACAGAAGCAAACTGAAAGTGCAATCTCACATCAACCAGAAAAAATTATTAAGTTTTATTAGAATATTTCGTTGAAAAGGTATTTGTAATCATAATATTTACATAAGAAGTGATCTGGTTGAATTAGACGCAAACATCATCTATTTTTCACACTTAACTCTTGACATTAAAAGTGGGTGAATAACTTTTTCTGATTACCAAAAATAATGCTCTGACTATGAATATCGAATTACTGATTACGAGTACGAATCTCCAATAATTTCGGTACGTTTTCAAAACGATACACTCATACAGGAAGTATTAAATGAGTTAAAATGTACCTATTCTACAAATATACAAACGTGTTAAAATTAATACATGTTCTTTCGATAGTACTAATTTTGATCATATTGATATCAAGTCGAATGGAGTATCGCAAACAAAAGTGTATTGTAAATGTAACTTTGTAACCTATTGGATTAAAAAAACCAAAAACCGGTTTTTTCAAAAACCGTTTTTTTGGCCGGTTATAACCGCCAGGTTAAACCGTAAGCAAAAAACCGGTATAACCGAAAACCGGTGTTTTGTCAAAAACCGCCATCCCTACTTCTTAGGCTTTTATTCTATCGCAACACCTCTGTGCAACATTAAGTAATTATTATCTAACATAATTTGGGCTTTTCCTTTTTTCTTTGTCCAAAAGTACGTATATACACTCCTGGCCAAAAAAATCGGGACACCTTAAAAATGGGTCATTTTTGATGTGTCGAATCTCCTAAACCTGTTAGTTTAGTGATTTCTTCAATATGTTATAGCATTATTCTCTAAGAATATGGATGTAGTAATAGTGTTGCTGAACAGGTAAATGTCATTGTATACCGGGTGTAACAATAATACTGTGTTTTTTCCTGAAAGTTCGTAACACCCTGTGAAATATTCTAGCATTTAAAAAATATTGAAATTAAAACTCAATTGTAGCCTTAGCCTTTCTTAACATTCTGCTTTTTGACTTATTCACTTAATAATGAAAAGTTAGGTACTTTGACAACTAGCCATGCTCTTCATCAATACAGGGTGTTTCTAAATAAGTGCAACAAACTTTAAGGGTAATTCTGCATGAAAACATAATGAAAGTTTGCTTTATCAAGATATGCCCGTAAATGCTTCGTTTCCGAGATACGGGATGTTGAATTTTTTTTACAAACTTACGATTTATTTATTGCTCTTAAATCGGTTGAGATATGCACATGAAATTTGGTAGGTTTTAAGAGGTAGTTATTTCACATTTTTTTACCTACAACTAAAAATTTTATATTCACCATTGGCGTGCATACAGGTAATATGGTCGGGTAATATGGCCCGTATGCACGCCAATGGTGAATATAAAATACATGATTGTATGTCAAAAAATGCGCAATAACTGAGTCTTACAACCCACCAAATTTCATTTGCATATCTCAACCGGTTTTAGAGCAATAAAGTGTGTAAAGAAAAAGAAATTTCATTTACTTGAAATTTTTATAGAAGGAAGGGAATAGCCCAAGGATCATTTTCTATATCATGTCGCTGTACGCTAAAACCTTTGAGGTGGTTGCCACCCCATCTCGGGGAAGAGAATTTTTCATTACATTTTAACCAGGGAAATCGATGAAAATTGTAATTCTAAAAAAAATGTTCTTTACGTTTTCTTCGCAAATCTAATATTTTTCGAGTTATTCTCGGTTGAATATAACAGTTTTTTGAGAATAACTCAAAAAATATACAGTTAATAAAAACACTGTGGGTTTAAAAATTGTATCTTTTAGAAACACAAACAAAATCCTTTTTTTATAATTTTTTTACAACCAATAAAAAACCGTGATACGGCATGTCAAAGGTTAGCTTTTTCGTCAAATGCATAATTTGAAATATTCAAAGCCAAATAACGGAAAAACTGCATTTTTTAGGAAAACTTACAGAATATTTTTTTAAGTATACAATAATTAGACCTTTCAAAAAAGTTTCTAGCAAAGAAATTGAGCGACTTATGATCAAAATAAGGTCGGTACCTATTTTTTTCTACGAAAAAATCAGTAAAAACAACCCCCTAACTACCCTCCTAATTAAAATTGATCTTCAACCTTCTGTAATTCTTTTTATATATGTACACTCGGGTGAAAAAAAAAACGATCAACTCAAAATTTGGTCATTTTTGATGTCTCGAATTTCCTAAACCTGTTGTCCGATTTATGTGATTTTTTTACCGTGTTATAGCCTTATTGCCGGTCTTGACGGTCCAGTTAGCTGAGGCGCAGTCGATCGACAAGTTTAGTGGATTTACGATTTGCGATCGCTGGTTAGAGCCTCAGCTAGGTCATGAAATTAATAAAAGGCCAACGCCTTAGTATAAAACTCAATAGAGTCAAAATAACATCAGCCTACGTAAGACCGCAAGACCCATTAATGGACGATGACCTAGGTGCCAGTGGCGGCTTGTGGCCTTAGAGACAGGGTCGGCAAGGTCGTTTTGTCTCCTCATATAGGTATACCATCTAATTAAAAGGCTTAAATCATCATAGGAGATTTTTTTGTTTGGTTTACTTGACATTCTCTCTTGTTTCTTGGTGTTTCGACAATATGTTTTGATTCTTTTGAGACAAGAGAAATCCCGTTCATTTAAAGCAGAAGTTGGTGGTAATAAGATGATCAGTTTGTTGTAATGAGTTGCAGTACTTACTATATAAAATAACACATATTTTGTAACTTATAATTAAGCGTAATTTTTAAAAAATTTGTAATAATAAATATCTTAACAATTCTTTGGCGAATTTAACTTTTAAATTTTGAATCGTCAAAGAGGTACAAAATTTGCAAATCTTCAAAATTCGAAAAACGAGTATCTATTTGCATAATACATAGTAGGTATCCAAAATTTCAAAATATACTCGTTTTTCGAGATATTTATCATGCCTGTCTCTTTTTTTGGGTGGTTCGGAAATATCAGGCGAACCCAAAACGTCACTGCGTATATATTGGAAACTACTATTATTACGAAAATCTCTGAGATTTTGCACCAGTTTTCTTATTCTATCTTTGGAATAAATAATGTCAGTTGACTGATTTTGAACAATAATGAATATCAAATCGGTTTGGGCAAAAACTTTCTTAAATATTTAAAAGAATATTAAAAGAGTAATCATTTAAGAAAGTTCTCAAACCGATTGCTTCACGGATCGAGATATTACATCACAACTTTAAAAGTCGTCGCCTTCGATAATAAATCAAAAAACTTCCAAAAGCTGCTCACGAAAATCTACTACAGTGAAAACTAACCGAGGCTTAAAATTTGATCCCGTCTGACAAACTGTTTGCATATTTTTTTTTTCGAAACAAATTGTCCTAAAACAGTAGTCCGGGCGAGCTAAACTGGCAAGAAAAGACGATATCCCTTAATTTTTTTACACGCATCCGGCAAAACTAAAGTCATTCTATTCCCATGACAGTGAGTAAATAAAGCTTGGGGTGCAATAGTTTTAAGTTTTGCCTGGAGGCCGTTCAATTCACCAGACATCACGGCAGCGCCGTCATAAGTTTGCCCTACCGATTTATTTTTGATATCAAAAAATTTTAATCTGTTATTTAAAACACCAAAAACATATTCTGCCTTATTGCTTTTACGCACGTCTGTAAAACCTAAAAACCTCTCATTATCACGTAACGCGTATTGGACAACAATTGATAATTTTTATTGTGAATGCCATGATAATCAGAAGTTTCATCTACTTCTAGCGAAAAGCAAATTGTTTTCTGAATCTCAGATCCAATAACGTTATTCAAAATGTAACTAATTGATTATATTTTTTATTAGTTCATTTTGTACTGTTTTAGACGTGCCGTAAATATCTTAGAATTAGAAAGTAGTAAATTAGAAAATTCCAAATCGTATTTCTTAAAAAATTTTATTAGTTATCTATAATTATATCATATATAGCGATTATACGATATTATATATCTATAAATAAATGATAATTCCTGACAACTTAAAAAAAATTACAATATAAATTCAACGACGTAAAACGGCGTGATTATTTTTTACAATTTCTGCCGATGCATCGAAATGAAACCTCGGCAAATCTAAATGTGCCGTACCGGCCGTTGCCTGCCGTATCTGCCTACGGACAGAAATGTATGTTTTGGTTGCTTATCGACTTGTATTTCGTTGAGTTTTACGTGTAAATCGTCACGCTAGGGATGAACTTGGGTTGGCTAGCCGGTACACTCAGATGGATGGCTCCGATCATTCATTTTTTAAAAAGTCTCTTATGCGCATGGATCACTTAACGCTCGGATTGGTAGAATCGTTTTAAAACCACGAATAAAATTTAGTCTGTATTATCTGACAGATTTTTTTATTTCACAGATACAGAAAATTACATAAACTCTGATTAAATTGAATATTAAAAAATCTATAATATCAATAAATGCGTGGGTCGGCACTGCCGATCCTGCCGACCCTGACCGGCCGCAACTGCTAGGTGCGTTCCTAAACATCGCCGAAACATCGATAATAATAGGAGACCTAAATGCGAAATCCCCCAACTGGAACGATAGAGCTACGAACAGAAACGGGCGACTACTAAATAGCTACATAGAAAATAATGACGACACAGTGGCAATGGGCCCAGAAGAACCAACCCATTTCCCAGGAAACGGACTTCCCACCCACATTGACATCGTTGTGGTTAAAAACCTAGGACTACAAGCAGAACTAATCACCCTAAACGAAGGAACAACAGACCACAACCCCATTCTACTAGAACTAGGAACATGGGAAGAAACAAACAGGCCGAAAAGAATAAAAAAGAAAATAAAGTGGACAAACTATAAAATATTAATGAGTGAAGGAATAAATATAGTGCCAGTTATAAATAACCTACAACAAATAGAAGAAAAAGTCCTAGAGCTAGAAATCATCATCCGAGAAGCAATTAGAAATAGCACAACAGAAGAAGAAGTCGAGATCCACACGGGAAGGTTCAAAGACCTACCACAAGAAGTACAAGATCTGATAAGGGAAAAAACAGAGCGAAGCAAATAGCCAGAAGAACAAGAAACCGAATAGACAAAACCTGGGCAAACACATTGAACAGAGAGGTCAAAACGGCTCTTCGACAACACCGCAGCGAAAAATGGGACAACTACGTACAAGAGATGGAAGAACTAGACTCAAATATAAAAAATGTTTGGAAGCTCCAGAAAATAAGAAGCGACAGAAAACCCATCCCCCATTACATGGAGAAAACGGCATGGTATACACCATAGAAGAAAAATCAGAGGTGATGAGGTCCACACTGGAAAGAGAATGCAGGCTAAACTACCACCCAGATGAAGATGTAGACTTCATGGAAGAAGTCGAAGAGCAAGAAGAAGGACCAGACGATCCAGAAGACATCATCCCCCAACATCACCGGAAGAAATAAACGAACACATAAAAAATAGTTCACCGAGGAAAGCGCCTAGTCTAGACGAAATAACAAATAGAGCCCTAAAATATTTTCCCATAAGAGCTATAGTGTACTTTACAAATATAGTGAATGCGATACTAAGATATAAAATATTCCCAAATAGATGGAAAGAGGCCCATGTCATCATGATTCCAAAACCTGGAAAGAACCACACGTTCCCGCAGAACTACAGGCCAATCAGCTTACTACCAGCGATTAGCAAGATAGTGGAAAGAATTATCTTCAGCAGACTGCAAGCGGAAACAAATAGACTAGAGATAATCCCTGAAGCTCAATTCGGATTTAGAGCAGAGCACTCCAGCGAGCTACAAGTACTCAGACTAACTGAGTACATAGCAGCTGGATTCAACGACAAGCAGTACACTGAAGCAGCATTCCTGGACGTAAGCAAAGCTTTCGACAGAGTATGACATAAGAGGCTCATATATAAAATGCGAGGTTATGGGTACCAGCGGGGCGATGACGAGGCTGATCTCTTCGTACTTAAGCGGCCGGTGCTTCAGAGTCCGGATAGGACAAGTCCTGTCCGAACTCGGAAGCCGGGAGGCTGGAGTGCCACAGGGAGCAGTCCTGTCACCTCTGCTGTACACCATATACACCGCAGACGTACCTAGAACACTAGGTACCCTTATGAGCCTCTACGCCGACGACACAGCGATAGCGGCCAAACACAGACAAGTAGACATAGCAGTGAACAACCTACAAA